>NW_025112998.1:5996470-6596470 GCF_010416935.1 Polistes fuscatus | reverse complement strand
GATTGCGAAACACCGATGTACAAGAAAAATAAGAAGAAGAAGAAGGAGAAGGAGAAGAAAAGGTGTAAGAACAGAGATACGAATGGCGCGCCTTTTTGCAAAACGATCGATCGATCGATTCGATCGAAAAAAAGTGATACGATGATGGGGGAAAGTACAAGGATAGGATGTGGGGAAAGAAAAAGAAAAAACTAGAACGAGAGAAAAACAAGTGGAAGAAAATGAAAAAAGGAAAAGGTAAATTAAAGAAAAAAAAAAAAAAGCAAACACGGGAAAACAAGATTCACAAAATGAGAAGGAAAAAATCTATGGAGAGAGAAATTGGGGGGAGAAAACAAGGGACGAGGATGGAAAGAAGAAACGTAAAAGCGAACCGGGAAGAAAAATGAAACTGGCGAAATGTGAGATGGGAAAAATTGAGGAAAGAAAGTGATGCGACAAAAAGGAAACTTTTTAATGAAAATAAGATAAAGAAAAGAAGAAGAAGAAGAAGAAGAAGATTTGATTAACGGAAAGGAACGATCGCCATTGAAAATTTATCTCGGATCACGTGACAACATATCCTCCGCCTTTTTTTATTCCACTTAGGAGAGAGATGACACATTTTTGTATTTGAATAATAATTATTAAAAAAGAAAGCTACGATATATTTAAAAAAAAAAAAAAAGAAGCAGCAGCGTATAATAGCAATGATTCTTCTCCGGAGTATCGTTAAAACGATACGCACCACCTCGCAAAATTGTGTTTCAATTTTTAGGATTATTTTTTTTTTTTGTAGCTGATGATTGCTATGACGAATGACAATGAATCGCGTCTCTACAACGAATTTTGCAATGAACGTGTTACGCAGAATATGCTAAAATATTGCGAATTCATTTGAAGAATAAATTTGTTTAATCGTTTATATAAAAATAAAAAGGAGAAGAAAAAAATATATATATGTATATATAAATTATTTAAAAAATTTGTTCGCAAAATTTAAGCACCCCATGCTCAATGATTAAAAAGCTCGATGAGAAAAAAGGGGATAGAATAGGAGAGAAAAAAAAAGTAGCTTCTTTGACGAACGCTTTGATCGAAAGCTTTAAAAATGAGAGCTCCATAAGCCTGCTGCTGCGCAACAATAACAACAACAATGACAACAATTAATAATAATAATAATAATAATAATAATGATAACAACAACTACGGAATATCAAATAATGAATATTAATTAAGAAGAAGAAAAATAAATATAATAGATGAAGAAAATAAAGTCGGCAAAAGAAAAGTTACGAAAAGCGAAAGTTTTTCCTAATTTTTGTTTCATTTCCCCTCCCCCTCCCTACCCCCAATCAGTTATAGTGAGTTTCTTTGTTATTTTTTTTTGAAATTCTAATGCTTTGATTTAATAGTAGCATTATTTGAAAATGTCGAAGCATCGATACCTTGGCTTTTGGTGATTCTGGAACCGGGGCGATTCTTTCTTCCGTTGTTTCGACTGTTCTGTTCGTCGCTAAACGGCTAGGAGATGATCCTGAAATAAATATACGAAACATTTGTTAATATATTATATTCAATTTTATGTTATTAATTGTTATTCATTATGACAAAAATTTGTCATCATTTTTTATTCGATTATTTTATCGCGAATGTGATTCTTTTACTTTCTTAATTTAAACCGGAAGTTTGAGTTTCATTTATCTTAAAATATCGAGAGGAATGTTTATCGAGTTAAATCATTCGTAAATTTTTCACGTGCAACAGCTGTCGCATATTAACAGTAAAGAAAGTTACGACGATACAGATAAACATTGTTAAATATATATAAAATTGTCAAATAATGATCATAAACTTGGATATTTTTGAAAAGAAATACTAGTATATACATCTTTTTCAAAACGTTAAATGAAATTTCTTGATTATTGAATAACAGATAGAGAATGGTTATTCCCATTGAATAATTATTAATTCATTTGGAACACATCTGTTGTATAATAACAGTGAAACGTGGTGAAACAATGGTAATAAATATAAGTAAATGTCAGTAAAATAATAAACGATCTTTTAACGATCCGAAACGTTCACACTCTCTTACACACACAAACACACATACACACATGTGTAAAAGCACAAATCACACAAGAACACAATTTCCAAATGTCTACTTGTTTCTTTCTTTTCTCTTAATAATCATAATGACAGCATGCTCTCTTCTAACATACAGCAATATATTAATTGCAAATCTTAAAAGTATGCGTGTACTCTCGACTGCCAGCTGAGTTTCGCAATTACTCATAAATTCTGACAGGCTGGAAATTTCATTTGACCTAGCTTTGTCATCGTTATTCCTCGTCATTCACACAGAACACGTAGAGGAAACTGGATTGTGATATTGAAAATAATACATAGTTGCGTTTTCCTGTCCCCAATAGAAAAAAAAAATAGAACGAAAGCAAGAGAAAGAGAGAGAGAGAGAGAAAACATTATGAAAATTTCATGATCTAGTACGATAATGACAAGACAATTCAACAAGTATCTACAAAATGCTTTGTATCGTTCAAACTAAATGCATATATAGTTTCGAATCTAACAGCAAATAAAAAGAGAAATAAAGATGGACAGAAAAAAAGAGAGAGAGAGAGAGAGAGAAATTCAAATAAATGAATAGAAATCTGTGAAGAACTCAACAAGTGGCTGTTGAAGCTTTTAAAGTCGTCGTATATGATGTCTCAATACAATTAAGCATACAAACGCATAGATATACATCAATACTAATAAAGACTTAATTATCATCAAGCAAGGACTCCGTAAAGATTTTCTCTCTCACCCTCTCTCAACAAGTTTATTTACCACGAGTTTATTAGTAAGTCAAGAAGCAAGTTTTATTTCTTTAGATGAAAAGAAGACGCCTGCCTTTTTGCGAGAAAACTTTCGAAGAATCGAAGTTTATTCGCTTCATAAAATTGATTGTAATAAATAAATAATAGAAATAAATAAAGAATAAATATTTTTATTCTTTCAACATTTTGTAAAACGAACCTATCGACTACATATGAATATTTTATTATCATTTTTTTAACAAGAACACAACATTGCGTCAAGAGGTTACGTATTAATTTTTTTATTAAAACAAAGAAAAAAACAATACTGACAATTTTGCGAATTAATTTAATAACGTAAAAATTATAAAGAAAAACAATGAAAATAAAAGAAAATCGAAAGAAGACCGTTCATCGTTCGAGAAAACTTTCGATATTCTCATACTTTCAAGCGTACGAAATAATTTGTTTTCTTTTCTTTTCACGATTGAATACGAGAAAGTGGAAAAAAGGAAAAAAAAAGGAAAAAATCGGAGTAATTAATTTCTTCGGAGTATGTTTTGTCTTTCCCGATTATTATCTTCTTCGTTGGTGATTTTGACGCATACTTCCGTACGAAACAAGAACGAGAAAGGTATTCTTTTCTTTTCTCTCCGTGGCGTTCATTATCTCCAACGAGTTGGTTCAAGAGAGAACGACGACGGATTAATCTTAACGACGAAGGAAACTGTATGAGACGTCAATCTACGAAACAATGCAACAGTTGCACACTCTCAACATACATATACATATACACGTATACACACATGGTTCTTCAGTGGATCATGAAAAGGAAGAAAGTAAGCGAGTAATTTAACGACGTTCTACTTAAAAGTGTGTGTATACCGTGAGAGTACTGTCATATTTCTATGAAAAATAAATTTCATTCTATATAAAGTAAACGTTAATGAATAATTAAATAATATAATAGTAAACGTTAAAAATATATGAGATTCGAAGAAAATGAAAATATTTAATAACGGAGAATATTAACACGTTAACCAGTTTTAAATGAATTTTGTTTTGTGTCAAAAACAACAAAAAAACATGAAATAAATAAAATAAAATTGTATAATGTTAAACTTATAGTATAATTTGTACCATATCGTAATTATATTATGATAAATGTAACTTATACTTAATTCTTTATTTATTATGCAGTAATCGGTAGACAAAAACTAACAATTATTTTTTTTTAGTAAAAACATTCTAAAATTGTGATAAAAAGTAAAAAAGTGTTATAAACATTGTCCATTTTCTGTACAAAAATTATATCCTTGGATATTGGTTTTGTTTTTATAATAAAAAAACAACGAAGATAAGCAATGAAATTATGCGAAGCATCCTGTATAATGAATGATGTATGGGTACACGCAACGTTTCTCTCTCTCTCTCTGTCTCTTACTCTCCTGGAATGCTGCAACCTATTTGGCCTATTTAGTAACGACAAGACGTTAACTCAATGTGACGTTTGAAACGTCACGTCCGTCGATCGGACGTGCAACACCAACCGCGAATGGTCTACCACTAAAATTGCACGTGACGGATCTACAACTCGATTTCTCACTCCCAAGGAGATACGCACGCGTGCAAAAAAATAATACTCCATGGATATTAATTTGAAATATTTATGCCGTGCACGGATCAATCGTTTTGAAAAACAATTTTCTAGTTTTTACAATTCATACAAAATTAATTGAGAATTAATTAAATGAAATTAATCGACGCGATGCGTTTAATATTTTTTCTATCATACGAATTAATTTACGGCGTGAATTAAGAACAGAGGAAACAGCATAATTGGTTAAACAGATTCGCAAAAGAGAGAAATTTTCTATTCGTTAGTAGCCAAGAACACAATTTCTAACATTTATAAAATTTCATTAAAACGGGTGCCTTGAAGATGTTAACTGTATGAACTTGTTTGCAAGTATCCTTTGTTTACACCGTAATGAAAATAATATAATCATTTTGTCGACTGAAAAAGAGAGAGAGTTAGTAAAAGTAGCAGTAGGAACTATTTTCCGTTTGTAAAACTTAAGAAGATAAATTCAAAAGCAAAACAATCATGAACAACACCTCCTCGGTATATCTTCGAATATACTTCCAATTTTCCATCCCGTTTCTATTTTCTGTATCCTGTTTTCTTCACTTTTGATTCGTTTATATTCAAAACTTCGTCCATATTTCTTCCGTCTATATACGTAAATAAAAGATTCGTGATTAGTTGTTACTCGAATGAAGAAATAAATCTTGCGTGCAAATTAGCCAAGATGATTAAATGTAAATATGATGTGTATGTCAAAATAAAATCAAAGAACCAATTAACAAGAAGAATTTCAACAAGATGGCGTCTCTCCAAGCTCCATTTTAAAACTTATTAGTTTACTTCCAAGGAATAATTTGCTAAATATTTATGAACAATGAACACTGCAACTTTAAATAAACTGCCATTTGAAAGATTTTTAAGTAATTCAAACAATAATGTTGTTAGTTACAATTTGTTAGTCATGGATTATTGCTTACCTTTGAAGGTTTGATAGAACTGCGAAAGATAGGTTAGAATCGATAATCGATCGGGCACGGAACAAGAAGCCATATCTTCGGCGTCTAAAAGAGCGGGGATTCCTAAATGTTGCTCGGCAATTCTGAATGCCAGCTCGTTGTTCCCGTAGACGTCGTCCTTGTTAAGGCTGTTGAAATCGCTGCGAAATAAAGACAAAAGGTTAAGAAAAAGGAAGAAAAAGAAAAAGAAAAAGGAAGAAGGAAAAAAGAAAAAGAAAAGAGATTGAGATCAAGGTTATATTCATTAACGACGTTAACGTCATTGACGTCGCTGTCGTGCCGTGCAAATGGAGTTTTATCCGAAGCTTTCAACAACTAATAATTAACATTTAATCTTTTGTTTTTTAATTATTATTATTACTACTATTATTATCATTAAGTAATATTACAATAATAAATATGCGGGAACTTATATTTTTCCTTGGACGCATAAATTTTCGAGATGACGTTTTTTCCCAAAATTTGTCCCCAAAAGCAATCGTAGCCGAAGTAATAACCACAAGTCCACCCCTTACTCAAAGATATTTCTGACACTGTCAACAAAGATTGGCTAAAACTCGAACGTAATATCGGTATGAAATCGTCGTATTAAAGTTGCTAATAAAAGGGTGCTACTCAAAAGACGCGTCATATCAACGATTTCGAGGATTAACAAAAAAAAAAAAGCGTGCATATTTTATAGGGGAAAAAAAAAGCAAACGAACAAGACGATTTATTACTACGTAGATACTACTACCAGCAGGGTCAAAAGAAACTTGTTCCTAACAAAGGCTATAATAAAAAAGGGAACCTTAACGTTACTGAAAGATGCATAGAAATCAATGCGGGCTTGTTCGTAGAATACAACATCGATAAGTTTCGATGTAAACCGGTGAATACGCGATTTGTCAAAATCGAGGATAGGATTCGAAGAACAGGAGCGGATATCGGTTATTGGTTTCCCTTTTCCGCGTACTGTCGAAAAATCACTCGGATAAAATTAGATTTCAATGTCTTCTGATGATAACACGCCAATCGATAATTCATTAATAATTTCATTAAAAACCATTTAAAATTATAAAAAAAGGAGAAGATGTTATCGAACGACCAACCGAACTATGCGTATGCAAAATATAATTTTTTTCAATTTCTTTTTTATTTTCCCAAAAGGAAGAAGGGTTATCCTTATACCAAAAACGTTTCTATTTTCAGCAAATCGATATGCATATACGCGCTACCGTCGGCTTATTACTCGTCATTCCGAGCAACGAGCATGAAATTCTAGGTCGAAAGTCGTCAGGACATTCGACATTGGCACTTGACCTCGCTCCTACACGACACGGTCGCATCTTCCTATCAAAAATTTTTCCGACCGTTTTTATGACTCCTCTAACTCCAACCACCCCCTCCCTCCACCCCCCGATCCCCCCCTCTCTCTTTTGCCATTCTCCTCTCTTCTCCTTTTTCTCTTCTTCCTCTTCCTCCATATGGAAACGATGGAAACGTAGAAAGAGGAATAGGGAGGGGAGGTGAGGGGGGCAGGAGGAGATCGACTATAACGCTCGAATTCCGACGCAAAGCGCGTACTTGTCATGATATTGAAACTAAAGCTGACCTTTCCGACGATATTGAAACTAAAGTTGATCTTTCGAGAATGAAATTATTCCGCGATTCTCGCTTATTGTTTAGAACGTTTCTTGCTAATCGGATCGTCGTATTATTCGTTTGTAGAAAATATTTATACGGCCAAATATTCATTGGTTTGGATAATTAATTTTGTTTAATAATTATTATCGTATTTTATATTCGAACAAAGAATGCTATTATTTTATAATTGCCGACCACACAAGTAATATTTCATATTAATATATATATAGTATATTCAATAATATTAGGATATAACAAATTCCTTTGAAGGATACTCTAGCGAAAGCATGCCATAACGAAATAATTAAAACTATAATGAATGCTATTTAACTATTCATTTGATCCAACAATAATCTTCAATAACATCAACTTCCGGTAAAGATCACGTTCCTCCATATATATATATATATATACGTGTTGTTTTTTTCGAATAATAAAATATCAGTATAGAAAATTCTTAATCATATTTCCATACAAAGGAAATAAGGGAATGAAGAAATAAAGAAAGGAAATGTAAAGAATACAAAAGGTTAAGCTTGAAATCAGGAACGTTTGCGAAGGATATCGCATTCAAGTAGCGTTCGTGGGACCGGTGAATGGTTACGCGAAGAAGAAGAAGAAGAGGAGGAGGAGGAGGAAGAAGAGGAGGAGGAAGAAGAACAGAGACGAGTAATTTCTCTGATATAGAGAATACACATACACACGAAAACAAGACTCACTTGTACACATGTAGGAGTAGCTATATCTCATTTATACATATGTTGTGTACTATATGTGTGTGTGCATGTGTGCGTAGCAAGCATAACCGGCTCTTCGACTCTTGGCAATCGACCCGAACGTGCTTGTCTGGGACGAAAGACGAAAGACGATGACTCAGAGGTCCAGCAGACCGGTGCCGCCACACCCACCCCGAACCCCCCTTCCCCTTACACCGCCACCACCACCACCTCCACCTTTTCCCTCTCCCTCTCCCTCTCCCCTTTGTGCCATAACCCTATCTCTCTATCGTTTTTCTTGTCGTTTATTGCTCGAGCAAAAAGTTCTTCTCTCTCTTTTCTCTTTCTCTTTTGCTGCATCTTCTTTTTCTGGCCGCCATTTTTCTCTTCTCGGCCTCCAATAATCCCAGCATAGAGACCCACCAGCTAACGCGTTCGATTTGAAACCTCTTAGGGATCTTAATTTTTAATTTCGATTATACGTTGCATGGAAATTGGGTACTCAATTCAATTTACTCATCTCAATGATGATTGGTATTCGTTGTTTGGTTAGGAAATTCTTTTGTCTTTTGTTTCATAAAATTGGAAAGGAAACGTATATAGTAACGTTAATAGTATTTGAATTAATTCGAACGATGTTTTCGCTTACTTTTCTTTTCTTTTTTAAAATACGACCAAATTGTTCTTTTCCAAGGACAAGGATAAATTCGAAAGTGAGATCGTTCCGAGAGATGAAGACATCAGATTATACGTCGGAGAGTCAACTCGCGAAGAGGGATTCAGGAAGAAAGAGAATCGCGTGAGAATTTCCTCAAAGAACGGGCTTCCCCCTCCCATCGGTGAAAGTGAAACACCAAACAGGTGTTCCTTCTTACCAATCGTAGACGCCAGATCGTTGGATCAGAAAAAGGCGGGAACCTTTGAGCGGTGAAATTCAAAGGTCATCTCGAGGATTGCCCAAACGAAATACGAAATACTATTATGTAACTAATTTCATAAATAATTTAAACCATCAAAAAAATCATCATTAAACGTATGAATTGGTTTAAAATTGGAAAAAAAAAAGAAAACAAGAAAATTCGACCACCATACGCGTAAAAATAAAAATGATTCGATCAATTTATAACTTGTATCCTTCGTTTTTTTTTCTTTTTTTATTTCATAATAAAAAGTACGAAAAACAAAAGAAATATAAAATAAAACTCGGATGGTAGACTAAAAAAAAAAAAAACATCGTTGAAAATAATACAAGAACAATGGAGTACGGCGATAAATTTTGTTTGTTCCCCCAAGGAAAAAACCATTAATCAACACAGAAGCAAAAGAAATCGGAGAAGAGATTTGGCGAAAGCGTGTTCGCGCATGCGCATAGATTGTAGAACATTTTCCTCCCTTGATCATTGAGGGGTGCGCTCCTCTCATCATGCTCTGTTTCCCGATCGATTACAAAAGCGGAATGAGGTGGGTACGTACTAGGGTGAAAAACGATAGCGACAAATTCCTTTCTCATTTTTTTGGTAAACCTCCACGATGGCAAACGCGCCTCACGGATAATTTTATTTTATATTCTCTCCGTAAACTGGGTTATACGATTAATATACAGGATATTAAAAAAAAAAAAGGAAAGAAAAAAATGAAAAAAGAAAAAAAGAAAAAAAAAAAGGTTGAGGCCAAACTTATATTTTATGTTAATTAGGTCGAGTGAGTAGAAAAAAAAAGTTTGTACAAATTTAGGTCCGAAAATGTTTTGTTTTTTTCTTTTTGTTTTTTAACGCATGTAGTTCGTAATACTTGAACGTGGACGAAAAATATTTAATTTAATTTAAATTCAAAAGAGATATTTTTTGTTCTTTTTGAAAAAGTGCACTCGCTCGCGTCGTTTACACGCACCTATCGTAAAAAAACGTAATAATATTTTTAAGCTTACGTAGGTTACGTAGAATAAGGACGATAATTTACAAATAGCTAAAGCAGGAATATAGATCGTTAGTCATGCGATTTAACGTTAGCGTGATCTAAGGTAGCCGCATAGTCGAAGGCGTAGTTCATAGTCCCGCCTTCTATGTCATAGATTTATGTTACGGATTACAATCTCGTTATGTCAAACGCGTTCCTCGTTTTATTTTCATACGGCAACCAAAAAGAACATATATACATATATATGGTTTTTAAATTCTACTAGAGATGATACGATCAATCCTATATTTTTACGAATGAATTCCATTTATCATAGGAACGATTTCTATTCCTATAAATGCAAAACAATTTTCGAATTCTTTTCGGTATATAAAAAGAAAAGAAAAAAAAGAATAACCCGTTATTTCTATTCGAACGATGAGGGGAACAACAGACTCGTCACTCTGTCGGAATACGAACTAAAAAACGTTTGTAAGGTAGCCAAAAAGTTCTTAAAGAATTTTGTTTCTTTCTTCTTTTTTTCTTTTTTCTTTTTCTTTTTCTTCGTTTAATATCTCTTCGCGTACTTCATGAATAATTGAGAAGAAATAAATCTTGCCGTTCAAGCTCAACCCTAACTCTCGCAAAACCTGCCATCGAAAAATATTACTCTCCCACATTTTGGTCCACCATTGATTGGGCTTCAAAGAACCACGAAAAGAGAAAGGAAAAAAGAGGGAAAAAAAAAAAGAAGGAAAATTCATTTCGTTGTCGAAAAAAAAGTGTAACACAGAAGGAAACCCACCGGGTAAAAAATTTTTTTATCGACCAGAAAAACGAATGGTCGAACACGCAATACAAAGGATATCCGTTTGCTTTCTAACGATTAGATTCAGGAAATTGAAATTTCCTCGATAGAATTCCACTGTCTGGACTAGCCGTGTGTGCACACGTGCATGGAGGATATGTGAAAGAGAGAAAGATAGAGACGATATCGACCAAAGACCACCAATTGAATTTCTTCTGGACATTGATTGCAAAATCTGAACAAAAATATTCAAATCGTTTGAAAATCGTGTAAACAGCTTCTAATTAACGTTCGACGTTAACTTCATTTCTTGTTTCCTAGTTGATATTTTTGTCTGCACTTTGCAAACGTGTAATACGTGAACTATGAACATTCGAATTACGACATGGTGGGTATAGTACATTTGATTGATGTAGATAGGAAAAAACAGTAGAGTCAAGGAAATAAAAGGAAACTAGCAAATAATAGAAGAAGTCGAGTTCGAATGTCAGTGACCGGAGGCGCCCTAAAGTCGTCATGCTGTAGGCTATAGTATCGATCTGTCTCTTTCTATCTCTCTTTCTCTTATTTTCATCATCCCCATAAAGAAGAATACGAAAGTGATCGATAGACCACTTTCATGATTTATTTACTCGAGAGGGTGAGTCAATAATTATCCGCAATGTGATGCTATTTTTTGTGTGTTGGCTATATAGTCGAGTGTGCTCTTGTATTTATATTTGAGCTTTTCCTGTTACTAAGGCTGGACAGGTTTGAACAATGCTCGGTTTGGTTACATTTTGTTTTTCGTGACATTAACAATGACCACTTCGCTTTGTGTGTTAAACAAAATGAACACTGGTCATAATCCAACGAAAAGTTTCTAGGGAGTTTTTAGGACAATGACTGAAGGTCACTGTTAATATTGCGATAAAAAAAATGTAGCCAAAGTTGGCCCCTGTTGAGAACGGTAGAGTCGACATAGAAGGAAGAACGCAAATATTAATACGGGATAGTAGTTAGATAGTACAGTCAACACACGAAAGAACGCCATTACATTGGACATAATTATTGACTTACCCTCGAGTTTATATTTCATGTGATATAAGAGCGCCAAATTAGATAACAACCTCGAAAGGAATCCATTGTTCTTTTAAACAGCTGCAATACTTCGCGTTCTGTTCTTTTTATTTATATATTTACTCGGAGCGCTAAAGATACGAATGTCTTCGAGGTTAGGATCGCCATTTTGAATTTTCAATAAAACATAAACGTCGATCAATCTTTCCCGGAACAAATACGACACTCTCTTTCTTGAGATATTATCTATCCGACATAAAAATAGAAGTGAATGATGCATAAGATCGTTTGGAAAGAGTCTCGGAAAACAAGCTTTAGGTTTCTTATCAGGTCGTAAAAGGTGTTGGTGTACTATATAGCTCAATAACGTGCTCCTACAGGAAAGGTCGAAGCCGTTCTGCATTTTGCACATCATGCGGTTGCTGACTCGTCCTCCAACCAAGACAGTAGTCAGGGTCATCGTAACACAAACGTACGAGAGGTCAGCACGAAAGTGGATGAATCATCGACGGTCCGACAGTGGGGGTAATCCGTTTGGTAGTTAGCCATTCGCGATCGACAATTTTACGACTATGTTTATACCGATGATATGGCATTTCATTTCGTTACTGTGGTTTCTGCTTTACCCTTAATCGAAATTTCGATAAGTGTTTTTTTTTTCTTTGCACCGATTTTCCTCTTAAAAAAATGACGTTGTCTATTTTTGTTTCATTTGATGCGAGATCTCGAATTTGACGACAGAAATCGTTTAGCGGAAAGATTACCGAGATAGGAAAATGTTATTTTCATGAAGGTGTTGTACTCACATGAGGTCGGGACGAAAGTGATGAATCATGGCACAAAATGCAAGTCCATCTCGCCAGGAGGTGGTCATGTTCTGTACGTTTACACCCGGATAACCCTCGGTTATTCGTCTGCACCAGAGCTCGAGAGCTTTCGTACCACGTTTCTCACCCATTTTCGCTCCTTCCAGGTTTCCCTTTTGTGCTTTCTTCCGGAAATACGTCACGTGTCTTCTCACCCTTGTTTCCGAGTTTCACCGAAAAATGATGAGAAATATCTTTCGAAATTTTTTTTCTCCTCTAGCTTTGTTCCGTAAGTTATTTCAAATCTGAAATCAGAAAAGAAATTTATTTAATTGTAGATCGAGAAGGATTGAGATACCCTCCTGCATAATAATCAAGAATATGAATAAAAATGGATTGGTGGTAATCAAGTATTCAATCAACAAAAAAAAATGACAAGATTATTGAATTAAAATTAGATTTTCTATTTTAATTTTTTAAATCACTATTCTGAGATTAAAAAAACATAACAACAATCCAGTTTGAAATGTATCATTGAGAGTAATGCGTTTATATTACGATTGTAAATCGTGGTCGTTAGTTAGAAAAGACTACTGCGGACGTTTTGTCGAACGTGAAAGTCGCTAACTTGTGTCGTGTAAAATATGTACCGGCTCGAGCGTGAAGTGTGCAATTGGTACTCTCGGTTAACTATCATCTCGTAGAAACAGAAAGAGAAAGAGAGAGAAAAAAAAAAGAAAGATCATTTCTCGAAGTTCCAGTTTGAGATAAGTGCGATAAGAAAGAGAATGATTGGAGAGCTTGTTTGTATTTCCAGTTGACCAATCACTCGCGACCGAATGTTTAACATTTCTTTCTATTTCTTTCTTCGACGAGTAACTTTCGAACCGATCATTTGGAACGTTTAGAAAAACGTCACGACACAATTCGGTCCAGTCATTTGTTATTTTTTTTAAATAACATTATTTTTCTACGATTTCTAGCACTGATATTAAAACAAAAATCAACCAAAAATCTCGACTGGACAGGAAATTAGAGTTTTTTCTTATTCCTAACTAAAAATTGTAAATGGACGTAAGAACTTTACAAAATGGCCGACTCATATACGAATTCATAATGAATTAGAGGTTAACCACGTGCTCGCGTTGACTTTTTTAATTTAAAATTCTTTTCTCAAGTCGCACACAGGAAATGAATTATTCTCGATTGGGGTAACACGTATTTCATAAAGTGATTTATCACAACTTTTTTTCTACGTGTCGACATAACTTAAGAATGGGAGAAAAGGAGGAAGAGAAAAAAGAAGGAAAAGAAAAAGAAGAGGAAGGAGAAAGAAGAAATAAGTAAAAAAAGTTGTTCGAAACGACTTCTCCAGAACGAAACCACTTTCGTTTTCTCGTCGATTGAAATGACAGCTATAAGAGTTACTATCCAAACGACGTTGTCGTTTAAGATCGATTAGTTCTCGATTAGCCAACACGTTTGAAACGTTCCCTCGGCAAATGTTTGAAAATGGCGCTCGTCCCGGATGGGACAAGTCACGTGGGGCATATTAGAAAGTTTGCGACGTAAGAGTGCGCTGAGGTCGAAAAGGGTCGTGGTGAACGACGGTGATTGGTTTATGACTTATTCCAAAGAAGGGAAAAAAGGGAAAAAGAGGTATAGGTGGAGAAAGAAGGAAAAAACTTATAAAAAGGGTGAAGTAAAAGGGTAAGAAAATAATATAAAAAGGGATGTACAAAAAAAGGAAAGAAAAGAAAAAGAAGAAGTGGTAAATGTGACGCACCGCTTCACGTTGGTTAACGGGAAAGTACTTTAAAACGTCTTTCCTTTTATATATTCGGTATCTGGTCTAACCGGTTTCTAAATACAAGAGAAAGAAAGAGAGAGAGCACGACAAATGCCGCCTTCGGCTTCGGAGCTTTTACAAATGGCAAGTCATGCGCATTAATCTCAAGCTGTTGTGCCGCGAATCCGTTTGCTAGAGCTCGGAAAAACAGTGAACGTGTGTATACGATGGACCCTATTGGGTACCGGTTTCAAACTTTGTACGTATGTATTTACTTGCATTACGTTAGACGCATATATGTCTATTTCAACGATAAATCTTACATTTTTCTAACTCACTGATATATCTCCAGCTCGAATTTAATAATTCGAAGCAGTGAACCGACACGGAAAGTCTTTCTCTTTGTCTGCAGAAAATCGATTTGTTTTCTTCACAGAACACAAGAAACTGGGTTTATGTATATGCATAGATTCTATATATGGGACATCGTATTTTTATTAGTATTAGTATAAGAAAAAAAATGGATTAGGAGAAAAGAAGGGTTAGGATTAGAACACCTATCGGCAATCCGGTACGCATTGTCATAAACCCTTTTACCTATAATCTTACGCAGTTCATTATTGTCAAGGGATTAAATGTACTCTTCATAGGCGTGATTTTACAACTGTCTTATGACACATTACTTTGAAAATCTAGACTACCCAAAACATTGTAAATACTCGAGTACCCTACAGGACACCCAAGGGATCAGTTCCAGCTGAAATAGGGGCTCGGTCGGACCAATGTCTTGTTAACTTTCATTGATCACGATGGCAACCTAAATTCTAACGTCACTAAAATGAATTACTTCATTATTCATAATTCTTCTAATTTTTAATTCTGCGATAATTAAAAGAATAGAATCATGATGACTTAACAAGACGGAAGGAAAAAAATAGTCCGAAAAATGTGACTGCAATGAAACTCGTTGAACAAGTGTTCCATGTCCTTTGAAAGCGGAGTTACTCGAATACCGTCGACAGGAGGTTGCCTTTAAGTCGAAGGCTCTCGGTGATTAATGCTCCTTTCGGTCGCGATCCGTTGCGAGTGAAACGTAGGTGCTCCTGCGGAATAAGTAAAAGTTACATGTGGCGAAGTAGTCGGCCTTGTTCGCCGTTTGCCAAGAGTGCCGCGAGGTCGTTGAGGCCGTACCTACAAATACGACGATGATGTCACGAAGGAATTGACCCGAGAAGATCTTAGCAGAGATTATAAATCTATCTATCTATCTATCTATCGATGATCTATGGATGATCTATCGATCAACCCCATCGATACCATCCGTGTGCTATTTTCATAATCCAAAATGGCGGGCTCTGGGGAACGCAAGCAGATGCGCGAATAAATTTCATCAATTTTGTCTATTTCAACGTTTATCTATTTGAGTACCGAGCATGACGTCATCGGGAAACACCGATCAACCAATTAGGTTACCCTATTCTATAAAGATAGTTCAAATTGTACGAGGGATGTTCGAGTAAATCCCAGGATAGCTTTTCCACGAGGAATTCTAAACCGCCATTGTTGGAATTACTAAAAATAGAACCACTAAATTTACTTCCTAATCTAACCTGTTTCTATTTTTTGTGTTCCTTCTTTTTTCTTTTTGGGTTTCTTATAATTTGCATATCTTTGATTAGTAAAAAAAAAAAAAAAGAGAAAAAGAACTTGCTTGCCTGACCTCGTTCCGCTTGACCTCTAATTCGAAGCTCGTTCTAATCAAAGTTTTTCATCGAATCTCGATAAATATATACCATATTTTTTAATGTAGCTTAGAAACTTGGAATTCGGTGTTATTAACTGCACGAATGATTATTACGATAACGAAAAGAAAATGATTTTTCGTAAAATTATTTAAAAGGAATGTTGTGTAAGTTAACGATCGAACAACGTACATTCTCGGTGTTTCTCTTGTTGTGTTGTTACACACACGGTAGTAGCGATAAAATCATTACAGTGAAAATGTTTCTGCACGGGCGTTATAACGAGCGATTTGAAAGATATAATGTGAGAGAATCGTTGGAAACAATCGCGGTGAAAGTAAACGAGAGAAATAAAAAAAAAAAAAGAAAAGAAAGAATTTCACGAGGCTTGCGAAGAATTCGATAGAAATTTTCTTCTTCTCTACTGTATATTCTTACATACATAAGGTGGTATACTAGGACACGTGTGTGATTATGGTTGCTGTAAGATCCATAAATCGAATACAATGATTTAAGTGATCATAAATTACATGACGAATAAGAATTCGAAGTCTGTCGAGAATAAGGTTAAGAAAATAAACGGAAAGAGATAGAGAAACGATGTAACATAAAATTAGGTCTATAGAAAATTTTCGATCCTTTTATTAAAAAAGTAAAATAAAATGAAATAAATTATACGACACAATATACGAAAAATTGGACAATAGTATTAAATAGAATGCAGTATATGATTGTATGACAATAAAATGTTTGTAGATATAAATAAGACGGGGAGAAGAAAAAAAAAGTGTAAAAGAAAATAAACAGAAAAAGGGAAAGAGAAGAATGAAATTTAAGATGCAGGAAGCGGTTTGCGAGGCGTAAACTAGAAAAAGTCGAAGAAACGCGGAAAAGAAAAGCATGCTTAGCTCTCCTGGGGAGCGAAAATAGCTGAGTTCTTAAGTGATTCTTCGAAATGCCTTGAATAGCACAAAAGTGCGACCCGTAGATGCTCCGGAAGAACGAGAAATGTTTTCTAAGAAATTCGGATGCTCCGACAATTCTTTCCAAAGGTTCAGACATGTTCAGACAAGTTTCAACTTATGTTAGGTGAAAAGATGGCGATAATATCGCATAGGGAAAAATGTCTTCCTTCCAAAATGGCGTACACATTTTTATACTTTCTTCGAAATTAATATTTTCTTTTTTTCTTTTTCTCAAATTGTCATTTAATAGATATTAAACTAGATACAAAGATAGAGAAACTTTCTCGCTGATTATTTATCGATTAAGTATAATTTTTCTATAAATTGTTTCTCGTATCAGTTAGAAATGATCACTCGTCGAATAAATTCAAGATTAGAAACCTAACCTAATTAACAATATTTCCCGTAGATCTGCATGTAAAATGGAGACAGATCGAAAGTTAATTGATACCGGTTATCGATAAATACAACTTAACGACTCTAATATAAAATAAAATTCAAAAAATTAAACGTGTTAATAATCTATGCGTTATCGATTCAAAATGAAATATCGAGGAATTCGGAAAATGTAGAAAATATTGTACATAAATCGTTGGATGCTATCATAGAAAGAAAATAAAGAAAGGAAGAAACAATGGTTGTGTTTAGTTTAAAAGATATACAATTACGTAAGAGAAACGAAGCGACGAGAGACTCGAATGTAATACGCTCTCACAGCTTGGAGACTGAAAAAGGATCAAACGTATTCCATGAATCTCTCTCTCTCTCTGCTTCTATCTCAAAAGGTCGGTTCGTTAAACTCTCGTTTGAGAAGGGCTTCTCAAGCACGCTCGAATCTTTCGAAACGGTAGCGTACACGCGTATTACCCACATGCAAAGAGAGATACTGTTATACGTAATGAAGAGAGGGGAAGAAATGAAGAAAAAAATGAAGAAAAAGAAAAAGAAAAAAGAACACACGTACACAATAGTTCTTGTACGTAAACGTTAAAAGTCCTCTTAGATTTCGCGGGAGAAAAGCGAAGGTGTGCATAAGAGAAAGAAAAAGATAGAGAAGTGGCTCATGAAAGATTCATTCTTTTCTTTTCCCTTCTGTAAAGGTACCCTGGGGCGTTCTGATACACCTGCAACAGCCGACCAAACTAAGAAACGCACACCTCACTACACTACTACAACAACACCGGTACAACATAGCATAACATAGCACAGCGTACCACCATCACGACGAATCGGACACGCGCCAAGTTTCACGAGAGATTAGCTCGTCCTCGATATTTTTACAGTTAACCGCGTTCGTCCTGGAATCAACGCTATCTTTCTCCTCCTCCTCACCTCTCAGAGAACTCTTCAACGTGTAGCAAGTGACAAGGTTAAAAGGAAGACACCGAGCTATCTCTTCTATACCTCAAGCCAATCTTACTTGTAACATTTAAAAATGCCGACCCCCTATCTTTCGCTAATTTGCTGACCTCGAATACTTGTTTCTAACTTGTATAATAAATCCACATATACATTTATTATATACGCAAGCTGGTTAATAAATATGTGTTGGTTTGCTTGGAAAGTTTCTTCTACCGATTGTTTTTCGTCTTCGATGAATAAACAAATTTTGTAATAGAATGAACAAATGAATATGCATAATTGAAATTGAATGCATAATGAAATTTGGAAAGTTGGCGTGCGTTTGAGTTTCATCGTGAAATTGAGTTTTATTTCTTTAGGAATGATTTTCTTTCGAATTCCATCTATCATTCTTATAAAACTTTCTTCGTACCGATAATGCGGCCGTGACTTGCTCACGTAGGAACGATTTTCCCGCGTCTTTCGAAGGAAAAAGGAGTAGTGTTTCTTACGCTCGAACGATCACCGTTGACTGACTGTCCGTGGTGAACGTGTAGTTCATTCATGCTTTTTTGTTAAGTGGAACGTATTCGAGAAACGAGAACTCCGACGACCGCCATGCTCGTCACTGTAAACTTATGTGTATATACAAAGATACACGTATGCATTTCCACAGTGAGTATGTGCGAGTGTATGTATCGTTGTGTAAGCGCAGACAACTCCGAGAAATACTTTCATGGGATCCAAATATATAAATTAGTCAAATCAAATTAATCGCGTGTGTAATTTACTTTAATTTATTTATTTATAATTAGAGTATTTAATATCGAATTCCATGCTATTTTATTTTGCTGCTGATTTTATCAACTCTCCTAATCATTTTATTGGAACCGAATGGTGTGCCATCACATTTCGAAATTACTTCACCACCTAAATTTGACATTTCCGGCCATTTATTTGTCGCATAAATCAATACGATTCCCCACGTTGTTTCTTTTTTTATTTCGATCCCTAATACTGTCATTTACATAATGCAAATGCTTTTAATGTGTCCGTATATGCATCATACATTTATACGTATATTTGTACAGATGCACGAATTTCAGACTGATTACCGTGAAAAAGAGGCGAGATAACAAAAGACGAGCTCCTCTTCACTCGCATTCTTTTTCGTGGACACTAAGGGCATCTCGAAAGGGTACTTGGAGGTATTTGTCGAGCTACCAACGACGTGCGCACGATGAGTGTCACTCGACGCGCTCTTCTTTTATTTTCTTTTCTTTTCTTTAAATATGACTGCCCATTCAAATGAAAGCTTTCTAAGCTCCTACTATGTTTTATTTAAGGTACCTGGACCCACTCGACCGTCAACAAAGGGAACATACAAAAAAATGAACTATTAATTATATTATTTAGTTAATAAATAAAAAAAAAATATACAATCATTTGTTTCATTTATCGCGGTCTATTATTCTTCTACTTGTTGCGACTTTTTTTAAAAGAAAGTTATAATATTAATAATAATAAATAAAAAAGAAAGAGTTAGAGAGAGAAAGAGAGAGAGTGAGGTTATGCCTCCATTTTGAGAACTTGATTTATTGATAAACTCGCGCCGTGTAACCATTTCCAGTAATTAAGGATTGCACTTTAACAAGCGTGTGCAATCGCGACGATCGCAAAAATGTCGAGGACTCTCCTCTCGTTTAATCGTAGCGAGTATACTCTTTGAATAAACTTACGAGGTGGTGCACGCGTTCGCTCGTTCGTACGACGGCCATTTAGGAAATTTATTGGCCGGCAAGCCGCTTGAAAATAAACGAGACGAGATCGATCAAATCACGTGCTACCTGCCACCGCAGAGGATTATTCGCGCTTAATTCTTTGAGTACGGATCTCGCGTTTGTGTTTTTCACGGGGATTGATCTAAAACGTAAATTAAATAATAAACAAATAAATAAATAAAAAAAAAAAAACAAAAATACAAAGAAAAACAGATCGTACTAATCCCTTAACAAAATTCGTTTATTAACAAAAAATAAAATAATATAATAACGCTCTTACGAAAATAATCCGATTTGGTCTAAAGCTGCAAACTTGGTTAATTGTTGCAGGGATTTTATAACAAAATATCGCGTAAAAGAATATTTTTCTTTGTGTTTTGACTGCGCACAGATGAATACACACTGTTTTATCGATCGCCCTAAAATTTTTAATCACGCAAAATTACATTTGAAATGATAATTAATTATGATCACCGTTATCGCGCGAGTTGGCCGATAATTAATGTCGAGATTTTCAGTATTTCCTTTGTAAACATCAATGTAATGTGTAATTATGTAATAGGTATTTAATTATGAGTTGAAGAATTAATAAATGTAGCCTTGTTTAATTGGATATAAATGCAATACTGAATAATTCCGACATTACATATAGGTCAAACAAATATATAACGATATCTTATCAAGGATAAAAAGCAATAAAAAAAAAAAAAAGGAAAATAGAATCGCGAAATTAATTTCAGTAACGAGCCTGTGGAAAGTAGAGATAAAGAGAACAAATAAAAAGCGATTTGATCCAATGAGCCAAGGACAGTGTTGGTATCGTGGTGGTTGCAAGGCATGAAAACTATGCTTAAGTATCCATAAAGGTGAATAACGCGAACCGTTGGCGGATTTAACGACGCGGCTACAGAATATTACGGATTGTCTTGCCTTTCCGTCGACTTTAACGGTGTAACTGTAATTTTCATTCGAGATTCAACCACAACCAGCTTGGCTGCTACTTAGTTGATAATATTTTCGCGAAAACAGAACGCTCATTTCATTTTTCTCGGCCAAACGAGATATCTTTTTCTCTCTCTTTCTCTCTTTCTCCGATTATCATTAGTGCATATTTAAACGTTTACCAACCACTCGTACACATTTCTACAGGATGTAACAAAAATATAAAGCTGAAGTTCGCAAATGGATTCCGCATACTTACAATTAGAGAAGAAAATTGAATTACACTTATAATAAGATGATACTTGAAAGTCTCGCAACTGAGAAATTAAGCATTTCCGGACTGGTGTTGAACTAACCTGTTTTTCTTTTCCACGTACGAGAAATTTATTTTCCTCAAGATTTGCCGCGTATTTTTGTTACACTTTGTATGTACATACATGCGTATGCGCTCGTGTCAAAAAATCTAATAAAACTTTTCTTTCTTATCAGGAGAAAAGAAATGTTTATTTTTCATCTACCAGTCGAGAAATTTTAAGAACAAAGCTGATAAAACTGATCGTTCAAACGATTACGCATAAGAATACTCCTTTTTTTTTAATTATTTTTTTATTTTTCATAACGCAACGAGGCAGTGTGCTCTTTTCACAATTTTATTCGACCGAAATTTTCGTAAGCAATATTCCGCAAAAAATAAAAAGAAAAAATGACCAAATCAACCTGACGATTGCAGAACGATGTTATATTATAGTGGGGGATAAAAATAAATGAAATGCGCGATAATAAAGTGAAGAGAGAGAGTCTTTTAGGGTGAATAAGATATGGAGGAGAAAAATAGTGAGAAATACTTGGTAGATAAGTTGGATCACGAGTCGTCATAAAAACAATAGGGAGACAATTTTCATGGAGTCGAAATTATTATTACCGAGTGAGAAGGAAGAACAGGAGGAGGAAGAAGAGGAAGAAGAAAAAGAAGAAGAAAGGAGAGAAGAAAAGAAGAAGAAGGAGGAGGAGGAGGAGGAGGAAGATAGGGTCTTGAAAAACGTTGGTGTGGGAAACGGTATTCCTCACTTCTTCCAAGAAAGTAATTTGAAGTTAGCAGGTAGGTAGGCGGTCACGCGATTCCGTCTTTCACGTGGAAGAAAGGAGAAGGAACGAGAAATGGTAGAGACGAGAGAGGGAGAGGAAGAAAGAAAAGAATAAAGATGAACGCCCGAAGAAAGAGAGAAGACTTAGCTCAAAGCAAACCGATCGGCCAAACCTCCCAAGCACGAGCGAACTTAAAGACTACCTGTCTGGATGAACTCAACTTCGGGATAATATTTCTTTCTTTCTTTCTTTATACTCTGTTATATGCGTATATATTAAGCCTATCAACAAATTCTATTCCATATTGTAAATAAAATAAAAACTAACATAATCATTTCGTTATTTTTACTCCCATCGGTATTTCAATTAACAATTTTTTAATCTCGATGGAAACTTTTGAATTTACCGAACGGCCAATTATTTTCAAAACGTTCCCCGCCAAGTTGCATTAAACTATAAACGTCATTACCACACACGTGTACTTAAAACGATACACGCTATCTAACTAAGGTTTAATATATCTGCGATATTTGCCTAGATATTTTTTACTCGATTGGAAATTTATTTGTCCGTATGTTTGTAAATATTTAAAAAAAAATCAATTATGCGATATAAGAAACAATGCGTGACAAGGATCGTGTTAAATGAAACGTGGCCTTCGGGAAAATACAATTTGCTAATAAAATGGCAGGTTTGTAGTTAAATGAAAATATGATACGCGTAACAATTATATTTGTTATATTTTCTATCGAATTAAAAAACGTAATACTCCTATTCACTATTATTACATTATCGAAGAACGATTTCCACGTTCGTAGATATACGTAATTACTCGATAATTCTACGAAAGAGGAAAAGAGACCAAAATTAAAGTAGAGTAGAGTAGAGTAGAATAGAATAGAATAGAATAGAATAGAATAGAATAGAATAGAATAGATTAAAGTAGAGTAAAGAAAAGAATCGTCATAACCCTCTCTCGTTAGTACCCTCCTTTTTGTTCTAATCAAATCTCTTCCTTTCCGGACCATCAAGTTGCAATTAGGCTCGTAGGAAGTACGATATAAGCAACCTAATAGTACGCTGATAACTCCACAACTGGATTTCAAACTCTAGATCGTTCCTAGGGATTATACGATAATAATAAAAGAAGAACAACATTTTGTTCAACAAAAAAAAAAAAAGGAAAAAAAAGGAAAAAAAGAAAAAGTAAAAAAAAAAAAAAAAAAATAGGACGAGTTTTGTTCACGTTTTTAAAGAAGAACGAACGAACGAACGAACGAATGAAGGAATTAACGAGCAAGCAAGTAAGAATGATGCAGGTTTTTTTCCGCATGATTGCACATGGCCAGACAGATACATACCACATTTCTATATACAAACACGAAAAAGGAAGAGACGAAAATAATGAAGGTAACGAGAGAGAAAGCGACGAATTTATCAAGATCTGCGTCTCGTTCGGTTCGAGTGCACACGCATACGCGTGTACAAGAAAAGAGGAGAAGGTGGAGAAGGAGGAGAAGGAGGGGGGCAGGGGGGAAAGGTAAAGCGAGGGAAGAGGGGGGAGAGGGCTATTCCTCCGTAATTTCTTTGATCCAACCACCGTGAAAGGTTTTGCGTAACTCTCTCTACGATGTGACTCAATACTTCCCGTTTGAATATTTTTCTCCCCAAGAAGCCGCATTATGCACTTTCTCGCGATTTCCTGCTCGGCTTTCGAGATGTTAAAAGATGAAGGAGAGGTTTCTCTTCGCGAAGCTTGATCGCTACTACAACTCGAGGATCGATGAAACATAACTACGAGCAAAACTTCCTTTCCATTTCTTTTGATTATCTTTATATATACTTTCTCTCTTTCTTACGCACCAACGAATGCGAAGTTTTATTCGATTAGCTTGTTAGGTTTATTGGTCGATCGATCATTCGATTGTTTTATTTGCGTGTTTTGATCGTAAAGTGATCTTTTGTCGAAGCCACATCCGATGTTCCAAAAATAATGAATAATTGTATCAAAGTTATTGATAAGTTTTGCGTAAAATGGTCTTCCTATAACGCAGTTTGATAAACTTATAATGCTTTTACGCTCAATCCTCTTATAACACGGTTAATTCATTCTGGGTTATATCGAAACTGTGTTAAGCAAAAATTATATGATGGAAACATTCGTGCCCTCATATATCGAGGCTTGTCCAAATTTATTGAGGATATAAAACATATATTAAATTGTGCTACGTGAAAATGATGTTATAAGAAAATGTTATGAATTACTCTAACAATAAGGGAAAGAAAGAAAGAATTAACGAAAGAAATGATGGACGTGCTTTCTTTTTTTTTTTATGAAACATCATTCATTTTTTATGAACATGAGTTTTTCAAGATGGACGTGACTCCTGGCGATAGGAGAGCCTGTTTATCGGCTACTTTTAGAAGGCCTCGTGAGTCACCAGCTTCCATGCAGATAGGCCGACATGAAGCTGCTGCTGCTGCTGCTGATCTTCCTTCTTCTTCTCCTCCTTTCCTTTTTCTTTTTCTTTTTCTACATCTTCTTTTTCTTCCTTATCGAAGGAGTAGAGTAATCCGCGGAGAACCATTAGAGTGGTCGCGTTTATCTTTCTACTTTCCACTAAACGGGATATTTCCTCTCTCTCACGAGTACTTCCAAAGAGTCCACCAGACGACATTTTCGAACTCGTGACTCAGGCTTTTTTACGGTTCGTCGAGCAGGGAATAATCGGATTGGTGGTTCGCTAACATCGTAGATACGCAATATTTCCTGACCGTTGTATCTCGATAAGGACGGCTTCTATACGTGTATGTATAGAAACTAACTACTTACAATTAGATGTTATTATAGTACAAAATGATGTTCGACTTGATTAGAAATTAATTCATAGAGAAAAAAAAAGACAAGATAAATTTCCGCTAAATAATCTATTAGATTCCGATTGGTCAAAATTATTAATCAATCTGTGGAAACTCGAACCGTATCTCCCCAAGATCTCTCTATATAATCTCTCTCAATGTTCGATTAATTAATTAATTGAAATAATTAATCGAAAATAGATAAAACAGTTAAACGATTATTAACAATTATAATAAAAAAAAAGGAAAAAAAATAAAAAGAAAAAACAAAAAGAAAACTAATGATTGAGAAAGAAAACATTAGAGACCAATTGGTAGATCCATCAAAATGTTCTCTCAATATAATATGTATACCTGAATACAAAGAGAAATGAAATGAAAGAAAGAGAAAGAAAACTAATTCGGCGTTAGGGTTCTCTCACGAATATCCCTAACTCTTGCACGCATGCACGCTAGAGAAACGGGTCGGACACACGGGGCTCGAAAGCCACGCGTGAACCGTGGGAACGAGTCTGAGCATAACAGGTAGTACGAGACCGTCACGTTTCCGTGCGCGACTCTGACTCTACTACTCTCTGCACGGATATATCTTTCATATACACACAAACAGACGCGTCCAAAGCGCGGCTTCTACACGTCCCGTATGTTTACGTCGACGTCTACTCGATAAAGTGCCTTTACACACGCTCAAATAAAATCAAAGATGTGTGCGCGTGTGTGTGCAAGAAGCGCACCACCAAGTTCTCTATAAAAGAGATGATGTTCCTCTCCAACAACTGCTCTTACGTGCCGCTATTTCTCAATTATAATTGAGATCCTCTAAGAACGCAAAATGTAAATTAAAAAAACCTTGTCTATCTCTCTCCCTCTCTTTATATATCTGTTTTCTTTTTTTCTTTTTCTTCTACTTTAGGGCGTATAATAAATGAAAGCTAACGTAATTTTAGGTTATTCACTCTCCGCGACGCCATTTTTGTTTTCAATGCTAATCATCTCTCGGATCTCCTTCTCCTTCTTTTTATTTTTATTTTTCTTTGAATTATTTGTGCGAGCACGTATAACGTCATGCTGGTTTTTTTCTTTTTTTGTTGTTGACGGTAAACATTCTAATTATCGAATTAATTCCGATTTTTATCGTAACTCCTCGAATTATTATCAAATGATAACATCGAATACTTGATGCATTACTGTTACAAGATTCGTTTCACGTGTTAGGAAATTTTTCATTCATTTTTGATAATTATCACACGATGATACGAAATTTGACGTTACTCTTATTTCTTTGTCATATATGTTAATTTTAAGTTAGTTTTATACACGTATGACTCATGCCATTTTATATCGAACAAATTCCGATTTTTATCGTAACAACATAGTATCTAAAGTATTACTGTACGAAGATCAGTTACACAATAAAGAAAATAATCTCTAACGATCGCAGCACGAGGATAGACGATCTTTAAATTTAATAACGAACTCGATGCTATACACAACGCCAACCAAGATACTCGTTGAAAATCTACGCGCTTCGACGAAGGCTAGCCTTTAATTTACTTTAATGAAGCTTCTCTAAATACCGACAAGAGGAAAATTATAGCTAAATTTATCTAACAACCGTAGGGAATTTATCATCGCAATGCGGGACAATAATTTCCTTGAAAGTAAAAAGGAACGTCTTAAAACGTTAAAGGTTATGGCAATTAATAGATTAAATACATCCTACAGATCAAAGCTTATGCACACACACACATAATATATATATTTATATATATAATATTTATATTTAAAAAACATAGACTGAAATAAGATTATCATAGAATTATCAATGCAAATGACCTATGAGAGTCAAAAGACCAAAGCTTCGTTACAAAAGATTATCAAATTTAATAAGAAAACACATAAGATAGAGATAGACAAAGTCCTTTTAACTTACGTGACCTGAAAGAATCGATACGAGCACATATATTACATGGATTTATCCCGTATCTGGTTACACGAGAAAGGAACGTAATGAAATATCGATTTATATCAACTGAATATACATCGTATAATGAAAATATCGTTAATTAAAAATAAAAAATAGATCGGCAACTTTGATGCTTAAAAACTAGAGAAAAATATACGAGTTCAGACACGCCAATAAAAAAGGGAAAACGGAAAACCTAACCTCTCCTTGAACTCCAGCATATACACACACACAAATATATATACATGTATCCTTTACCACTTCGAACCTACCCAAAATGTCTACCATTGCTATAAAAGATGATCAATAATTGATCTCAAATAATCCTACGCATCATTTGCTTTATGATTTGAAATATATATCAATAACCATTCTTAGAAGAGCAACAGTAGGATCAGACATATATTTATATTCTAAGAAAACAAATATATAAATATATAAATATATAAATAAGATATATAACAAAAGATCCGTTACCTTACGTCATTGGTATGACTTATAAAATGCTGTTGTTTTCTTCTATCCTAAGACATTAGCTCAGTCTCTTCTTCTTCTTTTTTCCAATGGAACATAACCGACGGTCGTGTACCCCTTTCGCTTTCTCTGTCCTTCTCTCGCACACTCTTAATTCTTCGACGTTTAAACTCGATTCGTTTCTATCGATGTTGTGTGTCCTCGTCGTCGATATCGTTCGTCTTCGTCTCACCAGGCAGCAGTGTTTCGATTCAAGCGACGTTTCTACTACTACACGATGACCTACCCTCTCTGTTGTCTGTCTATCTCTCTCTCTCTCTCTTTCTCTCTTTTATTCCTTCTAACATGTGCGCGGGCGCGTCCGAATACGAAAACTAAACACACCAGTCTCTTTGCGTAACAACAAACACTAGTTTATTTCTTCTAAGCAACACACCGAGATCAAATCGATCAATAGTTTTAAACGAGAAATACGGCGAGTTAAAAATCGACGACGAAAATTTACTCTTCCTAACCTCAAAATTACGCACGTCGTCTGTCTAGAAGAAAAGCACGCGCCACGTTTTGGAACCGAGTGAGACAGAAAAAGAAAGAATATAACCTTTCTTGTACGATGTTTTTCTTTTCTCGCCTTGACGAACTAACCGTTCAATATCGAGAGAAACAGAGAAGGGATATATGGGTGTGTATGGTAAGTAGGTATATATATATATATATACATATATATCTATTTCTACTTTTTTCTTCCTTTTCTCACCTTATCTTTCTTTTCCCAATACTTTTCTCACTATCTCTTTCTCTCTCTTTCTCTCTCACTGAGAAGCAAGGTTCTATATATACATGACATATATATATATATATATATATACCATATGTATGATACATAGAATGATCGTGTAAACTTGACGTGGTGTTGGTATGTGTTTGTGTACGATGATGACCGGTAAAAAGTGGAAGGAGAATCAGTCGCCGCTGCGTTGACGATGCGCGTGCGATCCTGCGACTGAGACGCCACGAGTGGCATGCTTAGTTTTACGCTGCGGGATTCAGGCTCCCCCCTCCCCGCCTACCAATACTCCTTCTCCTCTCTCTTTCCGTTTTATTTCTATCTCTTTCGCTCTACGGGCCCCGCCCGTGGGACACCTCTCTTCCTCTCTCTAACATATGCACACACAACACCACACGGTCTCTCACTTTCTATCCTTTTTTCTCTCCCTCTCGTCCTTTTTCTCTCCCTAACTTAACTTCTTTTTCTAATATACACACATGGCACACACGTAACATGTAACACAAGTTTCTATCTTTCTGTTGAGTTCACACGAGTGAACAGCTCGATAGGGCGAATTATTAGCGTCGCGAGAGAAACGTCATTGTTCTTATTCTCCTTCTTCTTCTTCTTCTTCTTCTTCTGTTTGATTTGATTCGATTTTTTCTTTTTTTTTGTGCGTTTATCCCCTTTTATCCTCTAACATCTTTCGTCCACTTTTTTTTTTGTTCGAAAACAAATTGAACTTATACGGTGTTAGATAAATGATAATAATAATTTAAAGTTGTTATAGCATAGGGGCGTGCATGGTTCCTGGCAAAATTTGACCGCAGTTTCCTCCGTTAGAGCAAGCAAGCAAGCAAGAAGGCTTTTGTGCGAATCGGGTGAGAAAAAAGTTGACCCACCAGAATAACTGGTCGGCGATAACAAAAGGATTCTACCCCTTCGTTCCTCCTCCCTTACCACCTCTTCTTTCTTCTTCTTCCCTTTTTGTGTCCTCCCCCCCTTACCCCAAGTTGCTTCTGAAATCGCGCGACGAATAATCGCAGTCTTCGTCCGTTATGTACAAAACGAAAGAGGAAGGGGAGGAGCGAGCGAGTTTCTTTCCTTTTTTTGTTCCTTGTCTTTTGTCCTCTTCCTTTTTTTTTCTTTTTGTTTCTTGTCTTAAAACGAGAGCACGATAGAGTTGTTAAGAAGAGTCAAGGACGCACAGCTAAAGATAGTACGAGGTAAGTAAATGAAAGAAATATTAGAGACACCCGATAAGAAATATTTGTCGCAGATAGCAAAGCCATTTTTGTTTGAAACACTTTCAGATTGATAGGATTATTAACTAGTGGAGTAATGAGATTGGCGGTAACAGTAAAATGTCTCAGCGTGCGTGAGTCACACGCGTCAGAATGGTGTCCAACCATAAATCATATTCCGTTAGGTAAAAAAAAGAAAAAGAAGAAAGGAGAAGCAAAAGAAAAGAAATGAAAAAAAAACGAATTTAATCGGAATCGACGTCAATGCCTTCTCAAACTGTTGTTGTATGGGTGAGTGTGATTTACACGTCCTCGGCATAAAGGCCTTACCTCAAAGAAAATTACCTTCGATAATGACGACGATCATTATCTACCTTACTTTTCCTTTTTTTTTTTTCTTTTTTTTTTTTCCTTTTTTCGCCTTTCCTTTCCTTTTATTCTTTTATAACGTTTATAGGATATCTGTGATATTCCTTAAAAGTTGAATTTAGACCGGAAACGAAGATAAGATCACGAATGGAATATAATTCGTTTTTCGATTAGTATATCTTTCCAATCCTAAAACAACTATTTGGATATATTTACGATAGAACCTTCGGTATTCGAAATATTGACTTGTTCGTAAGGTTATTTGATTTTTTTTTATTGTTTCTTTTCAATGGAAAAGTAATGGATTTTTATTTTTATTTTTTTTCTTTTTTTCAAATATTTAAAATAAATTCAATTTAACCGTATGTCAATCATTTTGTTCAATATTTGATTTTGGAAAATGGAATATATCATAGCTTGTACATAAAATGTGTAATGCAAATGCACTTGGTATATCTAAAATTTCGACGGATAGGGCTTATACGTGCATTTCGATTTTTTTTATTTTACACATTATACAATATTTACATATTTGCATATTTACTTTTTTCTATGTATTAACGGTAAAAGTCTCGTAAATTTTCATGGATTTACTTAGAAATACATTTAGAATCTTGAACGAGTATGGTAAATCAACCGCGAAAAATCTTCCGGGTATGAAGCAATCGATAGAATCTTCTATTGATGCTCTAATTCCACTCCCACGTAGAATTTCTTTCAATCCTTTTGACGATTTCCCGACCTAAGCTTTCTCTCGCTTTTTAACTCTTTCTTTTTTTCTTTCTCGTCGAGCTCGCTTGTTATTGTCGTCATTGCCGAGAGTACCTATCATTGAGCCACCGAACATTGGATTTGAAGGCTCGATTGTTCCCTGGCGAGAGAAAAGCCTTCCTCGAGAGCCTCCTCTCCTTTTCGCCTTTACGAGGGCCCTTTTTCGAAACGTTTCGAGCTGACGACGGATAACTTATAATGACATCTCCTTTATCTTTTTTTTCTTTTATTTTACTTCGTTGATCGATATTTCGATAATTATCGATTTTCCTTTCCGATCACGTATTCTTCACATCTTTTTACCTTTTTTTTCCCGAACTCACAATCAGTTTTTCAACTTCAAATAACAATCTATAATATATTTTTATTTCAATTGAAATGAATATTTTTCCATCATCGATCTAATATATGATTCACCTACTTGATTTATTTTTAACCGAGAGGGAAAAATAATGAAAAAATCAAAATATGGAGCCTAATGATCCCGCGAGTACCATTACGGGATCGACATCAGAACGTTTGATCAAATCAAGTTTCAGAGTTAAGCTCTTTGCCATTATTGGCGTTTCTAATATCGAGTGTAAAGCGAAACGTAATATCTTAGGACGATGCCTTCAGGGCTTCAAACTTGATTCACCTTCCAGGCAATCTGTTGGAACGATCTCTTGATATCGCAATCGATTATCTACATCAACGGAAAAAGAGAGTGTGTCCAGGTGTTCTAATTCCTTCGACTCTTAGTTATTTCAAACCTTCTAACGATTTCGTTTATCGATTCTACTGAGACCTAACGTTACCTAAGACATTTTCTTTTTCTTTTTTTTTTTTATATTTCATACGAGTCGCAATTTAGTAAAAAAGTTTCCTCTTTTCTATCATACCATATATATTTATATATGGATGTATGTGTGTACACGTGTGTGTGTGTGTGTGTGCATCTAGGGAGCTCGATGAAACCCGCAAGCAACATTGCGAAACATTATAAAACAGTGTATCCATGTATGAATGTGTTTAAGTATGTAACCTGTACTTTTGACGGATAGCTTACGTTATATCTCGACGCGTATATTTCTGTTCAAAACTAATGACAAGTATTACGATGATGAGAATGTTACTCTGGGAAATAGAAACCGTACAAAGTCCACCGTAATTTTATATAAAGTTCGAAGATGTTACCACACATATCTCGTTACACGTATTAAACTCTACGGAATAAGTTGCGTTTATTTTATTTCGAAAATAATTTGCCATTAATCGTGGACGACAACGCGACAAAAAAGAATCGACAATTTCGCCGGGATCTGTTTTTTTCCCCTTCTAATTATTTTATTTGATTCATCGAAAGATGTGGATTGAAAAAATAACTGTACGCTTAAAAACGAATGCAATCGTTCGAATTAATTAATACGATTCGCATGATCAATTCGCAGCTCGAATCGTATTTTTTGTTACATTGTCGTCAATAAAACAGCAATGAATTTTGATTGAAAGTATTTTTGATATATCGTAGAAATCTTAATAACGTAAAATTGATCGTTAACAGGGAAAGAATGCAAATTTCGTAGAACGTTGCTAAGAACGAGCAAAATAAACGAGTTCCTAATTCGTCGACTTCCTTCGTAGGCTTGTTCTTGGACTTCCAGTTTCATCCGTCAGCCTGAGCTTATTAGGTTCGCGGCCATTTAACCTCTCTTTAAGTCGACGTTAATTATCTTCGTTCTGAGCGTTGTCTTGCGCCATAGCTACGAACGTGCCACGACAGTATGCGTTAACATGTTTCTCTCTCTTTCTTTCTCTTTTTATTTTAAAAGATATCTCAAGACGCACTTTTTTTAATTGAACTTCAAGCTGATATGCGAATATCAAAATACAATGTGAGAGTCCCTTAAAATTCTACGCTGTTACGTTTATTAGGATTTTGCATGATATTTATTTGATACAGAGTGTGTTTAAAATGAAGCAAATTTAAAATTAAATACATCAGTATACTTTAATTACTTATTCAATGAGTTTAATTTGAAAGCTTTTATTCGTGACAAGTGAATTAAACAAATATGAAAATAATGTACGGAAAAAACCCCTCAATAAAAATCGTACTCGTTGGTATAATTGTAAAAACAAGAGGGTTTTTTTTTATGTCTAACGATTTGTCGTCCCTTGTTTTTACTGTAATTTAAATTTTTTTTAGTATCAGAATTAATTGAATATCTATTAGAGTATAAGAATAATACTATAAATATATATATAAATTTGTTTAAAAATTACATATCTATTAATATACTTGAAATATTAAACAATTTCGATCTGATATTTTATTATACGAAAATTTGATATTACATAATTACTAGCCGGGAAACGTTAAAACAATCCAAAATATACATTAGAATGTTCGATATACCTTAAATGATTGTTAATTATACGAAAAAAATGTATATCGTAGTTTAGAAGCACGGGGTATAAATCCAGCATGCCAGCATCTTCGAAATCCACCGTTAGAATGATTTATTTTCATTTATAACATATACTATTTTCGTTACGACGTTTTGAAAGTCATATAAACAAGAATCAATAAAAGAATTTTAACTGACTTTCATAGAGGATAATGTGTCAGTTTATCGTTGGATTTTGAAGAGGACGGTACGTCGAATTCATATCCCGTGCTTCTAGACTACAATATACATTTTTTTCGATTAATTAACAATCTTTTAAGGTATATCAAAAATTCTAATATACTTTGTTAATATTTTGAATTGTTTTAACGTTTTTAAGCCCGTAATAACTTTGAGTTGAAAATTTTTATCTAATTAAATATCGAAATTGTTGAATAATCCAAGTATATTGATAAATATGTAATGTTTAAATAAATGTACCATTGTTTAAACATTACTTAATTATATCCCGCGTATATTATATCTTATTTAAACAATTAACAAATAATTATTTAAAGTTTATTTATACAGAGAAAGGAATTTCGATTTATTTCAAGTTAAATGCATTAAATATGCAATTAAAGTATATTAATGTATTTATTTCTTAATTTTCTTCACTTTATAAACATCCTATGTCAATAGTTTTCAAGCAAAAATCTGGTAAGCGTAAGAGTGTACGATTTTAAGAAAGACTCACTGTATATCTCTCTTTAACTCCCCGAGCATCGAGAGAAGCTACAATCTCGACAACTTTTCCGATACGATTTATTTCTTCTTCTTGCTTTCTTTATTCGTCCTACTTTTTTTTATATATTTTATATGCCATAAAGATTCCTTTTGTTTTTATGTAACACAAGAAAATTTTATAATATTCGGATATATATACATATATATTTTTTTGTTGTCGGGAAAGAACATCCATATTAAAATGGCGGCCATCTTGCAACGATATGTCACCCGATCAATTATATTATAAATAAAGCGCATATAAATAAGTATAAATACAATATTTATTTTTTAAGCAATACGATATTCCGATATTAAAAGTATTCATGATTGTCCCCGGTCGTATAAACTTTCTTTTTCAAATTAACGAACGAGAGCAAGTTCAACGCCGTAAAACGAGGCAACAATTGGTGACGGTAATCTACCCAGTTAAGTTTGTGCATTACAATTTGCATGAAATCCCGAGTATCGTGCGACGTTACGTCTATTTTGGAATTATCTTTTAACCGGTCTTTCAGTCTTATACAAACACACACAAAGCTATTATAATCCATAGCTACACATTGAGATAATATCGGCCTCTCCATTTTGCAAAAGTGTTAAGGTCGCTCAAAGAGGCAAGGATTCCCAAGAGGCGTGGACGAATTGAGTAAATCGAACGAGTCAGCTCTCGTAGCCCTTTGATCCACTACGTTTCCGGATAACGACGTTTCGCATTAATGTCGTTATCCTGTTCGGTGAAGATAATTGACCTCGTTTCGATTTAACTCGTCGAGTTACATGGCTTTAAGAGTGCAAACTAATCTTCAAGATCCCAAGCGGTTATCTCTTTTTTTAATTTTTTCTTTTTTTGTTATTTTATACGGAAAACAAGAAAGTATTAATAAATTATACCCGAAGATATTTGAATTGATCGAAGTAATATATCTCGACAAGATGGCCGCCATATATTATTTCTATACGTTCATTATTTTAACCTCACAATGATTAAAGTAAAATCGCAAATAACTACGAATCTATCGGGAATATGTAATCTTGCTATAACGAAATTAAAAGAGAACGTACGAAATATGATAATAAACGTATTAATAAACATCTTATTGATTTGAAAAATCTTAGGTATTTGTATGGAAATATTCGTAATTGATCACCCTACTCATCGTAGCAAGATGGCCGCGAATGATTCGGGCCGGTTATCGTTCATGCATGATGCAACGCGAAGAACGAACAATGGAAATTGTAAAACCCTGCTCGACTTTCTCTAGTTCATCGATCACGGTTCGTAATGTGCTAGTAGGAAGTATAGACTTGTACGTTCCGAATACACTTACTACCATGACGTTTCATTTATTTAGGAATCGTTGAGGGGATGAAAGAAGCGCGCGTATGGAAAAGCGATGATATTCGAGATATAAACGGCGCCAAATTTGAATCGAGTCATTCGTTATTATTCGTTTTTCGTAATCATTGTCGTTTATTATTGTTATTAAAATTGATATTATTATCAAAAGATTTCCATGCAACTATCCTCATTTCTACGCTATGAAACAAGCAGAGCGTACTTACTTACGTACGAGTACGCGTGTTTAATTTTCTTAAATTAGAACGTTAAATGTCCTGCGTCGCTTTCTAATTCGCGCCCAATACTTTTAATATAAATATTTATGTGGGTCGAGAGATAGTAGGTGGACTTTCTTGTTTTTTTCTCTTATTTCTTTCTTTTTTTTCGTATTATAATAATCATATCGATATCGATTATAGAATTTTGATTCGATTATATAAACTCTAAGGCGAAATTGGAATATATTTATTTGAAAAAAGAACAAAAAAAGAGTCAAATATGATAAAGAACAATTTTTGCAATTTATGATTTTTCGCAGATGTTGCATACTTATATTATCTACTTATCTGTCACAACAACCGTCCTGATTTCTTTTATTAACTTACGATCATGTGACTTATTTATCTAACTATTCTGTTCTTCAAATGAAATCTTCTTCCACTTGGTTACTTTATTAAATATCTATCGAAGAAGCATTGGACACCATGCATCGAAGTGGGTAATTGAACGGCTGGAAGTAGACCGGATCTTTTGACGCTCGCTTTTCAAATCGCGAAGCATTATGGTCGGTGTTCATCGTCCCGTGAAAAACGAGGACTCGAATGTATATCCGTCCGGTCGACATGATACATTCGATCACCATCACCAACGACAGAAATAAACGTTTTGCGAGTGGTCATCTACCTAAAGTATTACAACAAACTTCAACTCTGACGAATCGATTTGATAGATCTATCAAACTATATCCTAACTTGTTCAAACGTTTTCATTCGCGTTCTCGATAAATTGAATTTAAAATAACATTTGATCCAGAAATTATTATTATCATTATTATTATTATTATTTTCAGGATTTCCTTTTATTTTAGAAAAAAACAAAATCGTAATATTCGAGTTGGAATCGATATGAAAAAAAGTTTTGATTAGGGAAAGCTCAAGAATCGAAAGTTGTCCACGAATCGTACCTATTATATTTTTCTTTCGATGAATTAATATTCTATACATTTTATTTCCTCGCCTACTTTTCTACAATTTATTGTCGGATCACGTTGATACTCACAATTAACAATTGGAGAAAAATTAATGGACTATAATTTAGGTAACCGGTACACATATTGCGACTTTCACCTACATGCAATTAAATAAATGACTATAAAGTGCCTAATAATTATGCTATCTATCCTACTTTATAAACTAACTATATACAATTTATATCTTTTTTTTATTCCCATTCGCGAAGGATTTAATCCGTGTCATACAAATTTAATCCATATGATATTAAACTGGCAACTTATTAACTTGTCCATCAACAAAAATTTACTTTATTTTATTCAATGAAAAATAAATAAAACATCTCGATAAAACAGAATGCATAAATAAAAAAAACATTCGTAAAAGGGGATCCTTCAAAATCGATACGTCATCGAGATTTGTATGGAAAAATGATAAAAAAGTGTCAGTAAAGGTCGCACGTGTACGTCATCCATATTCCTTATTTTCAAGATGGCACGTGTGCAAATGTAAAATGGGTATACACACACACACACATACATAAAATAACACGTCGCATACGGAAGCCAAGATAAAGAGAAAAATGGTATCCATGGTACACGAGCACACGCATACACATATGCATGCATACAAATGCATACACAGATATAACTATAAGTAATATGTATAAGTAAATATGTAGAAAAGACGTAAAACGTTGCAATGCGATCGTAAAATTCGCGTATATTCGACCCCACCTATTGCACGGGAGAACGGAAGAAGCAAAAGGCGTGTAGTCTTATCCGTTGCATTCGTTTCTCTGTCATTCGGTGCACGCAAATCGCAAGCACTAGTACACGAGCCTCCCCGAGAACAAAATTGGACCGTGTTGCTTGCGTGCGTGCCATCGAGGTATTCATCAATATATACAGTGTTCTACTTTTCATTCATCAATTTTCTAATTTAACAATGAAATATACATTAACACGATCGTACCGATGTTTTATCCAATTTTTGTCTTATTTTTTGTTGTTGCTTACACAAAATACGTAATTAAAGATAGATGATAATGTTACTTAAGTTTGATTTGTGATTGATAATATGGGACACCATGTAGATCTATACGGATACATGTGGATGGGTTTTAACATACGTAGAGTTTTTCTAACATAAAACCAGACGGTTATCCTTTTTACGTAATACACGTTCGTGCTCGTGACATGAATTTCTTTTTGTAAATGTTATTATTATTATTATTATTATTATTTTGTTGTATTATTTTTTTTTTACAGACACATACACACCGCGTACGTTTTATAAAATAGAAATAATTATATGCACACGGTATGAAATCGGATTTGAATGACTAGCGATGTTGACCGAATATCATATACATATTGTGCGTATAGTGCTTAATATCACGCATGCATAATACAACTAATATGCATGCAAATATACAATATGCACGAGCCGGTAAATCGTGATTGCACACGCACTAGGAAGAATTATGGCAACGGGTGGTATATCTTTTCACTTTAGTTTCCGGGACTCGGAATATGCGAGGAACGCGATGAGTTAACAATTAGGACGGAAAAATAAAAATCAAGAAGAAAAACAACATCACGCGCGCTGGTTGCATAAAAAGATCGTAGATATTTTTGAATTTCTCTTTCTTCTTTCTTTTTTTTTTTTCTCCATGAATTTCCTCTCGGTCAATTTAAACAAATAAAAGAAAAAAGAAAAGGAAAAATTAAAATCACGCGCCAGTTTCAAATAAGAAGGTCGTCCGTTGAAAGTTTTCCATCAATTTTTACGACTTTTAACGACGCAAGTTACGCGTTTGTGTTTAGTTTATTAAAGCGTTTACTTTTATCGATTTTACTTCCTCTTTGTTATAGGGTTTGATTTTATTCTTCGTCTTTTATTTTCTTATTTCGATTTTTATTCGTAGAATATCTTGTATTTTTTCTAGAAGATAATGAACGCCTACCGAAGATATAATATTGCTTATCTTTTTAAAGATAATACACGGTTACAAATTACAAGCACACGACGAGAAATTCGTATGCATCAATCAAAAGAAATTGTAATTCGTTTCGAGTAACAGATGTTAGAAGTTGTGAAATATGTTTATGATTAAAAATGAATATATATATGTACTCGAGTAATTTGAAATAACATATTATCTCTAAAACAACATAAATTGTCCAATTTTCTCTTAACTAACCATAACATATGAGTCTGGTAAACGATAAATTCTTCAATGTCTGACAATATAAAATAAATCGTTTCTAATATTTTTTTTTTTCTTTTTTTGGTTTCAATTCCAGTTGACTAGGACTAATGTAAGGTGTAACAAACAGGGAGGAGTCAGGCTCTTAAAGAATTTCTATTTCCATTCATTATGAAATTCGAACGCGTATGCAGTGCAGTCGGTTAAACTCACCGCAAGAGCTCTCACGTGCGTACCACCAAACACGTCGAGAAAGTTTTCTCTGAAGTAGGGCTTTCGTGATACTTCGCGGTAGAGCGTGCCTTGTAAATTTATGTTGGTAATGATCATATTACCCGGTAATATTATGGTAAAGAGTGGACTGTATATATCATCGTAGCGTATATCAATCGTCGATATTTGCTGCTTGCGAAGAAAACTGTCTTTTGTAGAAAAGTTATCGAAATATATTAGATTTAATATAGAAAAATTCGATCGATTCGATGAATTTTTAGATTTAGACGATATTAAAAGTTGCGAAATACCTGTATATATATATATATTTATTTTTAATCAGAAACATATTTCACAATTTCTAACATCCAGGTTTCTGACGAACCTGGGATTTAAAGAAACTATACCTTTAATATGAATATTTTATTGAACAAATGTGTGTGTATGGATACTCGTTTTACTCGTGAAATCAAATTGGGACATTTCGTCGTATGTTCGCGTTAAATTTTGTTTATTTCATTCTATCGAATAGTTAGTCTCGATATCTTGGCCTTCGAGTTTCACTGGCGAAGGACAAAAATATCTCTCATTAAGACAATGGCCAGAAAATATTAGAGATCGACTTGAAATTGAAAACGGTTGAAAATCTCAGGGAAGAGGAATTAATTAAATTCCGAAGAAGTAATAACACATCAAGCCTGCCACGTTCCCGAGAGTCCAAGATAAAATAGGTCAAGCGCAACAAGATACGGATGCACCCGTAAATTATTCCATGCGATATTTAATACGGTCCATGGACAATTTACCTCGACCTTTTTTTCTGTCTGTCTGTCTCTCTCTTTCTCTTTCTCTTTCTCTTTCTTTCCTTCTCATTCTCCTTTTTCTATAACGTTTTACGCGTAATTACTCTTTTCGATGTATCGACCCCTTCGCGTTTTCCAAACTCTTTTGATTTTGACGTTCTATCGATCATAACGTATCAACATAAGAATAGATAACAATGAAAGAGAGAAAACATATTCTTAAGAAGAAGTCGCATCGATTTATTATCGAAATTGTATATACAAGTTATATTGTCGAGATAAATAGGAAAAAAACATTGAAACCATCGATCATTATAATCCTCATTGGATGTTTCATGTTTTAAAGAACGAATTTCATTAATAATTGAAACAATACTCGTTGATTTCACGCGCATAAAAGTATGCTCATATACGCGTACAAAGTATCGAAACTTTAAAGCTGATTAAATGATTCATTTCTTAGAACTGAAGTAAGGATGATTCAATTTTCATCGAAATAATCCATTAATTAGGAAACTAACAGTTAAACGAGTTAAACAAACATAAGATTAAAAACATATATAGAAGAAGAAGAAGAAGAAGAAGAAAGAGTTGGGAGTAAATATGGTCCTATGCGTTCGTAGAAACTCTGGCTCGTGTGAAACTCCAGAAGCTGCAAGACGTCTATACTGATCGTTGATCAATAAGACCTCAGTGAAAGCAGTGCTGTATTAAGAAAGAAGGTGGTCCCTTTAGAGAAATGTAGATACGGTGTAAAATGATTAGATAAAAAATAAGATATTCCGAAAGGGTGTGCGCAGGTGAGTTTCCTGATTCAATGTCTAACCCTGGATACAACCTTTCGTATTTTCGCCGTTTAATTTATCCAATTCTATTTTTATCCTCCGTCTAATTATCGCAGCTTGACGTAGACCCGATTGCACATTTCTTTATGCATAAAAACGAATGCTATATATTCGAATAACGTCACACACGCTATTACTTCTGCTTTATTGGCATAACCGAGGCAAATCTCTTAAGCGCGCCAACAACGACCAATAACAAACGATGCATCAGATTTTTACGCTCGTCAGCCACCTTCTTTACATTCCCGAACGCGCGCGCGACTGCAAGTTTTTATTGCGCCACTGCACTTGCTCTTGGTTAGAAGAACCTGACGATTACATCGTGCCACGCAGAGAGAGAGTCTACGCTTTTCGCTGTCACCGAGAGAAAAAGAGCGAGAGAGAGATGGACTTGTCGCTCCTCTATCAAGGTCAAATGGAATCAGCAAAAAACCACCCCTTACTAAACTCTATAAATATCGATCCCGTATAACCAGATTTTCATATGAACCTTTCTAATCAATAGATGTGATACACATAAATATTCATTTCATTCGTCGTCATATCCGATTCGATATTTACATACATACATACGTACACACACGTATTACCATTACCTATCTACGAACGAGTCAAGAAAATCTCGTGCGAGAAAACTATTAATCCTAATTGCAAGTATACGACGAGAAATCGATACGGTTTAACGTGTCAATGCTCGTCGAACGAATCCTTTTATTCGTTGATCCTTCTCTTTTTATTTTTTGTCTCGTACACTATTTTCTTTTCCTCTTCCCCTTTCCCGCTTCTTTTTCATCAATTTTTGGAGACAACAGCTACCGGTGAATGTATAATTCATACATCGCATTAAAGCAAAGCTCTGTCTCTTTCTCTCTCTCTCAAGCACCCTTCACCTCCTCCATTTTTTCTTCCAACCATTCTTCGGAGTTTTGATTACCCGAGGAAAGCAAAAGAATGGGGAAAGGAAAGAAGGAAGTAAGAATGGTATATACGTATCCCTTTTCTCTCGCACATTTAGCGAGCTTCTTTTACTCGGCAGCACCCTAACCGTCAGCACGCTGATGTCTCTCGGCTATCCCGTTTACTCTTCTTTGCGAGGACCTTTTTACGGCGCTACGCCGACCCTCCATTTACTCCCACGAGATCGAAATATCTCAACACGCTCTTATTCGGATCGTAGACTCTTTTGTTCGAGGCTTCTACTCTCTTTCTCCCCGGGTATTCTTCTTCCCAACCATCCCTGACCACAAAGCATATTTTTAATGATCATCCATGTCCAAGCTCGTCTCAAGTAGCATCTAGCCGCTGTTGTTCCGAAAACCTACGAAATTAGATGGATCCGATCGATCCACTACTACTTATTTCCCTTGCTTTTATTTCCTTTTTATCGTTTATTGTAAAACTAGACGGTAAGATATTTGCGTTGTCTTTTTATTGATTCTATATCGATTTCTAATATTTGAATTTTCGTCGATAATCATTCGTTTAGAAGAGGTCTATACAAAAATCATTAGACTCTCCTCGATTATTAATTTGTCCATTGTATTAATATATCGAATTATATTTTCTTTTAATTGTTTTCGCGTAAAGATAAGTATATAGAAATATACGTACTTCGGTTAGATTACCCTTCCTTTCGAGGACACGTGCACTCTCATTGGACACGTCGTTGGAGTTTACCTCGTTTCACTCGTCTCTATTTATTCCAAGGATGTTCATAACGAAGAGTGCTCTTCTTTCTTCACATATTTTCCATCTGCGAGAACTGTCCTTTGCCTTGGCAAATCTCTATACGTCTTAGATCTCTCTTATCCCTTCGTGTATTCGCACTATCTCTTTGAATCCGCCCACCGTTGAAAGCGTTCGTTTTTCACGATATTCCCCCCCCCCTTTCTTTCTTTTTTATTTTTTTCTTTTTTTTTTTTTATTGTTGTCTTCTTTTCTTTTCCTTTTCTCATCCCAGCAAGCAACCAACCACTATTACTGTTACCACACCACCATACCTTAACCACCACCACTATCACTGCTGTTACCACCCACACACAGGAACGTTACTCTTGTTTCTCTTTTCGGCCGATGAAACGAGCAAAGAGACATCCGGGATTTTGCTTGTTTTTCAGCTTTGAGTATGGATATGTATATTCCATTATACATTCGGTTAGTTATTACTAACGCATTCCATTTTCTCTCTCACAGCCGAGCAAAACAAACTTATCAATCTCCGTTTATTTCCATAGGAAAATCGAGCTGGTAACTCTTCCAAGCAAAGCAATTATCTCGCGCTTGTGTTGGAGTTTATGTACCTGTGCATACACGCATATGCATATATATATATATACATGTATACACATGTACATTGGATATCTTTATGTATATGGTATCAAGCGAACGCCCTGAATTTTACCAACGAATCTTGCAACTCCTATAGTTTCATAGTACTCTTCAGAGATAGAAAGAAAAAGAGAGAAACTTTATCGTCTTAATTATTCGACGAAACTTAATCCGTTAAATTACATCGAAAAATGCGAAAAGAGTAAATACGAACCAACGAATTTATGATTTTCCTATAATAATGATATGACATCGCGATTGATATGCGATTTGACAAAAATAAGAAAATTTATTCGGAAGTAACGTTCGCGACAAGCTCGCAAGCTCGATCATTCGGCGAACAAATAACGATCGATATATGATTATTTGTAGATAGAATTGTGATCCAAGGAAAATAGAGGAGAGCAACCCTAAAACATGTCTGAGGAATATATCGAGAAGACGTTCTCGACGTGTCGACAAGGCATACAAAGGAAGGTTCGAAATCCCCAGCTGCGTGTCGGCTTTGTGCAGAGAATAAGCTTTCGCTGGTCTTCGGTGAAACTCGGTGAGGTTCGTCTGTGCAGGTATATACTCGGGCTTTGCGGGGAGACCTAGTGCGAGAAAGCAGCAGCAGCAGCAGCGGCAGCAGCAGCAGCGACAGCAGCAGCAGACACAAACACATCACCTACACGCGTATGTATGTAAAAGTATATGTACCACATATGTGTATCTGTGAGAGAGGGAAAGAGCTTTCACGAAGGTGGGTGGACGAGAGGAGCCGAACTTAACCGAAGTATTATCGCGAGTGTATACGAAAACGTACGAATACGACCGAAAGCTCAGCGAACGCGGAGGAGAGAACGAACCTACGTCGTTGTTGGAGTAGGAAGGAAGCGATATTGTGAGTCCGTGCTGAGGAGTCGAGCTTCCGTCGTCGTTCCTTCGCGTTCCGAGGAACGATGAGGAATACGACGTTGAATAAGAGGAAGCGAACGTGCGGCTTTCAAATAAAATAAGAAGATTAAGAAGAACGGATCGAAAAAGAAAGTCTTTCGAGTTGAATCACTAATTTCATCGAATTAGAATTGAATGGAAAAAAGAAAAGGGAAGATTTTGGTAGACGCGCATGTCCGTTCCCAGTTGTTGTTAGTGGTGGTCATGCTTCATGAATTGTCGTCGATGAAGTCAAAGCGTTCGGGTTGTCCAGACTGACTGTGCTAAGTATTTCGATAGACACGTTGGTGAACGGATGCGATCGAACGTTTGCTATTCCTTAAAAGGAGGAAGACGAGAACGAGGACGAGGACGAGGACGAGGCCGAGGACAAGGAGGAGGAATCTTCCCTTTAGTATTAACTGCGTTTTTTTACTTGTCCTTTCCCTCTCTCTTTTTGGTGGCGGTAACAACCACCAGCAGCAGTAGCAGCAGCAGTAGCACCACCACCACCACCACCCCCACTTTTATTACTACCACCACTACCACCATTACCACCGACTAGAATCCTCGTCCCACCCCAGAAAGCTTCTCCCTCCCCCAAAATATGGTCGGAGGCGGTGACGGTGTTGGTGCTGTTGCTGCTGCTGCTGCTGGTGCTGGTGCTGCTGGTGCTGCTGGTGCTGGTGGCAGCGTTGCGCGGGTGCGCGCGGTGCTGCCTTAACAGCTAGAACGCTGCTGGACGACAGTGGTGCTGACTTTGGAGAGACTCGTCGAGCTGTCGAAGAAAATCTTGCAAGCTCGTAAGAGCTCCACCGGATGGCTCGACGTGTACTACTTCATTGCTAAAATAATAAGCCGAGAAAAAGAGAGAGAAAGCACGCACGCGACAAAAATCAAAAGAAACAGGGACAATTAGATGCATATTTGCAAACAAGGAAGAAAATAGAAAAAAGCTCGTCGCTGTCGAGCGATCTCGAATGTATGAGAGAGAGAGAAAGAGTGTGTATATGTGTGTGTGTGTGTGTGTGCATGTGTGTGAGAGAGAGAGAGAGAGAGAGAGTGCCGGTCGATAACGAGATCCTTGTGCGATTTCCTCATCTAAGAAGATAGAAGAATAAATGTTAAGGGCAAAGAAAGGAGTGTCTCGTCCTGGATTAAAAGCTTTTATAGTGTTCCTCGTGATACCCAGTGCTAAAGTTTGATTACCTTTATCATTGAAAAGAATAGGAAGAAAAATAAAAGGGGAGGAAGTAAGAAGTGAGATAAAAAAAATCTAGGGAACGTTGTCGAACAACAGAAGGTTGTCCAAGAAGGGAAGAGTCGGTAGGGTCTCTCTCTCTATCCGTTTCTGGTTCCCATCGGTTGTTTTTCCAAGCTCTGTCGCAACGACGGCGGTCGATCCAGAGCTCGAGGAAGCGAGTGGAAGGGAGGAGGCCGAGGCGCAGGAGGAGCAGCAGCAGCAAGAGGAGGAGGAGGAGGAGTTGGCGGTGGTCGTGGTGGAGGAGGAGGAAGAGGAAGAGCTGATTTCTACGTTCGAACGAGGAAGATCGTGCTTCGTGCATCTCCGCTGCGGATCTCACGATGACGGATGGCTGTACGTGCGTTCTTCCCTCCTTTGAAACACGACTGACCAGCGACGGGGACGAACGGAACCACTTCTCTGTACCTTGATACGATCTCGGTGGGTGCGTTTTCACATACACATCAATATAAATGCATATAGACGCATGTATACATAGAATCAGAGTATCCGATATATATACACATACACACACACACACATATGTATGCATATTTATGGTATGTATACGTGTATGCGAGATACTGTTTACTTATCAATGTTTTGGTCCGACGTTGTTTAGATTTTTTCCCTCTTTCTCTCTCTCTCTCTCTTTTTCTCTGTTTGTCCGTCTTTCTCTATGTTTTTCTTTCCTAAGGCAGATAACTTTTCTCAGAAATTGATATTAATAAATATGGAAATGCGAATGATCAAGCATTGGTAGCATTCGCATATCGAGTCCGACTCAGGCAGTAAACCGTAATAAATATCGATCAGATATCGTGCGACGAGCGAAAAGTGGACCGACCAACCAACCGACCAACCAACCAACCAACCAACCAACCAACCAACCAAGCCACGTCATATCATTTTCCATCTAAGATAGCAACCTCGTGTGAATGAGTTTAGACGCGAAAATGCATATACTTTAATGAACAATTTAATGTCATGAAAATATATGTATACCTGCATACATATATCGATCATGTTTAAGGTTTAAAAAACGCTTGGATTCTGATTTCTTATCGTTTTCCTTTCGATCGGTCACAATTCCGCGAGTCATTTTTACGACGTCCGTGGCCAAAAGTTGACTACTACACATCGCCTACAACACCGGTGACCTCGTTTTCCGAACACTCGATCTGGATAGGAAAAAAAGGGTTGGCAAAAAGAAGGTGTGTGTGTGTGTGTGTGTGTATTTGCGAACGATACTCGTTCAAGCCGTTTGATCAAAGCAATAGCAGTTAGCTAGCTAGCTAGCTAGCTAGCTAGCTGTAAATGAAAACGTGCTTCGATATTTTACCAACCAGAGAGCCTCCGGACTCGACTTTACTCGAGGAAGTAGCTAGCAACATGCTATTTCTCTTCTTCTTCGATGTTTTTGAAGGGAGAAGAGTGATTGCAAGTCATCGAGAAAGAATCGTTCTTCGATAACGAGTAAAGTCTTGAAACGAGGCTTGCCTTCCTTTCGAATATATCTCTGTGTTTATGTATACGTGTATGTGTATTAAACATTTTTCTATTTCTTTTTTTCCGTTCCTTTTTCTTTTTCTTTTTCTTTTTCTTTTTCTTTTTCTTTCTTTCTATTTCTTGTTCCGTTGCTAACACTTTTCCATTCTAACGGTTCTGTGGCAACGGAAAAGGTATGTCATGTCCTGGTTCCTTGGTTTACCGTCTCGATAATTGTCCTGCCATGATGGAATATATCGAATCTAAAATGAAACGCTAAATTAATATTTATTTTTGATAATTATTTACTTCGTATTGCAACAGATTTAGCTTTTTCTCTTAGTCTTCGACGCATTATCAATCTATTAAATGTGACTGCACACCAAGTACCATAAAAATCATATTTATTTTACAATTATTATTATATTTAATAGTAATAAACGCAATAATAATAAATTAACGTACTAGCAGTTAACCAGTTAGCTACACGCTTCGATATTTTACCAAGCAGAGATTAATTGTTCGCAAACAATAATAACAATAATAATAACAACACATAGCCAATATAGTTGACTTAATTTGACTGAGCCTCGAATGTTATAAAACACATACGCGTACATATACAATAATAATATATAACAATAATCATTATTATTAATTATATATTCTAAAATGAGTGAATTTACGTAAATGCATAAACAAATGTGTGCACGCATGTACAAATATATATGAAAAATATTAGATTGACGATCTCAATAATAAACTCTCCCTCTCTCTCTCTCTTTGGTTAACAAGGTGTCAATAATTATGAAAAGGTAGAATGAGTCTACCCTTGCGTAATCGTTTGTACGATTTGAAATTCTCTCTCACCCCTTCCCCCACTCTCTCTCTCTCTCTCTCTCTCATCCCTCTGTGTTCCATAGGCAGAATCCAATTAAAATTTCAATCTATCGTCGACATCGTCCCACGAACGAGAGAGATTGAGCTTTTTCGACGGGTGCTCAATTTTAGCGTTTTATTTACCAATGGCTTAGAGAATGAGAGAGAGAAAGAGAAAGAGAGAGAGAGTTAAGGGAGAAAAAGGGGAGGATAGGGGGTTGACTAAAATCAGCGTCGTCTACTACGTGCGACCGTTCGCCCGATCAATTTGAGAGCCATTTCGTTGTAATACGCGACTGCTGCCGTTTTATCGTCACGAAAAAGAGCCCAACGATTATTATCGGCGATCCGAGAAATGTGAGATAGAAATTCAATCCCAATTCTACATTTTATGCTTCCTTTATTATTATTATTATTATTATTATTATTATTTTATTTGATTTCATTTTATTTGATTTTATTTGATCTTAATTTCAAAATACGTTTTCCAGACCCTTCTCCGTTTTCGTATATTTTTTCTAATTTACAATATTTTGATTTTATAATTACAAATGTAACATCGTTCATCTTCTTGGTTAGAATCTTTTTGTTGGTATAGGTTGAAACTAAAATATTGTATTTGGTTCTCGCGGAATGAGAATTAATAGTGTCTTTATTGATAATTTAATTTTTTTTTATAGTTCACTGTAATATAGTGAATTTTTGTTTCATATCTAACGTGTCTGTGATTTTTCAATACGATATTTATAGGCTTCTTATTTCTTTCTATTTCTTTCTCGTTTAGCCTTTTTTTTTTATGGTTTCATCAACGTTACTATTCGAAATCTTCGTTGGGGTATACTTTGGACAAAAGAAAATTTATTACGTATGATGTGTTTGTCATTAATATAAATTTTTTTGGTATGCATCGTTGTCAGAGTGATTTTGTGTTATTGATTATGCGCGATTATCGTCACATGTTCATTTTCCTCAACGGATTTGTTCGCAGCGCCAAAATCTTATCTTTAAACATACAGAAAGATATTGTTAGCACGCAATGTTATTGGATTTCTATACACATTTCTATGTTTCAACCATTTGAATACCTTAGACATTTAGCGTTTGCAATTTTTATTTCTAATGTTTTATATATATATTTTTATATGACATTAAAAGAATTAAAAGTATAGTATGCGATAAGAGTAGAAAATCCAATATAAAATATGCGACAATGTATTCCCTTGCGTTTCCAATATAAAAAAAAAAAAAGAAAAATAGAAGTTGAAATGAAAAGTATTGAGTTTAATAACAAATAATGTTCCAATTTTCAGTAAAAAAAAAAGAAAAAAATGCAAACATCGTTCGCGTTTCAATACGAGAAATGTGTTGGTTACTGTAATATAATTTTATTAAAAAATATTCAACGCAAAATATTAAGCGATGAAAAGAAATGCGAATAAAAATTCAATTCAATTACAAAGAAGTTTATTAAAATTTCGAAATTTGTATAAATGATTAATAATTAGTATTAAAAATATGATTCTATCGCAGATTCGAATGATTTTTATCGAAAATATTAAAGAAATCGTTTGAAAGAGTCGTTATTTACGTTTACTTAGCACGAACTTCGATAGCTTTTTTTTTCAATTATTCTCATTAATGCTTCCTTTGATTCTCCTTGGAGAAAAAAGTGGTCTTTCATCATTATGGATATAATGTGCGGTTCCTCCCCCCATTTATTTTTTTCTCTTTTTCTCTTCTTCTTCTTCTTCTTCTTCTTCTTCTTGCACATATGCGTACACGTTTTTGCGCATAATTATATTAAACGCGTCGACTGTTCCATAAACGTAATGAGGGTAGAATTGCAAAAACTTTTCGAACAGTCGAATGGAACTTTCACCCACATACGCGTACACGTAGAAACGAAAATACAAATATAAACACTTTGGGGAGGTTGGTTTGAAACTAGCGAAGAGAATTTCGCAAATGTGTCGACATTTTGATTGACGTCACGGTGGGACTCGAAAATGTCATTAAAAAGAACGAAAAACAGGAAGAAGGACGTTTGGTGAAAAACAGCGATAAGCTGTTCGAACTCGTGGATGGTTTTTTTTCTTCTTTTTCCTTTTTTTTCTTTTTTTTCTTTTTTTTCCTTTAATTAACGCTCACACACGGAGATTCTTTTTGCGTATACGGTCAGTTTTGTTATTCTCCGGTAAGGATCGATATGTATCTCCATGTTGGAGACAATAGTCCGAGCATAGAACGACTACGTCGAGCACGTTATTGGCACGATCATCGAAAGTGACATAAATCTAGTTCGAAAGAAAAGCAAGAGAAATAAATAAGGGGGAACAAAAGAATCTTGTCCGGTGGGATTACAAGAACACAAGGCTTGTTCTTTCATTATGGATTGTGTCATCGTACGACAGAGAAAGAGAACGAAAGAAAGACGAAAATAAAAAGAGAAAGAGAGAGAGAGAAATCAGATCGTACAAATGAGACTTAATTTCGATAAACAAGACAACAATTCATTATTGTTAATATATCGTTACTCTGTCCTCAACAAATTATTCTTCGTTCCAGACATTTTCTTCTTTACGTTTATTAGTTTAGTTTATTAATCGTTCGAATTCCTTTTGAAATTTCATCCCCATTCATTGTCGTGGAATTTTCTTCGACAAAATAACGATGGCGTAACCAGTGGTTAAATATCTATTTAATAGAAAACTCGTTTACTATCACGTCGTGCCGACTTACAACCGTTGTTCGTGAAATTCCAACGATGTCTACGACAATGTAGAAACGGTCGCATACTTTCCAGGCGCACGCAAGAATTATATTCACGTAGGCGAGTTTACCATTCTCTACTACTACTACTACTACTACTATTACTATTACTACTATTACAAACAATTTCTCTTTGCTTTGAGTAGTAAACTCGTGGCATTGATAACACGTTGGGATTGTTCAATTATATTTCCAACAGGAAATTCAAATAGAATAGTTGGAAATTTGTATAATTTTATATCCATTCGTGGCTAAAGCAAATGTATTTATAAAGAAAACAACTAAATTAACGAATATTTAATATTAATTTATTAACTTTATCTCGTAAGTATTGTGGGATGCGAGCGCCTGCAAGCCAAACACTTAAATAGGCGTTCGTAAGAAGATTGGACGGTGGACCCTGGATAGCTCAATGGTTAAAGAGCAGTCGCCCGGAAAGCGGAAAATCCGGGTTCGAATCCCGGTCCAACGGTCCAATTTTTTCACGAATCCTACAGTATATTCGTCGCATTGATGATGATCAGTATATGAGTTGCTAGTTAACGAAAAGTTAAATAACAACGAATTATATATTCTATTATCAAAATAATAAATACAACGAGAAAGTTGATTAACTTGGTTAAAAATATTTAATAAGTTTATGTGTTTGATTTAATATGTGCAGTGGGCGTGCGGGGGTGACTGGAGTGATGGGATGGGGCCAGAGCCCCATGGAGTTCGGGTAGACCCGTCTCCGGCCCAGCTCCCCAGCCCCCTCCGCCATAAATATCGCCACTGCTCCTGCCAAAGACGCAGAGGGCCCCCAAGATCGCGATGGAGGCCTCTAGCAATCAACAACTACAACAAAAAGAGAAGGAGTCACGTGTTCACAGGCCTTACGCCTTCGATAAGGTAAAAATTCTTCATAAAAAAAAGAAACAAAAAATACAGTGCAGCGTGTGCAGTTCACACGCGTTAGAAGTGAAACCTTCGGAAAACTAAACTTCGAGAGATTGAGACGAATGTTTACATTTTTTATTCTACATATACTACATTACATATTATAAAAATTTCAAGTTTTCAATTTTCAACAAATAACACGAATGGCTTATGGTATAACTAAAGCATGAAATAATAAATGCTTTGGTTTTTGATTTGATCAATATATCTTTGAAATACATCGTCGATTACTGTTTTTGATTACTCGTTGTCGATTCAATGCGACTGCTGTACACTTTTAAATTTAATTTGTTGTTCGGAAACTCAATCAAAGGTAGCGCGCTGTATCCGATGTAAAATTAATATTAACATTCCCATTTAAAATCAATGGAATTTTATCATAATCTATTTTAAGAATCCACGATACTTCCAGTGTGTACTTTATCAAATTCTCGCGGATGAATTCCATAGATTTAAATGTTTGTTCTCTTTTCAACATCGCTTTTTCGTTTCGCCGAGTTTTAAATCGCGCAACGATTCTAAAGAAGTTTTCACTTCGAAAGAAAAGAAAAACAAATCTCCAATTAATCGGCCGACCTATACTTGCCTTCAAATTTCATCGTATTTTGTTGTTTCGATTATAAAAATAAAGAACGGGAAATAGATTATTTAAAGAAATAAAATTCATTGACAGATGGAGGGGCTGGTGCGGGAGATGCAAGACCCTCAAAACGGGGTACCCGTGCGCAGCCAAAAACAATTTCTCACCTTGATCCCCTCAGCGTTCATGGGTGAGTGCCATCGGTACTTGCGTTGTGGCATAAACGTAAGCGGCCATCACGGCCAAGAGAGTACAGTAGACTGCCTGCGTGTTGCAGGTTACGACCTCGTCGAGTGGCTTATGGATCGGCTTTCCATCGAGGAATCAGGTACGAATGTCTATGGACCGTTCTAATGGATGTCTATGCAGATTATCCTGACGTCTCGAAAAAAAGGGTGTCCCGTGGCTCTCGCGCGTCTTCCAAATGCTAATTAAAACTTCAAACCTATTTTCCATTAAACATATTTATTATGATTATTATCATCATCGTCATGTGATTATCTTCCTTTTCTTTTAATTTGGGATTTCGTATCAACGTGCACGTAAACTTTGTAATTTTAATCTGGAAGAGAATTTTTCTTTCTCCAAACGAGAACGACACAAAATTATTTTCATTTATTTTTATCCTATTGCATTTGATTATTTCGTTGAAGCTTCGCTCTTTCTTTTTACCTTACGGAATCTCTTCAACGTGAAATTAATATGTTCTGATAAATGGAAACCCTTGCAAAGCTTATTTCTTTTTCATCCTTCCTTCTTTTCCTTGCTAGCTTGCTAGCTTGCTTGCTTGCTTGCTTCTTTTTTTTTTTTCTTCCTTTCATCCAAAGCGCATATACAAAAACGGAAGAAAAAACGTAAATGAATAGAGTTAGTCGACGAGACAAGCTTCAGCCGGCATGAATTCCTCCTCTTATGTTAGATGTATGCTTTGAAAATGATTGCCAGTACGGTATGAGAATTTGATTCTATAAAAATATACGTCCAGTGCGTAGTTGCAACGTTTCGCGTTATATAAGGGTTGCACGTAACTAAACGAGTTTTGTAATACTTATGAGACATACCTACCAATTCCAGTCTAAATCATTTTCTCAGGTATGAAAGTGCATTGTTATGTTGACAGTAGAGGCGCTCCATATTGCTAATCAACTATGCCAGTATGGTTACTTCTTCCCGGTGAACGACTCCAAGACGCTTACCGTTAAGGATGATAGCTCGCTATATAGATTTCAGGTATCTTTTTTTTTCCCCCACCCCCATACTACTATTGCATATCGAAAATAATCGAACGAATAAAAAGAATGGAGTGAAGAAAAGAAAATATTATCTTATAGTACCTTGTAGTAAAAAAAAATAAATTACACGGTGTAATTTGAATTAATTTAACATTTAAAAAATATTTTACACTTTGGTTCTTCAAATCAATTTGATATTTAAAACGAAAATTATTTAGCGCCCTGAATAAATTTAATATTTGAAAAAAAAAGAAAAAAAAATACGCGTGTAAAAAAAATATTACTCGGTGCCTCGAATTAATTTAATATTTCGTAGTATTTTAAAAAAAAAAAATAAAAAAAAATAAAAGAAAGTAAAGATAGATAGAGAGAGAATTAAATATTGCTTGGTGTATTGCATCAATTTAGTTTTAAAAAAAGACAAAATAATAAAACGTTACCCCCCGCTGCTGTTGAATCAATCTAACAAGTTTTTTGTATTTTATATTTATTTTATTTATTTTTTTCTTTTTTTTTTTATTTCCCAACTATCTCACAGTCACCGTATTATTGGCCATGGCAACATAGAAATCCTGACAACGTGGAATACGCTATTTATTTGGCTAAACGAACATTACGGAACAAACAACGGCACGCTCTTGAAGATTACGAAACCGTACGTAAATTTGATTTATTCAATCGTATCCCTTTTCCGTTGTTTTTTTCTTTTTTGTTGTTCCTTATCGAATATTTTTTGTTACGTATCTTCTTCTCTTTCTCCTCTTTTCTCTTTCTATCTTTCTCATTATATAGGAAGCATTAAACAGTCTACGGAAGAACCTGCAAAATAAATGGGATATTATACAACTACAGGCTGAGGAACAGGTGAATAATTCAATTATTCCGTTTAAAAGATTTAAACTCTTTTCGCGTTTTGTTCTTATTTTACTTTTTCATTGAAAAGATATACTTCAAAAAGCTTGATATATCTTTTACTCGGAGAAAGTATAATAGAATTTGTATTATTGGAGCATCGATCGAAGTGCACTTTCAACACCACCGATGCGAGTCCTCGATTGAAACTTACAAATCAAATGATTTTTCTTGAAATTTCTACGAAATTCTCTTTCGGAGTTATCCAAACTTTTTGATATACAAGTCATTTTTATTAAAGATCGATATTTTCTTACTCGAAGAATTTATTAATAATGTCTGGAAATATTTCGATCGATACGCGTAATGTATATTTTAACGCTAAACCTACCGACACTTCGTGCGTACTTCTTATTCCTACTGTAAGCGGTTAAATGACGATTAAAAAGGAAAAACAAAATCATATATCTTAATATAAAGTGAGATTTTAATCAATTGGAGATAACGAAGACAATATTTTCATTTAGAAATGAATAATATACACTTTATACGCCATTTTAAAGCATTTTTTTACAAATTACCGCATTTTAACATATTGCAGGACGCGGTATGGTGATTTGAACGGGGGCGTGGTAGGTTTAGCGTGAAAAATCGCGTAGAAAATTTGATGTAGAAACATCTAACTTCTTGAAATGGTACTAACTTTGTGGGCTCAGGTACGATTAGCTAAAGACCGGAAGAAGGGGGATAAGATAGTAAGCGATTCACAGGAAAGAGCATTTTGGAGAGTTTATCGGCCACCACCTGGTTGTCTTAGCAGTCTTGAAGTAGTTCCAGGACCGACACGTTTTCGTCCAGGACTTCCACGTCCTCCGCCACGTAAACGAACCGTCGCTGAATTACAACGAGAGGTAATAATCCTTCAAATTATTTTATCCGAGTTAATGATTGAAACTTTTGCATGGACGACCCTTTACGTGGATCGTAATCTAATAAGGAAAAGGTTTAAGGCGGTAGTATTTTTTTATTGGTAGAAACTATCTGAAAAAGCAAATATAACGTTAGTAATATATAATATGCTAAAAAAAAAAAAATAATAATAAAATAAATAAATAATAATAATATAATATATAAATATATTATATTTGTTAACTTGTTTCCTTTGATTTTTTTGTTTGATCGTTTTCTCTTAAATAGGTGGACTTTCTTCGAAACAGTTTAACACGCACGAGAATCAAGGTTTCAGCTGCTATAGAAAATTTGAAGTCATATTTTGAAACTTACGTGGAATACGACCCGATGTTCGTACATCCGCTACCTTCGAATCCGTGGATCACAGATGACAGTACATTCTGGCAGTTGAATAGTCCAGTGTTAGTAGAAAGATTATTTGATATTTTATCTAATATTTATATGAACATGAAATATGTATCACGCGTAAAGAGATTATCTCGCTTATTAATCGATCGTACTTTTCCAACCTGTTTGTTCAGAGTGGAAGTCCCCACGGAAAAGCGTGTCAAACGATGGGAATTATCGATGGAAGAACTCATGTCTGATCCAACAGGTGATGCATTTTTTTCATTGCCCAATAATAATAATAATAATATTAATAATAATAATAATCCTATTTATTCTTTTATATACAATATCGTTTGTTTATTATGAATTTAAACGATCACATTTTTCTTCTTCTTCTTCTTCTCCCTTACCTTAGGCTTGCTAGAATTCACGAATTATTTGAGGAAAGAATACAGTCACGAGAATATTCGTTTTTGGTTGGCCGTTAAAGATTTGAGACACAGTTACCAAGCTCAAATAACGGAAAAGGTTAACGACATTTTCAGGTATAGTTATTACAAATTTATGATTAATGTTTTATCACGTTTAGCGATAGTATACAATAAAAAATATGAATAATTATTAAGGATTACAAAATTTCGTTGTCATTTTATAAATACAACGAAACGTAATTCGTAAATTAAATTGTAAAAGTATTAATATTTGTTACAACAGAGAATTCCTGGCTCCGGGTGCTCCTTGCGAGATCAACATAGATGGAAAGACAATGGAAAAGGTCCATCAAGAGATGAGAAATCCCAGCAGATTTACCTTCGATTCAGCCGCCGAGCATGTATATACTTTACTTCTGAAGAAGGATTGTTACCCCAGATTTATTCGCTCGGATCAATATCGAAATCTTTTAGCGGCCGGTGTACAGCCATTGCAAAAGAAAAGGTACGTACAATCCTTTTTTTTTTTGTATTATTTTTTCCCTTCCTTCCTTCTTTCATTTCTTTTTTTTCTACTCGTCTTATTTCCTTAAGCCAAGAAATTGAAATAGCAATTGTAAGGAGTTTCTCTACTCGGTTGGACGAGTTTGTTGATTGTAAGTAAGAAATACGACGAGCGTATTTCTAAACTGGAGAACCGTTGTTTTCACAGATTCTTCAGCTTCGGTGGCCAAGCAAAAAAGAAAATGGCGTCTAGCGCGAGTACAACGACGAGCACGTTGCAACAACAACAACAACAACAACATGGTGGCAATCTAGGAAGCAGTGGAGGTGGTACTGGTGGTAGTGCTAGTAGTGGTGTTGGTGGTGTTGGTAGTGGTGGTAGTGGTGCTGGTGGTGGTAGAAGAAGAGGAAGCGATCGAAGCCTCTCGGGATCAGCTCACGAACTTGCCGTTTGTGGAGTTCGTGAAATAAGTTCAACGCCGAGAGTCCCGCATTCTCATAGCCAATCAAATCTCACCGAAATTCCATACAGGTACGGCGGACACGTTCGTATGACGACTTTTATTTTTTTTTTATCCAAACACGTCATAGCATATCCTTTTAAATCTAATTATCGAACAAAACAACAATTGTCTCTTCGTGTCCATTGAAATACACGAATCGCTCGCCTCTTTTTATTTTCTTTTATTTATTTATTTATTATTATTATTATTATTATTATTATTATTATTCCTAATTTTTTGTCTCATTGGGTTCTTTCTTTTCAACACGCTGGGACTAACTTTGTAAATTGGTACAAAATGTGTGTGTAATTTTAATCAACCCTTTCGTTACTGCCGATCAACACCAGAGGGGTCGGAATTTTGATATGGAAGGATACTCGAGCCAAAACATGCCGTAACGAAATGGTTAAAAATCTAACAAGAACGTAAAAATAATTTTCGGTTAGTCCTAGTAAAATAAAGAATAATATTAATAACAAATTGAAGAAAAAGTAATCTTTTTCGAGATATAGTTAACGTTTTTATTTTTCTTTCTTTATATTTCGTATCATAATACGTTGAGCCATTTCACATAGTACCCTTCGAGAATCCTTGAACATTGGCTAAAAACCATAGTTCGGTAAGGTTACGCGTTCTTCTTTCTTCTGACGATATGTATCGTAAATAGGAGGCTAGAAACTCGTTGGAAATAATCTCGGTAATCGCGTTGGAAGTGCGTCATTGTTGAGCAGTCACAAGGAAAAAGAACATAGGATAGCTTTTATCGGTACGGTATTTTCAGGGGTGATCTGGCGCGACTCCTAAAGATCCCTACGAGGCCTAGTCCACATAGTATTCAGTAAGTCCCCATAACGCATACGTGCAAAACCAATCTCCATTTTGTCACTACGTTGCCTATTTTTTCATTCACGACCTGTTTTTTATTACGACTTAATTATCTCCTAGATAGTTTTTTTCTCTCTCTAATTGTACAAAACTTTTTTTTTTTTTTCCAACAAAAAAGAAAGACGAAATTAATCGTAATGACAAAAAAAAGAAAAGAATTTTACACACAAATTACTATCTATAATATAAAAGATCAATAATTTTTATGCTAATAATCTAACATTGTATTACATTATTCCGATTATGCTCCTAAATGTGTGTTTTGTTTTTTTTCTTTACATCTAATTAATATCTTCGCACTTATCTAAAATGTCATTTGCGTGTATGTTGTGTGAACTCAAAAAAAAAAACAAAAAAGTTACGTAAAATCCCTGGAAACAGTATGAAGCTCAACGTGAATGTCTCCTTATAAACGAAACAACAACCAACAAATGAAAATGATAACAGGAATGAAATGATTTATCATTGTGTTTTAAGAATATTTTTTCTTATACTTCTCTCTGTAACATAAATTTGTGGGTATTTATGTTAGTTGTATTCGGTTATATTCGATATTTGGTGTCTGTTGTGGCAAGCTTCTTCTTTTTTCAATTAATTATGTGTATATATTATTATATTTATTATGTATCTTTGTTTATTGCTCTCCCCACTGGATTTCGTCGGTACACTACTATTTGAACGAAACAGAAAAAACAAAAACAACAAAAAAAAAAGGAAAAAAAGAAACAGCTAGGTTACTCGTGATGAAAGAACAAAAATATCTGTCATTCAAATAAAAAAATGAAAAATATTAAAAATCTTTGATAAGGAATTTGATAAGAAAACTTGTACGTTTTTCTCGTGTTATCTCGAGAATGTCATCGAGATAATATTAAAAATACGTTTGCGTGTGTGTGTTCGATTACTAATCGATAATTTACAATGAATGCAGATATTTGCACGAGTAACTGCACGCGTCTCTCTCTTTCTCTCTCTATCTCTCTTTTTCTCTCTCTCTCTCTCTCTCTCTGTCTCTCTCTCTTCTCTCTTTCTCTCTTTCTCTTTCTCTTTCTTTCTATAAATAATATATGTATATACATATATGTGTATGTATAGCATATTTCGATAAATTGGCAAACACATCGATTATTGTTTAATGAATTATATTCGCCATTGTTAAATCGAAATATTCTCTACAAATAATAATATAAATTATTTGTGTATGCATTGTGTGAGAACAAGCACGTAACGTGGATTCACTTTTTGATCTGAATATCTTTAGTTGTACTTTTTTAAACGTTAACAAATTATTCCTACCGACCGTTCCATCCATCCATCCCCTAATTTCTGCTTCCAACGAAACAATAATACCTTATATTTTCAATGAATAACTCATCGAATACTATGAATCGATCCTTTTTCAAATTTTATTCTCTTTTCTATATAATAAATGTGTACATAAATGTGTAAATTGTATAAATTAGGGTTGTTCGGAAAGTAATGTCGTTTTTTCTAACCGAAATTTTATCAACTCGCATTTATCGATATCTGACAATTACTCTAAACCTCAAAAATCACTTTGCGATCTTGCAACAGACGTGGTTTAGAATTATAATTGCGTTTCGATTTGTCCAGTAATTTGATTTTTTGGCATATCATCGAATATGGAAAATCAGTCAACATTTGTTGTCATTTGAGAACAAAATTATGTACCGTTTTCGAAGATTTGTTCATGTCAGTGGAAGATATAGTCAAAACTACTTTTCCAAATTTTTGTTCTGACAAAAACCATGTTATTTTTGTATAACAACGGAAGGAACAATTGATAAATTGTATGTATCAGATTCAACTGGTTTACAATCATTAAGCTTCGAATTTTGACCACGAAGAAATCGTCTTTTATTAAATTATTGAAAGAAACGACGTAACTTTCCGAACAACTTCAAATATTTCCAAATTCTCGCCGATTTTACGAAGCCGCGCGTATGTAAATACATATATGAATTTGTAGGGTAAACGATAGAATTATTGATTGTTTCATCGAAATCAATCATATATATCTTTTTTATTGGATTGTAACATATTTATGTTGGAAAATAAAAATAAAAATTTGACCCATACAAATAGAACAAATTGTTAAACTTAAGAATTTTCAAACCACCCAAGTATATGTTACAACCCAATACATTAATTGGCATATTTATTAAAACGCAAAAATACTATAAGCTTAAAAAAGACTATGATTGATTATTGCAAAATGGTTGATAATTGTTTACCCTACGTGCAATAATTATTAAAATATAAAAAAAAAATGTGTTTGCTTTGTCAGATTGAAGAGAAACGTGAAAGACGAGAAAAAGTAAAATACAAAAAAAAGAGAACAATCGCGTGGTATTGTTGGCGAGATAAAAAGTGGAGACTAAAGCATATGTAATAAAGTTCGTGTTGTCAGGGATGCTGGCGCCACGGAGGCGACGGTTCGCCCTATGGACGACGTTTGCCCTTGGGACGCGATTCCAGGGCCAAGTACAGAAGCCGGGCCGGATGCGGCACCGTTTGGAACGAGCCCGTGGCCTGACACGACCCAGGAATCCTGGGAATACGGGAACGACGTTACCAAAACGTCCATACATTTTATCGACGTGGCTCGACCATCTCGAAAGAATTCTTCGCAATTGGATTCATGCAGTTCCTCTTCCGATGTCAGTCTTGCTATAGCCGAAGTTTCGGACAGGTTGAGAAAGTCCTGCAGTCTTCAGCACAGTGCTGTCCCAAGTGCCAGGATGGAACGGCATGGTATCGGTTCTGGATCGGGTGGACATACCATCACCAGAAATTATTCGACTGGTTCAACTAGCAACAGAGTCAAACTCTCGGACATTGGTAAATCTTAATGTGTACTTTTTTAATTGCATTGCATGCACAAAAGAGACCTAGTTATAATTAAGGACTCAAGTAATTGTCTTCTGATCGAAAAGAAAAATCATTATTTTAAAAAATCTAAATCCTGATACATAATAAACCTTCTGTAACTGAGTTGTTAGTCATGAAAAATTTGTTCAGTCCGTGTACCAATTGTGTTATTTTCCATAGTAAATAATTCCAACTGTTTTAAGTAAAATAATGAATCAGTAGAGTTTATAGACACATATTTTTGATAACAACAGGTCGGCCATTAGCCACGTCATGCAACTTACCATCGCCTCGGGAATCCTTCGAGTATAGCCACGCAGCTGGTGAGAAGTTCGAGACGATAATATCCGAGGCAACGATCGAGGAACCAGAAACATTAATTATAACGACAACGACGACTACTGCATCGTTAGAAACAACGCAACAAATGGACAAAGTTGTAACGATAGAGGAAACAAAAAAAGGTACGAGAAGGTTATCAACGAAAGCACCGTTGATAAGCATCAGTGCGATCGTCGGCGACTTGCCAAGTGATTCCGAGGGTGTTGGAACAACGACTGGCGACGTTTGTACGCCATCCAAAGAAACTTTAATGGAAATTGAATTGGAGGAAGAGAAAGAGAGAAAGGAAAAGGAAAAGGACAAACAAAAGGAAACTGAGAAGGAGGAAGAAGGGCAAACGGAAAAGGAAAAAGATAAAGAAGAAGAAGAAGAAGAAGAAAGAGGAGGAGGAGAAGGAGAAGGAGAAGAAGCGTTGTTGGAAAAGGACGATGTTGAAAAAGTAACCAAGGAAGTTGGTGCCGAAACGCAAAAGGATGAGCCCACTGAGGAAGCTCAGGTTGTTCCTGTTTGGGAGCCGGACACCCAACAGGAAGACCAAACGGCACCAACTACCACCGCTACGACTACCAGCACTGTGCCCACTCGGGATAAGCGTGACAATAATGTTAACGAAGTGTGCCCGTGGGAGGACGAGTAAGTAAAACAAAAACACAAACCTTAACTCTCTCTCTCTCTATACCTTTCTTGCTTTCTTTTACCAAAACAAATTCCATTTCTATCCTATACGATCATATTGAACAAGTATGACGAAGACATTGGTTTTCTTACGTTAACAAATACATACTTCCTTCTTTACCCTTTTCACCTAGCAAACATATGCTTCTGATCTCTCTCTTTCTCTCTCTCTCTCTCTCTGTCTGTCTCTCTGTCTGTCTCTTTCTCTCTCTTTTTTTTTGTGTTCTCGCATTTTTTCTGCACCCCTTTGTAGGTATAATTTCTCGTAGAGGCGTAGAATCGAAGACTGAAATGGAAGACGAGACGCGTTATAGTTGAAGGTAGGACGATTTCTATTCACTGTTCTTTATTTTAATTTTTCTCGTTTTTTCTTTCTATCGTTCTTTTTTCTTTAATTTTTTTTCTTGTACGTTTAATTTTCTATCTATTCGTGTTTTCTTTTTTTTTTGTTTCATTTTTATTCGTTGTTTATTTGTTATTTTTTATTTTGTTCGATATATTATTGTCGTTGTCGGTAAAAATCACCGAGCTGGTTGAACTTCTATCATCGTTTCCACGAACGTAATCAGGATTGTGCATAAAAAGAATGTTGTTTTGTACTAAGGTTAACCGTCTGTTTCAGGGAGAACTGTAGAGTGGATACAACCTATGTAAAAACGTATGCGACATTAGGTTATTTGTAACTTAGCGTTAAAAGCGCTCTGATATTTGCATTTTACACTTTAAAAAACACACATTCGTAAATCCGATTAACAATTTTTCTTCACTTCGCTGATCTCGAGTGCATGAACTTTCTCGTGTGGTTTGTTCGAAATTCGATAAGATTTGTCGTTAAAACTGGTTATCGAATGATCAAGAAAAATGTTTAGATATCGGTCAAACAGATTTGATGATCCATGCACCATCGGTAAAATAGATTCGCGTGATCTTCGAATTGTCGTATTCGAGTTTTAAGATTCGAATAAACGTTCGAATACGTTCGATCTACGAATAGAAATATGATTACTATATAAACGATCGTTGATTAATTAATGATATTCTTTTTCAATTAAAATAAATTAATAGAAATTGATATATGGCCTAAAATTTTGATTTATCGATACGATTACCGACCGAGCCATTACAGCCATTTTGTTTTTTTCTCTTTTTAAAATAAGCCGAGGTATTATAATTAATTTTCATATATTTTCTATTTATAATTAATGACGATTATATGAAATAAACGAGAAGTTGTTGTCACGTAAAGCGTATTAGAATATGCAGTAGTGGTGCGTAATGCAAAATGTCTCTGTGTCGAATAAAAAAGAACAAAAAAAAAAAAAGAAGAAAAATATTAATCGAAAATAATTTCCATGATATCGTTCGTTAAGCATCGAATAAAGCGATAAATTATATTCGAGAAGAAAAATTATCGAGAGTTTTGCTTCGAATTTATATGTTAAATTTGATTTTTTATTTGTAACAACCATAAGCGTGGCCTTTGGATGCTCGTCAACAATGAGCCCCTTGACCGCACGCAAAGACCACCTTATTAATTATCAATAATAATTGTTAATTCAATAATTCGTATGATTTTAATAAGATTAAAATTAATCTCAACTTCGATGGGACACATTAATTTAAATATTAAATTAAATATTATTAATAATTTACGCTAATAATATTTTAAATTAAACATAATTATTTCGCGTAATTATTCCCATAATATTTGTTCCTACTTTTTTGTTAAAATAATAATAATAATAAAAAGAAATCGATTAACATAAATCGACTATAATATATCGCTTTAAATAAAAAAAAAAAAAAAAAAAAAAAGAGGCTAACAACGTAAGCATAAACGTTTCTCTAATAATTCGTCGTTAGAATAAATATTTAATGAAAACTGTTGCGCGCTCTTAAAGCCCACCTTGATATTGTCGCTTAATCGTTTTTCCCCCGCTAATTAATTAAACGTCTAATTAAATATTAACGAACGCGTATAATAATTCGTCTACTTGTTAGTGTTACGAATATTCGATCTAAAAAATAATTTACAAAAAAAAAGGAAAAAATAATTAAAAAAAAAAATAGAAAAACAATAAGAAAAAGCCACTCACCCCCCAAAAAAAAACAGAAAGATCGAACGAAGAAGATGATCTAACGCAAATATTACTATTCCAATTACAAAAAAAGAAAGAAAGAGAGAATTTGTTTGAATCGTCTTTGAGAGGGAATGAATGATTTGCTTGAATAATTTAGAGCCTAAATGAGTTAACACGGTCTCTAACGTGTTATAACTTGGAATGATTGAACTTAGAATAATAATTGTCAATGTCAGGCAGAGATAAATCGCTTAAAATCGCATGACTGCTGGAACTGAAACTGCCCCAGAGCCAGGAGTCTGCGAGATTAGATTTAAATTATTTAAACTTAATCGTATGGCACGCGTTAAACAAACACAAACACACGCACACGCGCGCACACACACAGACACACATGCACACGCATATATATATATATGTCTATAGACACTTTATTTATTTATATATACACACGTGTATATATAAATACATATATATAACATGTAAACATATATGTAATAATACACTTTCTATATATTTCTCTCTATTTTTCTCGTAACTGTGAATCGAAGTAAAAAACAAAGCCTATTTAAATGTAACTATTTGATGTTTCGTTTTATCGTATGTTGTATATTTCTTTAAAAAAAAAAAAAACGAAATATATACTAATATATATATATAAATATATATAAATTAAATAATAATTATAAACGCGTTATGTCTGTGTGTCGAGATAACCAAAAAAAATTAACGAAAAGTGCGGTAGAACGAAAATAGTCAAGCTGCTGTATATTTAAAATATAATCAATTAATTTTATAAAAGAAAGTTTTGTTCGCGATCAACGAGATCGATAATAAATTTGTTTACAAATATATTTAATTAATTTTCTTTTTTCTTTTTTTTTTTCTTTTTTTTAGTTTTTATTTTTCGTAAATCAATCTTTTTAATTGGATCGTTTATTGGCAAAGTATCGTAAAATGAAATGACGAAGAATGTTAATGATTCGATGTTAATAAAAAAAAGGAATATGTATGTTGGCACAAAAGCAACAACAAAATCCAGGTTTGTTGGATCATTTTGATGGATAATAATCGATGGTACATGCACTCGAGATCTATTATAATACGAGATTTGAGATATAATTATGAATTAAAATAACATTAAAGAAAAAGAAAATTTAAAAAAAAAAAAATATGAAAAAAAAACAACCGTATTGTTAATTCGCAAAGTCAAGTTTAAGTCTCGTAATAATTCTTACTATAGATAATATAATCGGCGATAAGATGAGATAACCAACAAGAATACACACACACACACACATACAAAATACACACAAATGTAACGACGATGATGATGATGAAGAAGAAGAATAAGAAGAAGAAGAAGAGGAGGAGGAGGAAGAGAGGAAGGAGAAGAAAGAAAACATAAATAAATAATACTAAATAAAATTAAATTAAATTAAATAAAAATAATAATAATAATAATAATAATAATAATAATAATAATAATAATAATTATAATATAACAACAACAATTAATACAAGTTAAACTCTCATTAAGAAGTGATTATTATAATAATCTAATATACATACTTATCAAACGTTATAAAGAAAAAAAAAAATAAAAACCGAGAACGTAATAGAAGTTTTTTTGGAAGATTACATAGAATTATTGGGTATGTTAAAACATTGCCGATATCGTACCGTAAATGATATTAAAAATTATCCGACGAATAATGATGATGAAAAATAAATACGATTAGGTATGATTAGAAAACGAACAGAGTGTTTTAATTGTAAAAGTTTGACCACCATAGGACGGATTTTTCGATACGTTTGATTATAAATGAAAGAAATAATGTGAAAGAAATAAATAATTAAACAAAAATATATATATATATATATAAAAGATTAATTTCAATAGCGACAACAATTTTCTGTAAATAAGTATGACGATTGCACTGTTGCGTTGTTTCACCTATGATCTATAATAACGATCTCTAGAATATATACATAAATGATAAAATATATTCATTTAAAGCCAAAAAAAAACAACTAAAAGATATCGTTTAAATGAAATACAAAAAGAAAAAAAAGTTATGAAGATACCATTATAATTGGGGGTACGCTCAAGGTCAAGCAATTTCGTGTCCCGTTATCGTCATTTATCGCGCCAAAAAGTGTCCGTTGGTTAGGTTTTATTTGAAAACGCGATTTAAAGTGTTGAAAAAATGCGAGAGAAAAAGAATTTGTTCGATTGACAAAACGAATGTGTCAAAAAAGGATGAGAAACTTAACGATATACTAATTGTCAACGAAATGATCTCAATGAACGATACGTGCAAACACGAACACTGTTATACGTCCTGATGAAATAGTATTATTATTATTATTATTATTATTATTATTTTTATTGATTATATAATTGATTGTAATGAAATGTTGATGATATAATGATTATTAAAAAAATGAAAAATAATAATAATGATAATTATATACGATAGAAAAATCGATCGTTCGAGTACTATTCTAATTAAATTACGACTATAGTTACTATTTTCTTGTAATAGGGAAATAAATTGTATCCGAACCGATGTGAAAAGACTTGGTTCTTCGTTGAGTTATTGATCAGAAAAAAAAAAAAAAGAAGAAATAATTGAATAATATACATTATCTACTCTCGTACATTCTTTTTTATAATCTTTACGATTTATTAAACGAATTTAGGTTAGATCGAATTAAAACGTATATAATTGAGCCCGTTAATAAAACACTTCGATAAATCCAAACATTGTAACGGGGTTATCGTAGCTTATTCGTCAATGAAAAAAAAAAAGATTAACAACAGTACAAATGAAACTCAAAAATCAACGACAGTGACGAGAAGACTATTATCCGGTAACTTTGATGAGATTGATCGAGTGATTTTGAACAAATTCTATATTAATAGTTAACAAAAGATTAGAAAAAGCATCAATTTTGTGCTGATCAGTAAAAATACAAAATATTGAATCAGTTTAATCATTATAAATCAAAGTACCGAAGAAGGAAAAATTTGTAAGGATTCGTGGACGCTTACACGCACATTTACTTTTTCATTGGTTCATTAAAAATCATTTTTACGAATTCTCGTTAATGATTCTAATCAATTGTCTTTTTTTTAGTAGATCTTAACAAAAATTAAATAAATATGTTATTAAATAATATTTTTCTTTAGAATTTTCATTGAAATTTAATGATATCGAATTAATTGGAACCTTTGAGAAAACAAAGTCCGAAATAAATACGTGTAAACGGTACACTTAACAAAAGGGAACTGTCGTATCTAAGAAAAACAGCACAAAAAAAACGCTATTCTACGATTTGACAAGAAAAGAATCGAGAAGCACGTTCATCTATTATCGGAAGACTGAAAACGTACCTGACAAATCGAATGAAAGCTGAAAATTCAAACGCGAAAGGCCTGTATTATTTAATCTACGAACGATTAATTTTTTGAATAAGAAAATATTAAAAAAAAGAAATAGCTTATCTTGCATTAAATAAGTTCAAATAAATCGATTATTTATTGTAATCAAATAGAAATCAAATTCGATCATCAGTTTCTAGTTTTGTTTTCTTTTTCTTTTTTTTTCTCAGATTTTAATGTTGCTTGCAAAGTTTCTTGTAAACGAAAAATAAACTAGCGAAGATAATATAATGATCGAAAGAGGGAGTAAAAAAAGTACTAAAATGCACGATTTCGAGGACCGATAAGTTTTTGAGGATACCCCTGAATTAATTCGTTACATTTTTGTTTCTCTTCTAAATCAATTAATTTCATATCAAATGATTTCGATGCATTGTAAGCAAAACTTTGGATTTTTTCGATTCCCCGATGAGAAAGAAGGAAATAACTATTATTATTATTATTATTATTATTATTATTATTATTATTATTAAAATAAAACTGAAACATCCGAGACGAGAATAAGAAATTCATGCGATGCAAAAAGGATATTAGAAATATTTGAAGTTAGCTTGAAAAATCGTTAAAGAATTGTCAAGGAAATATATTGAAAAACAAAAAAAACAATGGAAATATCGACTAGTGATCGAAGTAAATTGTCGAATTTACTTAAAAATCATCATTGATCCGAGCCTCGTATTTTTGGACTGTTTAAGACAGCATCGTCGAGCTTTTAAACATTTCTAATATCTTGTTCGAACTAAAAACAATTGTGAGAACGTTTTATTATATCGATAAAAATAAAAACAATACCTTGTAAGTTTGTAATTGGAGGAGAACGACTCGTAATTATCAAGGATTCGATATTTCACAAATGGGTGCACTTTCGTTTCTATTTTTCAATTTTGAACGAAGCATTTTTTCGTTCGAATCGTTCAACAATTATCGATGACGTAGTAAAAACGATTTGTTTACGAACGTTGAAGTTAGTCGATTAGTAATTTTAGTAAGTAAAAAGATTGAAGGAGAAGAAACGAGAGAGAAGAAAAAAAAAAACAAAAATAAGAGATTTTTATATGCGTCGGTAAATATGACAGTGAACTGCGTCGAAAAAAAAAAAAAGAGAAAAAAAAAGAAATGAAAAGGAAAAATTACATTTTACGATTTATTTCATATTAAAATTACTCGATATTATACTAAATAAATTATAAAATAAATGTTCGTAGATCTCTTTTAACTTGGTCCACTGTCACAATTACTAAGGGTCATATTATAATTTTAACAAATTTAACAAATATCACGCTATAGTTGCTAAGTGCGTCTCCGATATGATTTGTAATTTCGATAATGCGTTTAATGTTATTATTATTATTATTATATATACGCACACACACAGAAACAAACGTACACACTTTTTGGGCGATGACTTATTACGACGTGTAAGTGACGATAAAAATTCGTAAAAGTAAAAGAAAAAGACGGGAGAATAAAAAAAAGGGGATTAAAAAAAAAATAAGAAGAAACGAAGAAGGAAACAAAAAATGTTACTAGTTAGTCGATAATAACGTTATAGACGATAAAAAGCTTTAGTGTATATAGTTTTTTAAAGGTGTTAACGAAAAGAGAGAAAAGAAAATCCCATTGAGAAAAAAAAAAAAGAAAAAAAACAAGAAAGAAAATTAAATTAAAAATTGAACAACCAGCGATTTATTAAACAAACAGATCCGAACAATTCCGATTGAACCATTGCAATTTAACGTAAGTATTATAATTACTTACGCGTGTGTCCTGCTGCGTGTGTACGATGCCACCGAAGAAAAAAAAAAAAATAAGAAAAAAAAGAAAAGAAAAGAAGACGAGAGATTAAACGAAAAATTATTGATAAAGGACAATTACGATACGACGACTAGGGACAATTACGACGACGAAAATACCCTGAAGAAAACTTCACGCCCATATGGTGTTTTAGCGTTCATTATTTCAATAATAACGCGAATTTTAAATAAAAATAAAACTAATCAATCGTTTCGTTAAACATAGTTGCATATTGTATATTATGTATAAGAACGCAGAATACGTTTAATCGTTAACATATAACATATTAATATGTGATATATGCGTAATATTTTAAGCTGTCAATAGAACAATGTCCTAATATTAAAAATATTATAGTGCCATTATATCGATCGAGAAGAAAAACGGAATTTTATCTTTTTTTTTAATTTATATATATACACATATGTAGATTATATTTAATCAAGACCCTTACGTTTCCTATAAACAAGATTAGATGTTCCTACTATATAGATATTCATTCATTGATTGATTGATTTACTTTTTTATTGATTTATTAATTAATCCTTTCTATATGGGTCGGTAATTTTATCGATGACCCGTATATCAGTCGCTAGTAACAAATGGGTTAATTTACCTTTCAGTATTTCCAATAGAGAAAAAAAAGAAGAAAGGAAGAAGAATGATACGGCAATCATTTTTATTGTCTTCTAGTATACAATGGTAGGAACCATCGCAGAGTATTTTTTCATTTTGTTATTTGAAATCCTTTAGATTCCTCTCATCTGCGATTTCAAGAGTTTACTTATCTAATTAACATTTCTACGTATAAAAAAAACAAAATACATTCGTTCGAGCATACAGTCGATACGAGACACTCTCTTTGTTAAAAAAAAAAATTAAAAACAATATATATGTATAAAAAAAAAAGGACAAACACACACACGAACAGCGTGAAGCGATATGAAAGATAACTAGAATCAAGAGTCTAATATGTTAATTAGTTGAGTATTACAATAATCATTCGTTTGCCTTTTACCTGTCAACAAATATTTGATCGTTTCGAAAAGGCAGGTAGACACTGTCATTGAAGATCGATAAATCATTTCGTTTCCCCCGTTTAAAATTTCTTTTTTTCTATTTTTTTCTTGTTGTTCTCGTTTAATAACAACGACAACGATGGCTTGGACAATCAAGTGGATACACTAAACACTTGTCCATACAATAAACACTCGCACCTTCTCTACCTTCGAGTTCACCTATCCCATCGCAAACTTCGCTAAAAATTAACAAAATAAAAAAGAAAATAAAATTAGTCAAATTTTTGTTCGAACATTTTCAATATTTCATTTCGTATGCGGACGTTTCTACTCACGGACAATGGCAAATCGAGTTAGGACAATTTGGTGGATAACGAAGACAGTTTGCTTGACACCAATCGTTCATTCCAGGTATACGACGATAAAGATACGTCGGCACGCAAACTTGAGATCTACGAAAAACGAGAGATATTTATTTTTAGCATGATCAAATCGCACATATTCAATAATATTATTTGAATGACTTCATTTGGAAATGTTATCATTGCGTGTTCAATATATCGTACCTTACTATCAATGGGAATATATTATTTGGAGATGTAATATCTCTGTAATATAATAAGAAAGGATTATCATTTTGCACGAAGGATGGCGGAACTCCTGCTGTACTTGTCACAATGCTAACGTCTGCACAATTTCTAAATGTTTCCGGTCTACCGCATCCTACTCCTTCCGTACCATTGTCGCAAGTACCCCACATGTTACCTACGAAATAAATTCAATTATTCAATATTATTTAGAATATTTAATATAAAATGCAAATGAATATTTATCAAAGTAAATTTTGTTTCTACGGGTACGACCCCTACATGGTTTGATCATTCATACGGGGTTCATTTTGAACAATTCATCCTCTCGTAATTATGGGACGTGTTGTAATAATGATTTTCATTTTTCAATGTGGTATGAAATATGTAATTATGTTCATAATTAAAAAAGGTGAGACACTTTAAGCTTTACGACACTTCAATAAGTTCATAAGTAAGGTAAAAATGAATAAATAAAAAACCTGTGTAATAACTCCATTGGATTACGCATTGACTGCAAGTGACGTAAGGTGGTAACATTACGCTGTAACGAAAAATCCCTTTTTTTTCCGAATCCAATGGAATTTCAAAACGAACGTCCCGCGTACCTGACAGGTAAAGAGGAAATCTACAAATAAAAGTCAACTCAAATTATTCGAGTTTATTACAATGAACGTTCGTTGAAATTTTACCTGTCGAAACATTCCTGAGTTGCTTCGCTTCTTGGATTATTGTTTGGACAAAGATACAATTCGAATCCTCCCATGTGATTGGCCGTTAATTCTATTTCGATATCTATTTCCTATTCGAGGATTATTCATACTTAAGAGTATTTGATATATGATTATTCGCTTTGATAGTAAAGTTGAGAAATTACCTGGCCAACAGTGTAATGTCTGACTATAGTTCCTTTCGCATATTCACCACCCGCTTCGTGTGGTCTCGGCTCGCTCAAATGATACGCATCACCACATACCCCGCATTGACCTTTATTTTGTACCCACTGAACTAAATTCCAAAATATTACGAATATTTATATATAATATTTGTCTAGAAAATATTTCCAAAATATATTTTCCACGTAATATAATATTTTTTATTTAATTAATTTGTATTCCTCCTTTTTATTGTTTAATTAATTATTACGAAGAAAAAAAAAGAAGAAAAAGAATTTCTTTGAAATATCAATCGATCATTATCATTTAATATTAAACGACAATATTATATTTTGTAAAATAACTTTCGATAAATTATCCTTCAAAATGAATTTCAGCAATATCGATCGCACACTTACACACACGTACGAAGAATTGTCTCGAGTCAGTTAAGTTCTGGAAGTTAATCTGTTTGTCGGATCTTTAAAAACTACTCACAGTGAATTTAAAAGCAAACGACAAGCCTTAAATTTCATTCCCTTTGGGCCGAAATTCTTTCTCTTTTAATCGACTGTCATCCATCTTATGAAATAACTCATTTATTATGGGTGAAAGGGAATCATTATCTTTTTCAAAAATAAGAAGAAAACTTACCTGCATAACCGCCACAGAATAACTCGTTGTCGTTGTAATTCACTGGATTTGGAAATCCAAATCGCCACATTGAGTTACGTGCTGGAGGATCCATAAGTCGACCATGTCCGAGAACATGACAGATGTCTGCTATCTTAAAATCAAATTCTTAATAATAATAACGTTATATATGATAGGAGAAATCAATAAATCTACCCGAATCATTTTTAAAAAAATCGTTTTTGTTTCCAATTTACAATTACATTTACAATTGACTTACATTGAGAAAGAAGTGTAACCCAATAAGGATTAAACGAGAACATCGATGCCTTGTAATCATCGCAGAACCTGAAAAAACATATTAATGAATTAATTCGAAAGTTTACTTTATTAATCAAAATTATAATTCATTTATTATTGGCAACTTTAAATAAATTTATTCATTTTTCAAAATATATAAATCTCAATTATGTCGATAGAAAAATTGTATTTTTATTTAACAATTAACCAAATATTATATCGACATAGAAATTCTTTTTACTCATAAATAATCATGGGGAAATCATTATGATTCGAGATAATTCGTGATTTCATCCTTTCATTTATACCAGTCGGTATTGAAATATCAATAAAAACTTTTCTATAAGTGACAAAGATAAGATTTGTATTATTTATATAGTTTAGATCTATGATATTACCATAATTTATTCTCGAGGTAATAAGATCCCGTTATTATTATAATTGGGAATAGATAAGAAATTCATTATGGTGATTTTATTCGTGTACACCATTAACGTATCCATTAAGGATCTTTTTCACGATTTACGAATGAGCCAATCAATGTCACACACGCGTGCTTAGCTCGATCAATCTAAGACGAGATAAATTTAGAAATTTCTATGCTCGTAACGTTAGAAAACAAGGAAAGAAGGTAGGAGGGGAGGGGGGGCGGAAGGATCTAGAAACCAAAGTGAAAAATTAAAATAGAATTTTGTTTAATACCGTGTCGACTTTAAACGAGTCTCTAATTTAGATTGGAAAGAGTATCCATGAATAAATTGCAGATCAATGGCCTTGAATCGTAGCACGCATTGAAAAGTTGCGTAAGGATGTTTAGAAAAAGACAAGGTATACCATTTGTCGTGCCAATTCGAACTAAAAAGATATAATGCATGACGCGACACACAATTTTGTTATTCATTGGCTAATCCTTTTTAAAATTTCGCAAAACTCCCTCTTTCTATGATCTTCGTACTCGTTAGGAATCCATTTTTCATATGATTTTACGTTCAAATATACGCGCGAAATATATAAAATATTATTATATTATAAATTTGATGAATTCATTGTAAAAGATTATTAACGAGCATTATCAATGACAACTAATCACATTTCGTATGATAAAAATTGAGAAATCGGAGCAAACGTTCGAAGATAAAAATCAAAGACAGATTTGACGCGAGTCATAAAAAAAATAGAAATAAAAGTTACAAGTATTACGAATTTAATTGGGTTACAGAAATAAATGAACACCACGTCGAATGCAAATACGTGTCTCGTACGTTGGAAAGCGTAATTCGATCTGATTTATTTCAAAATATTCATGAAATTTGAGATATCGCACTCCCCTTCTCTCATTTTTCTTTTCTAGAAAGAAATTTTAATGATCGGAAAGGAACGAATGTGTAAAAATAAAAAAAGAAAATAAAATGAATGGATTGGTTAAAAGTAAAACCTTGAGGCTAGTCGACCTTCGCGGATAAATTGAACAACATTATGGGTCGAAATTATCTCGCGGTATCAACGTGTAAAGTGACAAGAAAAATGAGAACGAAAAAATGAGAAGGTAAAAAAAAAAAAAGGGGGAACAAAAATAATTTCTTTATAAATTCGATACGCGCGAGGATACGAAAGTTTTGTAGGCGCGACATTTCAAACGTTTAAAACGAGATTTTCACGTATCATCGAGTTATAATAAAATAAAAATCCTATTTATCGAGACAATAAGAAAGAAATAATCGAAACACCAACCAGTTCTTTTACGATTAAACGAGGGAAGAATCCGAGAAAGATTTTATATTTTGTCTTATTCACCAATAGAAAGAAATTTAGAAAAATGTTGACTCTACGAAAAACTATGCCGTCGTATTATTGGATGAGAAATAATAATATACAAAGTAATAATTTCGGACAAAGTTGAAAACGAGTTTTGGATTCTATTGGACGTTAATTACGAACAGGAGAATCCTGTTTTCGCGTCTTATTCAAAAATGTTATTCATAATGTTCAACAAAAAATTCAAAAGAAAAATAAGAACACCCAAGAGCATGCTCGTAAATGTGCAATAAAGACCACAATAACATTGGAGTATTCAAAGGATTTGATTTGCCTTCTTTGAGACCGGTCGATGACTGTGTAAACGGCAAGGTAATCAAACGAGGAGATAAAAGCGTCGATGAAAATAATAAAAACAAAAATCGATATCAACGGATTCAATAATTTATTACATTTTTTTGTTCTTTTCTTTTCAATTTATATCACACATTGTCCATTAGGAGTTTTACGTTCCAATTATTATCGTAATTGCAAGAATACAATTAACGTGCCACTTATCACATCGTTCGGTGATTATAGCAAAGAATTTATAAAGCATCAAGCAAATCGAATCATTTTTTTGAGCCTTTAATCTGTTTATTTATTCCGTTAATGAAATATTTACTTACGTTCAAATCTTTTATATACGACTAAGGGTTTAAATTCTTCAATATATTTTTTCATCGAATTTTCATTAAATCGTAATTTAATCACAATGTGTATTATGGGAGTGTATTAAACGAATGAAAGGATTCTAGACGCGATGAATTTAATACTTTCGAGTATAAAATTTCATATTTGTGGCAAACCTTACAGCAGAATTTAAAAATCAAGATCCGAGGTTTTACGTACGAGAAATATCCTACGTAAGTTGCAGAACCACCTACTCGCAAATATTTATGCGTACATGTTCACCAATATATTTGTTATATTATTCTTCTTTTAACTTTATAATATCTTTCGTTCACGTATATCTTTGTATTTATAGCTTTCGGAGTATGTTCTTTTATTAATGCTTATTCGAAAAGGATTAAAAAAGGTATAACAGAAGTTTTACTTTAAATATTAAATATACTTAGAATTATTATATATTTAAATTTAAATAAATAATAATTAAATTATATAATTTAATATTTAATTAATTAATATTTATATTTATTGAATAACCAGTATTGTTTACTATCAATAAAAATAATGCTAATCAAGTTACTGAATGCTTAAAAAAAGTTACACAGTTCCACATTGAGATCCTTGAATATGCATGATATGTGCTATTATCTACACGTACAGTACGTTTTTCTTATTCTTCTTTTTCTCTTTTAACAATAGAAGTTAAATGAAAAATAAAAGAAAAAAAATAAGTATCAATGAACAATGGATGTCGTCGCATTCGCTAAAACATCATCGAAAATATTCGTGTCACTAACTTACTGTCTTTTAGAATCATGACTAAGTTTTAATCGGAAAGTTAATATCGTATACCTTGTAAACGCAATTATCTATTCAATTCGCATAGATATTTGACAACAGTAACGATGCCGATCAGACGAATTATCCTAATGACTCATCGTATGTCATGGAAACTATTGACTCTTATTATGTTAATCCATTTTAATACTTTGATCTCGTTAATAGAAACAAAACTAAGACGATTAGAAAAATGTCTAACAATATCGTTCGTTTTAAATGATAAAGTTTAGAAATTTATGCGAATTACTCGCATAGGATAAATGTTAAATCTTTTCTGACAGAAAATTATGCATATTTTGTAAGAATATGATTATTTAATACCGGTTATGAACATATTCGAGGAGTAGAATGAAGGAAATCGGGTTAACCCGGTGTTGCACCGGTTTCGAATATCGAAATGCCGGTGGAATCGCAAAAGCGAGAGAAAGGAACAAAGGATAAGGAATTTGTTGATCCTCCGAGACCAAGGTTGCGGACATTACTATGTTACTCGGTATCTCTTTTAAATAAATAAAAAAAAAACATTCCAAAAGAAAAAAGTATCCTCGAGTAAGACGTAACTTGAACGAATCGAGAAATTCGTTGAAAAATATTCATCTTCCAGCATCCGAATATTTGCAAATCGCGTTTCCTAACTACGTCCTGTGTGTTTTGATCGATCATCGAGATCATCGAAACAATAAATTTGATCTACGTGTTAAAAATGATCGATTTAATCGACGAACCGGTTGCATCTGACAAAATTCACGATGCAGATCGTTAAATTTCCGGTTTTATCTTTGACAACAGCTGTTCCTCTCTCTCTCTCTGTCATGAATGGTAGCACTTTAAAAGTATATTGGTACCGTAAGCGTGCTCGTACTTACCGGTGAGTAGCACGTGAGTCGCCTACCAATCGTTTAGGCCCGCCGTTTGAAGTAGGTGAAAATCGAGCTTGGAAATCGAACAATCCAAGGATGCGTCCTCGAGAATTTCAAATGCAGCCTTCCAAACTTATTCTTCTTTCGATCCTCTTTCCTATCGGTTAATCAAAGTTTTATTTCCAAATATAATAAATAGAATGGACAAATCAAATACAATAAGTAAGTGCAAGTAAACGCGTAAACGAGTACGATCAAATTTTATCAAATATTATAATCGAATATAAAATTCATATATGACTAAAATATTAAAATTTAATTACAATTGATTATATACGAGTGAGTTTGATCAATTATAAACAAACGCGAATTGACGGGAATGAGTAGAAAGAAAAAAAAATTAATAAAATAAATATGAAAAAAATATGATCAGTTAGGTTGATTTTAGAAATAAAAATAAGTACTCGGAATTGAAGGATAAATTTTCGAAGGAGGATGGTCGAAGACTGCAGACTGTACACAGACTGAAGTGGTCTCGATGGTTCGCGAACGGATGAACCCAGTCGAATGCGTTCGCGCGAATGAATAATATGCGCGTCGGTCTCTGCGCGGACCCTGTGACCGCCGAAAAACTTCAGTTTACCACCACCCAGAAAAATTAAAGACGAAGGTGTGGTTCCGAAGGTATACACACAAAAAGATTGTTGCTACTGATTCGAGAAAGAAATAGAATTCAATTTCAAGCAGGAGGTGGACGAGACGATGAAGAGGAGGAGGAGGAGGAGGAGGAGGACTTGCATTTCTTCTTTTTCCTTGTCTTCTTTTATTTTGCTTGTTTTTCTTCTCACGAGTTTTTAAATCGTTCGATCGATCTACTTTCCCCGAAATCATACTAGTACACTGTTATTATCGTATTAAACAAGGTTTCGTAAGAAATAAATTTAATGACTTACTATACAAAAAAGGAAACAATCATTTATGGAATATATGACAGAAACAAATTATAAATTATCCTTGAAAGAAGTGTGGAGAATTGGGTAGACATTTCTTTTTTTTTTTGTTTTTTTATCTCTATCTTCGATGGTAATTTAAAAATTTAACGAAGTTTAAATAAAAGAAATTTCGTCGATTGATACCGCTATGAAAGCTTCTACGAAACCAAATATGGAAGGAGACGCGTCCGGTGCATTCGTTGTTATATACCACATAGATACATACATATATACATACATAAATATATAACTTTAAACGAACAATCAGTGGATGACAAATGGTTTCTCGCTAAGAGGAATGATGCTCGATAAATTGGCTTTTGCGCCGAAAAGGTGTCAAGAGCGTAGTAAATATTGTTATGCCTACTTATGATAATTGAAATTTACGTCTTACGAGTAGGATTCTTTTAGAACCTGGACAGAAAACAGAGGAGTGATGTATGGCTTATTGAAGGAGTCAACGAAATCGTTAATACCTTTTTCAATATATTCCAATGAATCTTATTTATTGTATTCCGTTCTTCTCTGTCAGTGACTTCGTCAAATTTATCTGCAACTAATTATAATCATTAAAACACATACACATAATTAAAATAAATTTTTTTCATCAACTATTTTTAATAACATTCGAAGAAATTTGTTTGTTTATTCGTTGTATACAATAATTATGAAAATCAAAGTATTTTAATTTTAAATCAAATGTTTGATCCAATTAATTTTAATATTTTGTTTAATTTGTAGTTTATTTATGATCTTCCGATACTCAAATTTGGAATAGGTAAGGCATGTTTTAAGAAAAAGTCCGAATTCGAACTTTCACTATCGTCGCAATAACTGGACAATCGACGAGAATGCAGCAGTAATACTTACTATTCGTGACAAGAAATTCAAACTTGCTTTTCAAAAGTGGACGAAACAAAGTGGTGAACACTTGTGTAAGGAATACGTCACACAGTTTGATTGCTTACATTTATCTATCTCTTTCTTTCTCGTAGTTACTTTCTTGAATAAATAGATATATACGTATGTATGCATTGTACATACATCTGGGTATATTATTTGTTGCAAATAAATAAATGTATCGAACATTAACGCGACGTAATATCGGAGAGAAAATATCTTCAAGTTAAATATAAATATATTATTACATTAAAATATATAATATAAATATAAATATATAAAAATATAGTATTAACATAATTACAGATCATGATATAATGAATTTCTAATATATACAAAGTATATAAATCATCAAAAATAGATCAAAAAATTGATAATAAATCACATAGGCGATTAATAAGCTCAAATTTATTCAAATGCGAGGGTAATTCATCATGGCTGCCGCGATCTGATTGGACGTTGATTTATCCGCGCCAATGACGCCATTTTGAATGATACTATAAGACTTACGATCGCTTTACTAATTTTCTATTAAAATTACTTAACAATAATTAAATAAATGTATCAACAAATGATCACACTTAATTCTAATCTCTTTTAACCATAAATATTACAAAAAAAAGAAAAGTCTACATATATATAATACTTACAAAGTACAAAATCCTCGAACACGTAACAGTCAAAACATTGACTTTTTATATCGATTAAGTACAAAGAACAAGCAGATAAAATTCGAAGCTGGCGCTGGCGCATTAGAGTCGACGTTTTAATAATCGCAGAGATACTCGGTGTACGTGGTTCGTGAAAGATCGAGTCCTCTCGGCTTGTACAATCGGATAGTCCTCGGACTAAACCCATCAGTACGGATCCATCCCTCATTGCGATACGACCTAGAGAGTGTTAAATATTATCTCGAAAACGGTAAATCTCTTCTCTTTAATTTTCTCACTTGAGAAATATAAATTATTAGAATTTAAAAATCTGCAGAGAACAACTGATAAGGAATGCTCGTTAACAAGTGGCAGTCTGTTCATCCTCTAGCACGCTGTTTCCTTCTCAGCGGTAATTATTGTCAATTAAATGTCTATCTTCTCTTTAAATCAATAAAACTTTCCCCCTTTTTGTGTCATCCGTATTTGGTCGATCGAACTTGAAATATATAATTTTAATAATATTTTTCTTTGATTTAAAATACAAGGATGTGATCAGAAAAATTAATTCCAAATTCTATTGGAAAATTTGGAACATTTTTGTATTAAATATTTAATGAAAATTATCTACAAATTAACTGATAAATATGGAAATGTGTGTATGACGATTGAATAATGAACAGTCTTAATTTTTCTTATCAAAAGATACAGCTTTAGTCCCTTGAAAACTTGACCTACTCATAGACTTTCCGGTGTAAGTTTCGATCGATCGAATGCACATCCTTCAAGAGCTTTCGCGTCAATTTCAAATATATATTGCAAACGTGAATAGAAAATGAATCGTTTATCGTGAGATTTCGAAATGAAAAAGATAACAAGAGTGATCATATGAAAACATAAGATTAGAAATCAAAACAATCAGTATGTCATGAAACTTTTCTTATACTCAACTATCTTATAATAATTAAGAGATAATACACTCTCGAACGAAGAGAAAATAATTCCTACGATGATAAAACTATTAGCACTTTTGATTATCAATTGATAAACGTAATGACTTTTAGTTGCAATCTAAACAAGTATAAATATTTTGTGTATCATGTTCGCGAGGGTATTTGTAATATCTCGAGAATCTCTTAGGTAACTTTTATCTTATCTGAGACTTTCGTTATTAAAATTTCCTACAAATTGTGTCTCAATGTGATCAATGAACGATAATAAACTTTTCTTTCAATCGTACGAGAAATAACGTATTTTGAAATATTCAAATTCCAAATATTTTTGGGATTTAGTTTTATAAATATTTTCTTGTATACTAACTCAATCTATTAACATTATCGTTCTATAACATTTGATATATTATTATATATAATAATATATAAACTTTTGTCGAATATATTTAAATAAATATTAAAACGTACAATTATGTTTGATGTTCTCAAATTTAGGAGAAAAAGATAATTTAATGTTTAGATTTAAATCAATTTAGTGAGATTATTTATTAATTTGAGATTATAGTTAAAATATATATCTTATATATATAACATATAGTATAAAAGCTATAATGCTTAGATAGTTGAAGCAATTGATTTTAACTGGCATTAATAAAAGTAATCGTTTGGTCGGTCGAACAAATGCTCTCGAATGATATGATTAAAATCAACCTGAGTCCTCTCTATCTCACTGAATATATTTACGTGATATTGTATTTAATCCAGCCTTGAATTCGATCGATAAGAATGTCGACTCGAAAAACCAAGATATTGATCTTGATTTTATTATTTACCAGGTCAAAATTTCTTAATCTTTTAATCACGCAACCAAACAAATTTGTTTTTAATGATACTGTAACTTAAATATTTTTAATATACAATTATTTCAAAACTTGATAGAGATTGAAGTCATTAAGATTGTATATCTTACAATTAATAATATGGTTATTACTATGGTATATTTTTGGAAATGATTGACGAGGATTTTTTTTCTGTTATTATTACAGGCCAGAGGACCCATTGGAAAAGATGTTTGACTGGATCAGTATTGAGAGAACCAAAAGAACCGGTAGTTACGACAGAAATACCTGGACCACGTTCGCGAAGTTTGCTTCAAGAATTAAATTCGATGCAGGTATTTTTTACAAATGATCTTTAATAAATTAATATAAAATTTATATAAAGATTATTTTTTATCATTCATATAACGTAACATAATAATAATAATAATAATAATAATAATAATAATAATAATAATAATAATAAAATTGACGAAGTAATTTTAATATCAAATTTGTTACTTCACAGCAAGCGTCCTCGGTCCAATTTTTTGCAGATTATGATAAATCTTCTGGCAATTTCATAACGGACGTAGATGGGAACACATTGTTGGACGTTTACATGCAAATTTCGTCGATACCTTTAGGCTACAATCATCCAGCTATGTTAAATGCTCTCACTGATCCGATAAATCAAGTAAATAAAAAACGAGAAAAAAAGAAATAAAATAATAAAATTGTTGAAAAGTTTAATGGAAGATTTGTAAATAATTTGTTGTAGAAAGTTATAGTCAACAGGCCGGCGTTAGGTGTATTCCCAGGAAAAGAATGGCCTAGCAGATTGAAAAAAATTTTTCTTAGGAAAGAGGTAAACGAATAATGAATGAATTAATGAAATAATTAATTAATGACACACGAGAACGAAATAAAACAATGATTTGAAAATGTAGATCGCTCCCCCAGGATTAACACAAATTACGACAATGATGTGTGGTTCCTGTTCAAACGAGAATGCCTTCAAAAATATTTTCATGTGGTATGCAGAAAAAGAACGCAAAGGAGCACCTTTTACCAAAGAAGAAATGGAAACTTGTATGATGAACTTATCACCTGGTTCTCCTAAATATTCAATCATGTCTTTCAAAGGTATATGCCTAAACACACAAACAACATTTTTTTGAAAAATCAATTATAATTAAATATGATTTCATTCACTTTTAGGTGCATTCCATGGTAGAACTTTGGGCTCGTTATCAACGACGCACAGTAAATATATACACAAGATGGATATACCAGCATTTGATTGGCCAATAGCTTCGTTTCCCGAGTACAAGTATCCTCTGGAAGAAAATATTCGTGAAAATAAAGAAGAGGACAAACGTTGTTTGGCCGAGGTATCGACATTTTCGATATTCTTACCAATTAAAAATTAATAAAACATAAACTTTTCATTATTTTTTGTCAATGGTAGGTCGAAGAATTAATCGAAAAATACAAGACTGAAAAGAAAATACCGGTAGCCGGTGTCATAATCGAACCAATTCAATCGGAAGGTGGTGACAACCATGCCTCTCCTGAATTCTTTCAAGAACTTCGTCGTATTACATCTAAAGTACCATTCATTTTATCCTAATCACATTACAACTAATTGCTTCATATTTTATCATCAATTTAGTATGTTTTTTTTTTAGCATGAAATAGCTCTGCTCATTGACGAAGTGCAAACCGGTGGTGGACCAACCGGGAAAATGTGGTGTCACGAACACTTCAATTTAAATACGCCACCAGATTTGGTGACCTTCAGTAAGAAAATGCAATTGGGTGGTTATTTTCATCGGGAAGATTTGAAGTAGGAAATCATTATTTTCATATAACCATTTTCAATATCCTATTTGAATTAATAATTTGTTGTTCTTATCACAGACCAAAACAGTCCTACCGTGTGTTCAACACGTGGATGGGTGACCCAAGTAAATTGATATTACTTGAAGTAGTTTTAGACACTATAATAAAAGATAATCTTTTGAAACAAGTCAACCGAGTAGGCAATTACTTGTTGAAGGAATTGAATACTCTACAAAATGAAAATTCTACGATAATCAATTCCGTTCGTGGTCGTGGAACATTTATAGCTTTTGATTGTAAAACGTCTGAAAGTCGTGATGCTCTTATCAAAAGATTATTAGCTAAAGGTAACAGAGAAAAATCTTTCCATTTATTTTTTTAATAATACTTATCTTCTTTCTCGTACTGAAATGTATTTTTCCATTGTAAACAGGTATACAAACAGGTGGATGTGGTGCCAAAGCTGTAAGATTAAGACCAGCATTAACATTCACGGAATATCATGCTGATATATTTTTGGACGGTTTACGTTCAGTTTTAAAAGCTTAAGAATCTTATGCGAATTTATTATTCAATTCGCGTTCAATAATCACACGTCTTCCATAGATTATAGTTAAATATTATTTTTAAATAATTTGTTAAAAAAAAATTCTACAAAGTTTATCGTTGAATAATCGACATATTTTTCTATGGCAGTTTTATTATCGTATTTAATTATTATCGATATTAATAATAATAACATCAGGAATTTATTTGATCGGATATAATCAGTATTGGTCAAAAGTTTATTACAATTAATTTGTAATCCGTTTAATATTTTAACCTTTTAATTTCTCATTGACTTGACGCATTTGAATCTTATTATTCATATTTTTCTTATAATTATTCTTTCTTTATTACTCGCATTTATATGTGCAATGTATTCTTATTACGCTTGTATATTTGTTTTATTATTTTGCATAGAACTTAGATAGAAAATTGTATTTTTTATCAAACGTTCAAGTTCAAACAACAAATTTTAATAACAATTTTTAATATACGATAGTACAAAACATTTGTTCCTGTAATTTTAAATTTATATATATATCGTAATATTATTTGGCTGTATCGTTTACAGTTAATTTATATATTAATTAGTTAATAATATATTCTTAACTTACTTAGTTTGAGTAATTATTCAATTTAAATTAGGCATTTTCTTTATAATTTAAATACGTAAAAAATTTTCTAAAAGGAATCTATCGTGCAACAGCAACATGTCTTCCAAATGACTGCCAATAAATTCTGTTAAGCAAATAACAAAAACCTACCCTTACCTTTTATTTTTCTCTCAACGTGGAACTTTGAATATTCTATAAGTATAACAATTACATCAAAAAAATTACTTTATTAGTATCTATTTATTCATTTTTTTGAGAATCTCGGCGAAATGTTCGTATTCCTGGCAATGCGTTTTTTGCATCATATATGCTATAGTTTTTATCTAAAAAAAAAAAAAAAAATTAGATTCCAATGAATTGGTTTCAATATCTAAATCTATAGTATTTGAAATGAAAAAATCCAAAATTTAAATACCTTAACTTTAGGATCAACGGAACCATGCCGTTGAGACAAATTCCACAGATTGACAGCAATATTTGCTAAAGCTGGTTGACGTAAATCTGCTCTTATAATAAAACGATTGAAAAGTTCTAACGCGAGAATGGATTGTTTATCCAATTGATCACTGGATCCAAGATATTTCAAATGATTCAGTATTTCTTCCATTATTTTAGAACATATTTTGTTGACTTCTCCCAGAAACTTTTGATCAGATCCATAAAGTTTATCATTGGAATCGACCTAAAAAATAATCTATCTTGCAGTTTTCTTTTCTTTTTGTATAAATATGTTTAAAACAAAAGATCGTATATGGAAAAATATAAAAATTACCTTATCTATATGATAGGGATAATTCTCTTGCGTCACAGTTGAAAGAAGATCAAGTACACGTAAATATAAATATGCTTTAGTTGAAGTACTTTCGTCGCAACAACGTTGAACAGCATTGAGCAACCCTCTCATTAAATATAAAACACCATGTTCTGGACTATCCTATTGTATTTAAAATATTTGCTTTTTATCAAAAAATTTAACTTTTATCTAATATACATATTTTAAATCTGCGAATAATAATAATAAATAAATACTAACCGGAACGACCAATAACGTGGACAAAAAATTGGATAGATATGACAATAGATATGGTTGTGAATTTTTTTGTCTTCCATCAATGTCTATAGTTTTAGGCATCTCCGGAACCAAGCTTAACGCTGCTTTGAAACAAGCATCGGCTAATAAAAAAAAACAAGATATATATTTTAAAAATTGATAAACGAATAAAATAGGATTTAAATAAAATTTTATTTTACCTTGACCCAAACATTGGTTCAAAAGTGCTACTTGTCCTGATAACAAGTATAATTGTAAACGAATATGTACTAAAGTTAACGACGGAATGGTTATGAAACAAAACGCTGCACATGCACGTACGAAAGCTGAAGTCCTTCTAGTATGATGTCCACGAATTATTTTCCTCGTATCCACAGCTAATCTATTAACACACTAAAAATATAAAGAATTATTATAAATATACTTTAATTATTTTAAATACAAATTATTAAATATTTTGTTTACCTGTATGAGTTGTATATGAACAGTATCCAAGTTAGGAAAAGCTGCTCTAGCTTCAACATAAAAGTTAAGCTGCTTTTCGAAATCCCGACCATAATCAACTCGTTGCACTAAACCACAAATCAATTGCCCTATTTGACGTTTTTCATCTTCGACGGTTAAAGCACTGCAATCATTAATTAATACACATAAGAAATATAAATAACGAATGGTACGTTGTTTATAACAAATAATACACACCTAACAGAATCGTGCATTATTCTAGCGATAAACATCAGAGCATTTATAATAATTGGATCTGTAATAGGACTGTTCTGATTGCTTAAGCCTTCTATGATAGTTTTACAAACCTCGACTTTAATACTTTCTTTGTGGAACAAATCTATCAATGGCAGGAAGTTATCCTAAAATGAAATATAAATTTTATTGTGAATTTTGATGTATACAATGTATACAAATGTATACAACAAAATATTTTATTTACCATAGCCAGTAAAGATTCAAAATCCTGCGTATAAGTAACTATCTTTTCTACAACCGTTTGCAATTGCGGATAATAGTGCTCGAAGGTTCTATTTGGACTAAGACGATCGATTATTTGTCCAAGAAACATATTCAATTCGTTCACCTTGAATATATAATATAAGTTATATCATATATTTTTTTAATTCTACATTTTTAACAAAAAATTGTATGACATACAGAAAAGTGCAGAACCGTGAATTGTATCCAAATTTCAATGCAGTGCATAAATTTGGTAGGATCTTTGAGTTCGCTGATATATTTCCATATTATTTGGAGTACAGCTTGGCAGTCCTCTTTCGGTGGAGATTCTTTTACGAGACACTCACCTAAACTTCTGTATAATAAATGCTGTGGGTATCCTATGAGATAAAGAAATAAAAAAAAAAGATTAATACAATATCTATTTAATTAAAAAATAATAGTCTATTTACATTACTTGAAATGGTGTTAATTTATCTCGCTCATTACCATCATCTTCACTTTCTGCTATTAAATTAACAAAATCCATAGCGCGCACAGCAATGTATACTGGTTTGAATGCTGTCAACACAGAGTTTAGCAATAAAGAACTAAAACAAACCAGAAACAATAGAAACAAATTATTAAATAGAATTAAAATAATGTAGTAACGTTAACTTCCATACGAGTTGTTAGCAATCAAAGGGTTAAAATAATAAAATAAATTAAATACCTTTTAGTCTGTTGTTTGCATCGAGAAAGAACTTCCTCTAAAAGGCTATCCGAAGCTGTTGCTACCAGGACTTGTAAAATCCAATCTAATGCAGGTAGATAAAGATTTAAATATGAATGCAAAGTCATATTTTGTTTAGCTAACTCGAGCTTTACTGATTGTCCAAACAATTGATGATATGTAAAAAGAAAATCGTAAAGATTTTCTTTTGCGAATTCGAAATCTGAAGTTTTGTTTAATGCAAGTCCAACTCTGCACAAATAACATCTAGCGTAAACAGCTATCAAGGGATTCCCAATTCCTCTTATCATTCGAGTTATGCGTAACAGAGCTGTATGAAATTCACTGAAAGCAAAATATAGCTGATTTTAATATCATATTATTTAAAATGATTACTATGATAAATATTAGTAAATCATTTTACCTCGTTGTTAAAAAACTATAAGATTTTATTATTGCCATTTCTACGTAAAGTCTTGGAACTAATTCTCTTATTGATGCTATTTTATAAAACCAGTTACGACACGTTTCCTTTGCATTTTCCGGAACCATACTTGGCGTAAAATTATCGGGCAGGCTTGTAGGTACTTTACTTCCTGGTCTATAAAATTATAATTAAAAAATACATGATAAACTGAATTTAATTCTAACAAAAATGTAATAAATGGTAAAACTAACTTGAAATATTCAGCTTTGACTTTCAATCTTTCATAAACAAGTTTACCAAAAATATCTAAAATATCTGTGATCAACACAAATTTGCTAGGATAAAAAGCCATTACAGATGTATCCACTAATAATTTAGCACACTGAAAAAAATCAAATTTAATTTTAATCTTCCAGTATAATTTTCATTAAAATAATATCTAAAAAAATAGAAAATCGTACTTGAATCGCAATTTTCAATGCTTTAACCCTTTGATCGGAATGCCATGCTTGTACTAATTCATTATTTAATTGTTCAATTCTAGCAGTGTACTCCTGCTGCGACAAATCTAACATTTGTCTAACTGATCCTTCTTCAAAATCATCCAGTTGTTCTAATCTTGTTCGTACTTTATCAACCATTGTTCCACTTGGTTGTACTTTGACCAGAACTAAAATAATTTAATTGTAAATACCGCAATATTAAAAAATCTGATACAAGTTACAAGATGAATGGTAAATGTATACCTTTTTCTCCTCCTGACAAAAAACTAGTAACGATCGATAATTTTTCCGATGTAGTATATTTACTTAAAATAGCATTGCGTCTAGCCAACCATGGCTCGACTAATTCATCCGTAGTATCTCTAGGCTTTTTACCAGGAACTGCTGTAACGCAAGAGTAATCCCACTGCAATGAAAATTAATTAATTAAATCTTTCTATTCTTTTTATAACAAATCATCATACAAATTACCTCATCTGCAGCCATTTTAGATAAAGGATCTAACTCTTCTCGTGCAAATTGAGTGAGTGGATCCGAACCATCCAAAGTAGAATGGCTCATTAACGGATCCATAGACAAATTTGTTGGTAAAGGTGTATGAGTTGGTGTTGGTGTTCCCGTTGAAGAACCAGTGCTTGTACTTCGTAATACATTTCTTCTGACTCCACTACGTCCATTGATTAACTACAACAAATTAATGTCATAAAAATGTTGATATAATAAAATATTTGTAATTTTAAAAAACTTACGGTAACTGTAACTGGTTTTAGAGGATGCTCAGTTACTTCTTCTAATCGAGCATATTTTACAGATCCATAATCTACTGGTTTCGCTACCCTACAATAAATATATGACAAATTTAATTATAAAAAAATGAAATGTAATATTAAATAAAAAGATTTGATAAATGTTTAGTAAATACGTACCATTCTATTTCCATTGTGCTCTCTGTTCATTTATATATCCTACTTTGATATAAAAATTGAATAATAATCTTGATTGAAATGTGTTACACGCAAAATTAATTATAATTCAAATTTGAATGATGTTTTTACAACATTAAATAATAATAATAGCAATATTTGAAACAGAAACAATTAATAATTGTTTCTGTCCAGTACATTAATGTATATAAATTGTTTAGTAATTAGGAAATGTACAAAATTCATTGGTGATAAACGAGTGACATTAGTAGAAGATAAAATTATCTTATCGCCCATATAAATAACTTTTTCATGAATCATTATCTATATTCGTAACTTTGAATAATTACATCAAATACCATATTATTTTACAATAAATTAATCACAAAAATATAATAAACTACTATATTTTACCAGTCAAATACAATGACAGCTGAAATACGCATATATACAAATGCTACTGCAGTGACATCTACTGTCGAAAGTTGAAATTGAAAAAATGCGGGAATCAGGAAAAACAGTCGGTAAATGAAATGAAACATTTTCCATTTGTCTCTGAAAATAATTTATATTATTAGTATTGACAAAGAAAATTATTTGTTATCAATTTCGTTCAAAAATACTAATCGTTAATATTCAATAAATATTCTAATCTGAAACCGATGATTTTAGGTGGTGGGGATAATTTCTAGATGAAAACTTAAGATATTTTTGAGCTATAAAGCGAAATTTTAAAAAGAATTAAAATTTCTTAATGTATTTATTAATTGTACAATTAAAAAAATAAGAATTAATAATAATTCGTTTCATAAATAATAAGAAATAATTTAAAGTAATTATTTTGTATGATAGTAAAAAATAAATTTCGGCAATTTCGACAAATGGCGGTTACTTTCTCTCCTCGAATTTGACTAACTTCAATTTGACTAGTATTAGAATTATATACATCATACATAAATATATATATATATATACGCATACATTAAACAATATATATATATATATACATTACAAATTATTTAAATATATAGTTGGTGATAAAAATAGTCTATTGAATAAGAAAATATTTCGGATAGAAATGTTCATCTAGGAAAAATTGAACATCTTTGGTTGGCTAATCTGATATAAAATACCACTATAATATTTGTACTAACAAAAAAAGACGAACTTTCCAACACCCTCTACTTCCTTGAAAGGTTCGAGCTCTGTTCGTGCTATCGGATATCTTGGGCTCGACTTGTGAAAGTCAAAAATTAACATTTAAAATTTGTGAGATGTCAGCGATAGATGATGTTTTAGAAAGTTGGGAAGATATAGATGATCCAGGGGTAGGTTTATTACTAAAATATCTATATAATAATATTTCCTATCTAATTAAAGATGTTTAAGTAATCATGTTAACCTATTTTGAACATGAAATCTTTCAAGTGAGAATTTCTCGTTACTGTAACCATTGTGATGCGCACTTATTATGATCATTAATTAATTATCATTATTTATTATATTCACGATAATAAATTTATATATATTTGTATAAATTTATCAATGTTTTTCATATTTTATATTGTTCTAATATGATCTATCCAAATGTTTGATAAATATGGAATGAAATTGGAAAAATATTTTATCAATACTTTCACATTTCTTGCCAGTTTTATTGCTACGGTACTACGAATCAAATGTTAACGAATAAACATATGTTAAGTATTTATGCACATGTATATTTTATATCTTATGAAACATGGATGTTTGTTGATATGATAATAATATTATATTTGTAAATATGAATATGATTATATAATATTGTAGGTTCTTGAAAAGAAATTGGATGTTCTTCAACTGGATACTGTAGAAGCATTAGAAGAAATAGAAGCTCCTAAGTATGATTGATAAATAATTTTTAATAGATGTATTTATATATTTCATACACAAATATACACGTTACGTTACGTTATTTCAGTTTCAAGACTACTACCAATGATAATACCAATAGTACAAGAATGATCATTTTGGGCGAAGATGGAGTGAGATCTCAGTATGTACCGCCAAAGCCTACAGTTAAAATATTGAAAAGACCGACAAGAGATTCTCAAGGTAGCGGAGATGGTCCTATGTTAAATGAAGAGAAACCGAAACAACCAATAAAATCACTGAAACAGGTATGTATAAAAATAAAAATATACATCCACTCATAGAGAAGATTAATCCAAATATAATTTAACAAATTAGAGAGAACAAGAGTATGCAGAGGCGAGAAGAAGAATATTAGGAGAAGAAAAAAGTCCAGAAGAAAAATTAATTCAAGAAATAAATAAAATTCAACCAAAGTTTTCGATACCGGGAGGAAGTAGTTCTCTTCCTAATAATGTCACTCGTATGCCTATCGGTCCAGATGGAACTCAGGGATTTAATGTACGCAGGTAGCATGTCTTCCAGGGATCAACCCTTATCACCTATCTTTTTACTCTCCTTCCTTCTTCTTGGCATGGGAAAGAGAGGCGGCTATGAGGCCGACAGCAGAGAACAGCTTTGTGTTCCTGACCAACTTCAAGAATTTAACTCTATTGGTCTTAAGCGTAACACATCGAGAGCTGTGCCCTGCAGGTCATTACATAGAGATCGCGCACGTCGATCCCCAAGATTATATTCTATCGGTGAAGACGCGTAACTGTAACAGTGATAATATTCATTGCCGAAAATTAATATTATGATTTGTTAATGTTTGCTATATTTTAAGGAATCCTATTTGGAAAGAAATAAGAAAAAAAGAAACGGGATTCAAAGAAAAGTTTTCGAAAAGACCCCAAAAATAAAAACAAGAGAGAGATTATAAAAATTGAAATTAAACGAATAATTCTGACATATATGCTAGACGGAAATAAAAAAAGAAAAGATTTTAAAAGGAAGTTTAACATGCTATCAAATTATATTTTACTCTCAAGCCTTGTAATAATTCTTAAATATCATAATTGACCTCTAACAATAACAGAGTTACCTACATGTTATTTTCGTAGTTATTTCTGTAGATAGCAGTACGTAGGTGTACAATAAATATTCTTATGTTAACGACGAAGTAATATTATCTTCAATATTGTTTATATAAGTATCGAATTGTAATCGTAAAATGTTTATATATAAAATAATTCAATGACAATTGTTCAGCATCGAATTTCTATACTATTACCCTCCCTAATAATATTTGTAAGTAATTCATAAGTATACTGAATATATATAATATATGAATATATGAAATAACGTGGGATGCAATTGTTTAAAAATTCGATTTGCAAATAAGAACTAATCGATCATCATTTATTGTTCCTCAATAATATTATCTGCGACATTTTCATATGTGTAATAACAAAAAACTATGTTCATTTAATTAATGCTGGGAATAATACAAGGATTCTTGTTGTTTGGTAGAATTGATGGCGCTATAAATTGTATGATGAAAACGTGTACATACAAAACATACAATAATTTAGATAAGTTTAAATTTACAATGTTGGCAACATTTGAGTGTATAGAAATCACGCTAGACATATTATATAGTATATCATGGCGCATGTCAAATCGTGCGTCTGCTATCGGTTCCTCGGTCACCCGTCGTACGAAAGGGTGTTTTAACAATTTTGAAATGAAACATAGAAATTCGTTGCAACGATAAATATTTCTACAATATAAATTCAAAAGATTTCGATTCGTCTGAAATTATATGAAAAATATGGCTGAATCAGCTGGACCAATCCTTCATGTCATAGTCGTTGGATTTCATCACAAAAAAGGATGTCAAGTAAGCGGATCTCTTCTGTCAAAATTAATAACCTTTATTTGATGAGGTTTTAAAAAACCTTATTGATAATTCCCAACCTATTCATTTTTAAGATTATTCCTCGTTAATATAAATTATGTTATTTTGACGATAATTGCAGTGGCAAAGTTAATGTTGTGTCCGGTTTGAAAATTATAAATTAAAATTTATGTAAATTATATACACACATACATTGTTTATTGACCTGTGTTTTAATATTTTTTAAACGCATAGGTCGAATATTCTTTTCCACCGTTGGTACCAGGTGCACCAAATGAGTGTCCACTCGGTTGGAAGTACTTACCAACTTTAGCATTACCTGATGGATCTCATAATTATGATGAAGATACTGTTTATTTTCACTTGCCTAGTCTCAATGACCCTAAACGTACCATTTATGGTATCTCTTGTTTTAGACAAATTCCTGTAGAGGTAATTATAATCCAAAGATCTGTATCTCTAATATGAGAACTATGTATAGAATATAAATAAATATGTTCACAGAAATTAAAGAATCGAACTTCAGATATAACTAGAGGAACAGTACAAAAGTCTGTTTGCGTGTTAAGTACTTTGCCACTTTATGGTCATATTCAAGTGAAGATGGCATTGATAACACATGCATATTTCGAGGAAGGAGATTTTAGTAAAGTATCGTTGTTAGAAGACACTTATCGTCATCTTAATTCATGTATGAGTGGCGAAAGTCAAATACCGCCACAAGTATTTGTTGGTAACTATCTATTGAAATGTATTTTCGTATTAACTAAATTGTACACATTTATATATTTAAATGACAATATTACTTGTAGGTCTATCCGCCAGAGATTTTATATTACAATTTCGCCATAAAGTACTACTTTTATTTAAATTACTTTTACTGGAAAAAAGAGTAGTCTTTTATCAATCACCTGTACAGCCATTATGTGCCACAATATTAACTTTACTTTCATTATATCCCGGCATGATCGAACATGGTCTTCAACAAGCAGCTTGTGTCAGGTATTTTAAATGAATTCATATACTTGATATACAATTTGTACTTCTATTACAATTTTTTGTTCTAATAGACCATCCAGACCTATGTCTCCCATACCAACTTTTGATGATGAAGAAATTGCATTAAATAGTATAGATTCTAATTTAACTACCACAAATATTATAAAGGAGAACATATCAGCAGATCTTACTCATATTAACGATAACTCTAATAGAAATTCCTTGTGCATAAATGATAATAAAACTATTGAAACTATGGAAGGAAAATGTCTTGACACGTTTGGTAACATGACTATACAAAAAAATAATAACGAAAATTTAAATGACAAAATTATCGATGTAGTAGAATCTGCACAAGAGTGTAATGAAAGTTATGAAGAAAATAATTCTAAGTACTCGCCAAAAGGAAATGACAATGTACACAGAGTTCATAGTGTTAATACAATTACTTTAGGCATGGGTGATGCCGATAATAGTTTGCCACGCGATACGAGTAATGATGCATTGTCTGATGCAAGATTGACCAACAATATAACTCAAATTGCGCATATAAATCCAGAACAATGTGGAATGCCATTGAGTTTATTTACAAAGGTACAGATAACAATTTGTGTTTAAAAAGTCAATTAAAATCGGCATATAGTTTGTTTCATTGCAGAATAACTTTTAATGAAATTCATTTTTTATTTTCAAGGGATACCTTTGTCTACCATATTTATCTTTACCATATTTAGATCTCTTAGGAGATATTAATGTTAGAGGATACGTAGTTGGAGCGACGAACGTTTTGTTTAAACAAAAAAAACAATTGATCGATGTTTTAATCGAGGTGAGTCGAGAAAAATCATTTGTTTAATTAACCGTTCGATATTATTATTGGACTTTAGGTAAGAAGGTATTAAACGCGCTTAGTATTTCTTACGAAATATATAATACTGTACATATTTTAGTTCAATGTCATAATTCAGTGATAAATCCAAAAACACGTGCGATTTTATTTTGTATTATTTATGGAAGGTCGAAAACACAAGAATAGAAGCTACTGATCCAGAATTGAGAAGACAATTACATCTCACTACTGAGGATCTAAGATTTGCAGATTACATAGTTAGACATGTCTCAGAACCCCGGAAAGATATTTTCTTGGATGGAGTTGGATGGGAAGGTGGAGATGAGTGGATTAGAACCCAATTTCGAGTGTATCTTTTAAGTATGCTGCGTACTTCGATGCAGCAAGATACGCGACAGTCAGATCACTTTAATTCTACGTTCATGGCTGCTTGGCGTATGACAAATAATTACAAAATGTGGAGTAGCTTGAATAAACCGGAAATCAATAATATTGAACCTGGTCATCCTTTCGCTGGTCAATTATCCGTTCAAGATATGAAATTACGTTTTTCGCAGTAAGTTAATCAAATAATGCACTGTTCATTAATTTGATATTAATAATTTATATGTTACTCTTTCATTATAGTACTATGCAAAATACTGAAAGTGGTAGGAAACTCAATCAAGCAATGCTTTCAACGGGAAGAGCGGTCGCGACGACTGGAAAAGCAGTAGGTAAGATAAGTTCTTAACTTTTATCGGAAATTCTAACCAACAATATTATTTAAATAAAATATTCAATATTTTTGTTTATGCAAGGTGGTGCAATTTCGCAAGCTAAGGGAGCTTTTTCTAACTGGTGGAGTACGTTAACGACAGCACAAACAATAGATGAAATGAAGACTGATAATCAAGCTTCGAATATTCATCAGACCACCCTTTCAAATACTATCGAAAAAACGCCAACTGACAATGAAGACTTAACTATTCAAGCTAATAATACAGACGTAGTAACGACCGTAGATTGATAGAAGAAACTCTAAGATTACTTTATGGTTAAAAATAACAATTTTTTAAATCTGATTTATAAGAGCAGAAGCATTTGAAGAATGACGACAGACTATTTCTTCGAGGAATCTGGAAAATTCAGTAAGTACTGTGATAGGTATCAAATTTTGATTATATTATCACAGAAATAGTTTTTTTTCCTCGGTCATACATAAAAAATTAATTCAACGAATATACGTACATACATGCATATATACATACATGCTCAAAAAATCATTATTCGTGTACAGAACATATATTCGAATCATAACATTTTTAGTAACAACGGACGTAATGTTTATAAAAAAAAAAAGAAAAAAAAGATAAGAAAATGCTTTAGTATATAAAAGTGTAGACGTATTTCTGATCATAAACTTTTTCCGATAGCATGTATAACTCACACCGTAGATACATGTTTTTTTTTCGTAATATTAGCTCGCAGTAAAGAAAAAAACAAACCATGAACCTTATTATGTACATTTGTTTATGTATGATATAAATCTAACTTCTTCAAACATAGAAAGTAAATATAAAATGCTTAGACTCATTGTTAAATACATCTTTTTTGATTTATATATAAATCTCACTTGAAAAGTACCTGTATCGTTATATTTTGTATATAAAACGTGAGAGACGAGTTTTTAGATATATTCGTTCGAAAAATATTCATTTACAAGATGTAATATTAATCTGTCGATTGAAATATTTTGTTTCTTTTTATATATTACTATTTTACAATATATCGTTTTTCATTTTATTTTGTCAAAACAAACAAACAAAGAAGAAAAGACAAAAAAATCATTTTATTTTTCCTTTATACTTTCAATCGAAAATACTAAATAATTGTGATGTTTATTTTAAGTAAATATGTTGAGTTGTAAGAGAGATATATATATATGTGTATAGATTATTTTAAAATTTACATTTATATTTAAATAACGTAAAACCATTGTGATCCTTATAAGTATTTTTTAATTTATTTATTTTTAAATTAATGTTAATCGAATATAAATGTAGTTTACGTGTATACTATGATCTTTATATAGAGAAAACATTTACACGTTGATCGCCACGTAACTCAAATCCTGGATTGCAATTATGTTTGCATACGGGGGGAAAGGAAACACCACGTAATCGGCTGATGTTTTTATTCTTTCAATTTGAATACATATTTTCAAGTAATTTGCAACAATTTTCCTTGTAACATGATCTTAACAAATGAGTACGTTTATAAGTAAAATAATATTATTTTTTTTTAAATTATTAATCGAACAGACGACAAATGTTGGATTTTCGTTGAAATGTTGAAACGTGCGAATGTTTATGAGGGATTTTATGATCAAAAGCTTTATATGATTGTTGATACTGTGTGGGAGTTTAAAAGAAGAAGAAAAAAAAGAAAACGGTATTTCAGATAAGCACTCGACGCATGTTTTAAGTATATCCCTTCAGTTTATCGCTATTTTCTTGTGTTCGGACAATAACAAGCTGTAAGTCCAGCTAATTCAAAAACCAGAAATTAATAACCCTTTGCACTTGAGGCCGTTTTCGCTCGGATAAACCAGCAACTCGAGATATTTTGCGACATGTATGATGAATTGTTTACTTCTAACTTAGAAATATCACACGTACAAATTAATATATAAAACTTTTATATTTTAACATTTTATCTATTTTTTACATTTCTAAGAAGAAAATTTCGTAAATATTAGTCTCTTTACTTTTGTTTAGTATGATATTTTTTAAAGCAATTGCCAAGTTGCATTTTCTTGTCTAAAAAAATATGAATGTCTGTTTTGAAACATATGATGTTCCTGAGCACCTGGAATTTATTCCAACGATATTGTGTAAAGATACAATAATATTCTTGTTGATACAGGACGGTTGTACATTGTACAACATTTCCAGTTTCAAAGAAATCAAACGAAAATGAACATCGCTGATCACGTATCGCGTCAAAACCAAGTGGTGATCGAGAGTCGCCGCTCGAGTTGCCGCAAGAAAATATTCAGTGACCGAGAGTCTACCTCTGAAGTGCAAAGGATTAATATATAGTGCATAAATCATTGATGCGAATTTTAATCTCTAGGTAAAACACCCTTGATCTACGTAGCGACAATCAACGTGTTAAATGTAAAGCAGTTGTTTATACGCTGCAAAATGTAAAAAAGAATTCTCATAAATAGTGCTATATATATATATACATATACTTGTTTGTAACAAGTAAGACGATGACACACACACAAAAACACGTATATAAATAATTATTATCGATCTTTTAATCTCCGTTTAAATAAAAAATTGTATACGATTATTGAAACATAAAAAAAACAATTGCTCAGTATGAATATTCTAGTAGTTACTTTATTTCTTTATCACAAATAATTGTAACTACTTTTTTTTTCTCTTTAAAAAAAATTTAAATAAATATCAACACACTTGTGGTATTGTATAAATAATTATCCGATCAATATCATTTTTTACGTTGATGTATCAGTCAAACGAATTGTTGAATATTTATTGTAGCGCAATAATATACTTGGAATATTTTATTTTATTTATACATAAATAAAAATTATTTTATTTCAGATTCAATAGCAAAAAAAAAAAGAAACATTATCTTTAATATGTTTTTAATTAAATAAGAATAGTTATATTAAAAAAAAAAAAGAAACGTATAGGTATTACAATTTTTGATAACATTGTGTATTGACATATTTATTATAAAATGCCATTGATTTAATAATTTTAGAATAATAATAATAATATGAAAATTATTAGTTAATATCATATTTAGTCTTAGAAAGTGTATTGTCAATAATATAACAGTTATGCAGTTAATGACGCAAATTAAAACTATCTATTCCTTGTTTTTCAATGTTTATAATATTTTCTGTAAACGTAAAAAAAACAATATTTTAACATTACTTCTAATTTATATACTCTTACGAAAGAATTTTACATTTTTATAAATTACAAACTACAGATTTCAATAAAATCTGAATGCATGTGTACATACATGAATGAGTCAATGAATTCAAATGAAGATAAATTAGCCGTCGTGATAACAAATATGAGATAAGAAAAAAAAGTTGAACTTAAAAAAAGAAAATCGTATTTTCTATTCGTAAATTAAGTAATAATTATATAAATTCTCTGTAAACTTTGATCGCAAGTAAAATTTTTAAACAAATAAAAATATTATATCGAGGGCAAAAGAAAAATCAATTAAAAATAAAAACAAATACGGTCGCATTTCCCGCGTTTAAAAAATATGTCAAAATACGATTATGGAAGAGTACTTTAAAAAAAAAAAAATATGATCGTCTCTACGACAGGCAACATGACGTCACATCGTATAAGTTCGGATAAATAAAAGCTGAGTATTGTTTTACAAATCCGCGTTATAACAGTCGTGCGACCGTTACGTGCGTATTACTATTATTATTATAAACTATGATATATTCGTCGTACAGTGTTAAAATCAACTCTAATAATACTATCGGCTTGACATCGAAAGGTATGGATAATACGATATCATCTTATATTATAGTTTATCGCGTTAAATAGGTTACGTTACCAATTTTAATCGCATTCATCATTCTTACACGCAGCTCATGCTTTTAACATTTATCCTTTACCGTATCCTATTCGAACGAATTTATACTCGAAAATCATTTATCTTTCGTCTTAATATTTTTACAAGATAATCGATTTTAATCTAAACCCTTTAAATTATAAACAATATTCATTATCTAAAAACAAATATAATTCTATACAAAGAGAAGAAAAAATATTACGATTCGTGTACAAATTTTACATGACGACCATTGTGATAGGATCATGTTTGCCTTACTATGAACCTACACGTACACGATTAAATTTGTTTCAACATACCACACGAATTCTCTTATCGTATGAAACCAAAAAAAAAAATAAAAAAGCAAACAACGATCAAGATAATTAAATGGTGAGCATAGTTCTTGGATGTAACGGTGTTTTTGAATTTCTAAAATTTGTAATCTTTCTCGTACAATAACATTTTGCGGACAGTTGGAAATTTATACGAATCTTACATATCTTCTACATCAAACAAGATGCTTTTCATTTCGTGAGAATCGCATTGGCGCATATAAAAGTCGTTCGGTTTCAAGGTCGTTATGGGCTGGTCGATAACTACGACTAACGTAATCCCTCTTTCTTCCCTCCCTCTTCAACCTCCTCCTCCTCCTCCTCCAATCCTTCTTCTTCTCCTCCTCCTATTCTACCGCTCTTTTCAAGAAAACCAATTCGAACTTGCGCTTTTAAATGCACTTTTATTTCGCAACCTCGGTTAATTATCTTATTCTACATTTTTTCTCCTTCTTTTTATTCTTTTTTTTTTCCTTCTTCCTCTTATTATTATTTATGCGTATACGATCTAAATTCCCTCATGTATTATACAATCAAAAAACATGAATTCGATGAATATATTGGAATACATTGTTTTGGCACGTAAAACTAGTTTACACTGTTATTAGTATAAAGTGACACGCTTCTCTACACTTTCGATTTTCCCAAGCGTAATGCATATATGTTTAATGCATATGCATATTAATTGAAATATAATATTTTTTCTTTTCTTGATATTTGGAAAAAATATTTCGTAATAAGTGTAATCTAATAATAAAAAAACAATTTCGTAATGATTAGAAATGTATTACGAAAAGTAATTACGTTATTTTAATGATTATTAAATGACCATTTCTTCTTATTTAAAATTTGAAGCTTTTTAAATGGTCGTGAACAGGTCAAATTTAATAAATTCAACTTCTCGGTTATTTCTCGCGTTGTTATACGACGGTTACCATCCATCATTGCTTTTATTTTGCCGTCATCTGCTTCAACTGAATGACCAAGACGCGGTGCATTTTTCAAATCGATATTACCTGAAGGAAATTTGGAAAAGTAATTTTGATAAATGACGTTAAATTAACACATTAGGTTAGGTATCAATTTTTGTGTGAAAAAACGAAATTACTTACTAAGCAACCTATTTAATTATCGAGAAAAAATATCAATATTGATTTCTCTAATATCGACCATGTCATTCTTTTGTAACTTCGAAATAACAATAATAATAATTAGACTAGATATTGTTGTCAGTATTTATTACAGTATTAATTGTTATTATTAAATGCTATAAATATTATGTATACGTATGTATATATAGTATTTTACTCTCTTTAATTGATGATAAATATCAGCAAATGTTTAAAAATCAAACTCTTCCGTACAAGTTGACGCATTCGCGTATCGAGAAATGACAAGGCAGGAACGATACAGGTCGATTCAACGATAACATTCAAGGCCGATCTCTCTCTTAAATACGCGAGACCGTAAGGTTGCGTTTTTCGCGTAATCGAAGCACGATGCACTCGACTTACATATGTATATGTATATATATATATATATATACTTACGCTTAGGATTATGAAAAGTGCGCACGCATAACCTGCTCAAGTCGAATCTTACCAATCCCGTTCGATCGTAGCGTCACGTGATGGCGAGCGTCGATCATTCGACCTATCGAATAAAATCGGTATCGTTTCACGCCGGGTATATAATGGCGACACGCTTCACGGCATGAATATACGATCTAATTTCATATTACGCGGGCGCGCGATTTAATATACGCGATTAAACATTATAAATAATCATTTTATTTGATAAGCTAATTCGATCAATTAATAATGTGACACATTTTATTAGAATATATTCGAATTTATAAATGAAATAATTATGTAATTAAAAAATGAAAAGAAGATGACGATGATGATAAAGAAGATTAAACATTTATTCAATTAGCATGTCGTGAATTTAGGATAAAGCTGTCAGAGAAAGGAAATGATTTCTGCGCGAGTAGTGCGACTGGTTGATCAGCCGACGCGCCGAATAAACATATCGTAGCTTACCGATAATAGCCGAAGCTGTTAAAAAGATAGGAAGCAAGCAAGCGAGCGAGAAAGAAGGAAGAAGGTAGTGGGAGAAACGAGAGAGACCACGAGAGGGGTAATGCAAAAAAGAAGGAAAAGAAAGAGAAAGAAAGAGAGTCTGTCTGCAACGAGTAAAGCGACATCACTGATCTTTTGCACGGCGAATGCATGCGCGAGTGCAAAAGAAAATCGCCTTGATTTAAAGCCGGCGTGTTGTGCTAAGTTGGTCGAATGTTGTCGTTATCGCGTGAACTCGAAATTAGTCGAAAGGAGGAAAAAGAGCCTTCGTCGGTTAATATCTGCGGCTGGACATTTTGTAAATAAAAGTCTAACAGTATTAGTGATAACATTAGTATTAATAATAGATAGTAGTAGTAAATTGTAGTATTAGAGTAGTAATAGTAGTAATAATAACAATAGTAAAATACAGTAGGTCGTTTTTACGATACGTAGTAGGTTGGATAGAGAGTGCGCTGGTGATTTTTTCGTTTGTGGTTGTGTGTGTTTCCTTCTCTGTCAGTCTCCCCTCTCATTCGGTATGGCGTTCACACGTAAAGATACACAGATACATGTTCGGCTTTCGACGTTCTCGTCCTTTTACCTTCGCCCATCGTCGGCTCCATAGTAATCAGCCGGTACACAGCGCGTACGGGAGCTACGGCGTCGTTTACGTACTACACAACATACGACAACTTTTCTTTTATTCCATACCTTTATTCCTACGTACGTAAGAATAGTAAATACGTTCACGTAAATTCATTCGACAGTTCCGTCGTTGGTTCGTACGTTGATTCGTTCGTTTTTTCTACTTGTTCTTTAACTTGGCTATTTGTTGGCTCGTCGTTTCTTCGCTCGCGCATTCGAGTGGCCATGCGAGAAAGGGATAAATCGGTGACGGGCGGCTGGCGGCCATCTTCCAGATGACTTTTTCCCCTTTCTTCCGATAAGCGGAGTGCACTATGCCGTGAAAGAGAAACGAACGGGTAGAAAGCGAGAGAGAGAGAGAGAGAGACAGGGAGAAAAAAGAATAAGAAAGACCATAGGAAGGAAAGAAAAGGTGAAGAAGTAACCATTATGCGTTGTGACGTGCATTAAAAGAAAATATCGTGCTTATTTCAAGTACGACCATTTATCAAGTAGAAGAAGAAGACTATTTAACTTTCTTAGTGTTGAACGAATTAAAAAAAAAACGTCGGAAGTGGGAGAGAAAAATAGAAAGGAGGAGAAACAGTCGGTCGGCGTGGGAGTCGGAGGGGGCAAGAGGAGGAAGCCAGGAATCGAGCGAAGAAGAAGAAGAGGAGAGAGAGAGAGGGACAAAGAAAAGAGAAGGAGAGAAAAAACATCGAAATTCTTCCCTCTCCACCCTCCACGTTCTATTACCCTGTACATATTTACGCCTATCATGAGAGTTTATTTCTACAATCGTCAAAAATCATATAACAGATTCGACGGATCAATTAATAATCAGTCTCTCCCTTCGATCGCATTGATTTTCTACAAAAAATCCTCGGTAAAGTGCGCCCCATTGAACGGACAATTGTTGTAATGATTCAGAAAAGTTTGACTATCCGTGAGTAATTTTTACCTGCGGACATAACCTCGAAATTGTCCAGTGAAAACATTTTGGTTAAAAAGAAGAGAAGAAAGAAGAGAAGAAAAAAAGGAAAGAGAAAAAAAGAGGCCAATCAAATTCTTCCATAACCTCTCTCTCTCTCTTTCTCTTTCTTATCCGTTTATATTTGACAACGAATTTTGGACTTGTATTTGTAAAGGAGCGAGAAAACGGCGAGGTTTCACGGTTACATTTACAACAGGTACAGGTCGTTGTAAATTCGACATCTTTTGTGACCGACCACTCCTTCTACTTTGTCGTCGTCGACAGTTTTTCCTTTTCCCTTTTCCCTTTTCGTTTTCGTCCTCATTCTCGTTGTCATTGTCCTCGTCATCACCAGCGCGTTTCTATTGTAATTTTTTATTCTCTTTATCATCGTCATCGTCATCGTCATCGTCATCTTGTCATCGAACGAAAAACGACGACATCATACAATTTTCATTAACCCGTTTTCAATTTTTGCTCAGTCAAACAATTGTAATTAAATCAGATTTGGATTTGTTTCACTTTTGAGACACCATAACCTTTTCTAAATGAAACATCCTATTCATTGCTGTTTCTGTTTCCAGTTCTGATCTTTGAATTTTTCCAATGCTATTTGTATTTTCTTTTTTATGTATCTATTTTTGTTCGATACTAATACTTTTTAATTATTTTGATTGATCGGTTGTAAATGTTTAAGTTTGTAAATTGTAGTGTACGCATTATTTTTGTTCATACTGAAACATAATTCTAAGGTTTCGATGATCTTTATGTACTTTTAGAAATTGTTAATTTGATTTCTTCCTAAGTTACTAATCGAATCAATTTGATCATTCATCGATAAGAATATCAATATGCATAATGGAAAAGGTGCAAAGATGTAACTATGTAATCAGTTTCGATAAGCCAAGAACTCATTGGTTTGTTCTAAGAAGCTCGTGAACAAGTGTATTTAAAGTGTTATAATTTTATACCAAAGACAACTGTGTGTTGTGACTTACTCGAACAAGATGGATATCAGTGTAATAATGCAGTGTCGACTTTACAGATGGATAAACAGGGATGACTGAAAATTGTTGGAACTCTGGTGGTGGTGAGTCTCACTTTGTAATTTTGCATGCATGAAAATCTTTAGTTGTTAAGAGAATCTTTTCCTAAATTTATCTTTCTTTTTGCCTAATTGTTTTTATTTTATTTCTTTTCTTTCTCCTTCTTTATGATGAGCCTCGATGAAAGGAAATTTTATTGTTTACGTATATCTTAAACATCAAAAGTTACTCTAAAGATATCAAAGTAAAGTCTGATTTATTTCATCGCTCTTAGCACAATATACTTGTATAAAACTTCTATTTAAATCAGCATTACTTTTGTAATATTATTTGCCGTAACAAAGTTGACATCTTTTTCTGCTTCATTGAAAATAATAAGACACATAAATCTATATTTCTTTGCGCAATATCTAAGATAGATTAGATAAGCTAGGTATGAATTTATAGGATGACATTGAGTCTTTAACGGGCCATCTTATAACGCATAATTATGACTTAACATAATTTCTGATCATCGTAGGCCTGTAACATATACATATACTTTTACATTTTTAGTTTTTGACTTGCGCAATATGACACATAAAAAATCTTGCTGGATGTGTTACAAAGTGGAATAGGTTTTAAATTAATTCGATTATTATTTTAGTTGGAACAAACAATAAAAAGAGTTGAGCAATCTTTGGCTATTGAGATGATGAGCATGAAATAAAAGCCTCTTCGATGTCTAGATTTTATTTTTAAATTTGTAAATAGCACATGCTTGTTCCTGATGCATCGCTTTGTCAATTATTTTAATTGAATTGTTTCTTTTAATCATTGATTACAATAACATATATTCTAGATATAATTGTTTAACAAACCGAGATAGAAAATTGTAGGTCTCGGTTAGAAGTTTAAATACCAATGAGAACAATTTAGTAATCGTATATGATCTTTTGTATCTTAAAATACCTAAGATTGCATAACTTAATGTCCCTAAACATTTAATAAAATTTCATAGAAGAGAATAGGACATATACAAATTTGAGTATCATTATAATCATCTTTTTTTTAATTATATTATTTTGAAATTCTCATGATTTAATTATTCTCAAAATTTTAAATGAAACATTTTTATTAATAACTCAACTTGTAATGAAATTATTTCAAAGTTAACAGTTTATTCTTTTTTTTATTTTTTTTATATATATAAAGGAAGCATCTTTAAATTACTGTTAATTCATTTCCATCTGTTATCTCCACACACAATTCATTTTCTTTTATTATTATTATTTCTGTCATATCGAGACAAATACGTCCATCTATTGCACGTAATTACTATCGTTATCAACATAAATGGAAAAAAAATATTTCATCCAATAGATTAATATCGTACAATTATTTTATATGTTTGATAAAAAAATTTATATATCTTTTGGATTAATTATTTTCTAGTGAACAAAAAGAAAAAAAAGAAAAAAATTATCATTTATTATACGATTAAAAAAAAGAAGGAGAAGATGAAAAAAATAGAAAATAAAATAAAAGGAAAAGAAATAAACCTAATCCTCAAAGGGAAGCTTCTCGTAGGTAATTATCACGAAGCTTTTCGCCACCATGTTTTTTTCGTATTCATCGACTGCGACTGTCTAGACTCTAGAGAGTTGCGCAGGATCTTCTTCGAGTTTCTTAGTCTTATTAATATTTAATTAGCCTTCGTACATACACACGCGCATACCTTAAACATTCATTCTAAACATTGTATTTTATGTTCGCATAATTAAATTTTCAAATTTAAAACATGTTAAACACCCTCGTATCGGTAGAAAAATAATATTTTATTTCATTTTCATTTTAAAACAATCAGATGACAATAGTAATAATAAAAATAATAAGAATATGTGATGGAGTTAATTAAACGCAAAGATATAAAGTAAATTTATGAAGAATTCTAAAAAAGAATTTATTTTTCAAGACGTCCGATCAATCAGAATGGCTGTTGGGGATCAAATCTGCGATCAGCCATGTTTGTTTCGGTGTAGACGCACCTTTACGATAACGTTCAGGTTAAACGGCAAGTTTCGACACGATCTTTGAATGATGATGCGTATCTGTGTGCTGCTTATATGTGGATGATCTGTCTGTTTGTCTGTTCGTTTGTCCTATGTTGCTGTGTTTGTCCGTTGTGTCGTCGGTGTACTTACGTGCCGGGTTCCGTGCACTCCGGGGCTCATGAGCATTGAACGCGTCATCGTTCGATGAAAACCGTGGGCTATGCACGTCGAGCTAGCGCTAAAGCGACACTTTAATCGCTAACTGGTCGCGCGAGATGTCTCTTTCCTGATTGGCTCCGCCATGTTTTCGTCAAATTGCGGGCGGGAACGCCAAATATCTTACAAATTCATTCCCATCATCTTTTGCAAGAAATACCCTAATAATCGATATTCATTTTCATGTTAATCGCGTAAAGAATTTCATTATTATTCACAATTCTTAATGGTCGAAACAGAATCGTGTCTTTTGAAATTTTCTTTTATGCTGGAATCGAGTTGTTTATTCGCAAACATTTAGATTTGAATTTAAATCATTGGAAATAGTAATTATTATTAAACAAAAAAAAAAGACCCTTTCTGTTTGATCGCGCAGCTTTGTACGCGTCGATAGAAACTACAACTACGTGCATTCAATGTCCATCTTTACGCGCATGCGGATAAAAAAACTCCGGTTTGCTGACTAAGTACTGTCAGAATCGCAAATGTCCGATAGTTGGCTTAGAAAAACATAGCTTCATTTTTATGATCATTTTTATGGCGAGAGTAGAATTATTGGACTATGATGACGATGATGACAATAACGATGACAACGAAAACAGCAACAACAACCGCTACGACTCTTTTGCATATCGTTGATGAGGTTCGTTCTAATGAGGATTTCCATTTGTTCGTTTCTATTTCCTTTTCTCTGTTTCTGGCCCAATTGTTTTAAGGACGTTCGACCATGTAACTTGGATCGATCAATATTTCCAACGCCCAGATGAGAGAGAGAAAGAGAGATTCTTCTATATAAACTCGAACCCAGTAGGACGTTTCTGTAGTATAGTTCGAAATATATCTTCCCCTTCTCTGGTGTTCATTTATTATCGATCGAATTGTTGCTTTCTCGCAAAAGAAAAGATTCCTATGATAGATTAGGTACGATTATACGACATATGACATGAATTAAAGTTAATATTCCTATCAGTTTTTCAAATGAAAATATATAATACGTTGGGATTACGAATTCGCGTTAATCTTTTTATACAACATTTTCTAGAACAAGGCGGCGGCACGTCTCTATCTTTCTCTTCTAACGCAAGAAGAAAAAGTTTCGATTGGAGTATTCCTCGAAGAAGTTTTTTTCTTTTTCTTTTTTTTTTCATGCTCGGCAGATTGAAATAATAGTTTGTTGTTGTAAGTTTCGTTAAGTTGATGCTTGTGATATACAATGATGCAAGAATATTTGTTGTCACAATCTGTGATGAAAAAGATTAGGGGAGTAGCAAGATCGTAACGATACGTCCGGTTTAATATCGTTGTCGTAGTCATTGTTGGACATCAACGACGACGACGACGACGACGAAGACGACGAAGAAGACGTAGGAATAGAGGTCGTCACTTTTCAGGGCAGTGTCCTCCTGCGACTCGGCGCAATGTCGGCTGTGTTACCGATGTTTTGCGGAACCCAACGAACGGCAATCACGCTGCTCGCGACATTCCTCGTCTCACTGAGAATAGATCTACTCGGTACTCGTGAAATAATCTCTTTGGATGTTGTTGACTTACAGACTGAAACGTCTTAAACGAGTAGCCTGTTATTTTAGGATGCTCCAGAAAAGCGATTCTTCCATGTGAAACGTCCTCGCCAATGAACTTTGTTTTCTCCTATTCGTAAGTAAATTTCTATGATAAAAAGAAACAGGAAAGAGAATGATATAGCATAAATACATGTATATAAGGTTTGTAAAAACAATTATTGTTTGGTACAAACGATCAAATATGTTAGAAATCAAACTAAATGTTTAATATTACTCAAATAATTTGTTATCAATAACAACAACAACAACAAAATAGCTATTTCTAATTCAGAATTACTCGAATCAAACATTTTTCCTTCGGTTCCCATTATTAGTAAAACATTGCGGACAGATGACGAGATATTTCGTCTTTCGTATGTTATTAAAATAAATATTTGACGAAAAAAAATATCTAACCCCTGGGATACGGTTAGCAAGAAAATGTTTCGTCTGCATTGCGTTAAGTAACATTTTTGGGTATTTTTTATAGAAATTTTTCGGTAGATTTGTTTTTCATTTGATCGTGGAATCAATGATGATCGTTTGGCTGAATTTGTGAAGGAGAAAGGACGAAAAGGAGAGGAGTTAGAGGTTGTGGAACGATGGCGTCAAGTCAACCGTAAAATTTCTTGCTCCGGCGCCTTGCTTTTACATTGTACGTTCCACCTTCTTCTTCGACTCTTCCCATTGGTGGATTTTCTCACGTAGCTTTTAAAGGAAGAATGCGATACGTTGTCACTACCTTGGAGTATACGCGGATATTTCTGATAGAATGATTTGTCGTTGGAAAAAAATGTTTTCTTGAAAGTATTAAAAGTAGAAAATGACATGATGGTACAACGATGGCGAATTGGTAGACCAATTCGCGTTTCTTGGTTCTAATTTTCCTGGAGAGTAAACGATCGTCCTCCTGCAACAGAGTGGATACTTAAATAGATACGCGGAATGATTCAAGTATGTTGGAAAAGGAGTGTAGATACCAGAGAGGTATCATTAATTATTTTTAGATTCAGCAGAATTGTCGATCTCTCGTTGAACGTGTAAATCCAACGACACCGACTTTAATTAGCTGTCTTTTCTATCTCTCTCTCTCTCTCTTTACTTTCTTTGAGGTTATATTAATTGTAACTGTGAGAGATTCTAATTTAATAAGATATACTCGTCTAAGTATCTTATAAATTTCTCTCGACAAACCTAATTCTCACGCTTGCCCGTTAAAAAACAATACGTTTTTGCAACGACGTTTTTTGCTATCATTCGTCCGCCATCTTTAATTTTTTACAAGCTCCATCAACTTTATTTCAGATGTCGCTTGTGTAAAATTTCAATCGTTTAGAGATTAGTTGGAGGAGAGGGTAGTTTTGATATTGCGTGTACATAACGATTTTCCCCAACTTGTACGTATTTTCTTTTTTCTTCATTTTCTTTTTTCCTTCTTTTTTCTGTCTCTCTCATTGTTTTTCCGTTTCGTTTTGCGGTATACGTAATTGATCGAAGTGCAAAAAACTTGCTTGTACTTACTTACTTGCGATCGAGCTACTACTCGAGTACGGCCTCCTCGACTACTCGATTAATAAAATAACGGGGAACGAGACAAGCGTGACTCATTCTACGGTGCCTGCCCGTCAACGGGATTGTACTAAGAAACGACGAAAAAAAAAAATATAACCACGACGGTTTGTACTTATATATTTTTGTGCGTGCATGCGCGCGCGCGCGCGCGTGTATCTGCATATGTACATCGCGTTATTGGTCAAAAGTTTGCTTCAGATACATTTTTAAATATCTTCAATTGTTTCTTTTAAATAGAAACATTTTTTTAATACGACTATATATGCCATTAGTAATCATAATAATAATTATTATTATATGTAGGCAGAGATTGTGAAAAAAGTTCTCTGAGTTTAATAAAATTCAATTAAAATGAAAAATTGTTGTCGGTCAAATTTACTTTTATTTTTCGAAATGGTCTTGAAAACTTTTATAAAGTAAGCTCGAAACTTTTCAACTTTACCCTCCTATATTATAATATATTATCAATAATAATAATAATAATTATTAATATCGTTATTATGTTATTTGAATGGTAAAATGAAGTAATGAAAAATAAAAAGGAATAAAAATATTATCTTACAAACTTTTGATCGGACGTGTACTCGTACTTTGTCTATCTGTCTCTCTCTTTCTCTTTCTCTTTCTCTTTGTAAGTTTGTAACGCAGAATGCAATGCATGCCCATCCTTCTTTATATGTATATGTATGTAATATAAATGCGTATTCTACGTACGATTCACATTGAGAACGACTGGTAATGGTTGTGTGGTGGTGGTAAAGCTGGTTGACCTCGGAAACTATCGTAAAATCATATTTTTTCTAAAGGTTTTTCTTATACTTTTTGAAATAAATAAACTCATGAAAAAAAGAAGAACGAACGAAAAGAACGTCAATTCTAAAACACAAATTCTAATTTAAATATAAGAACTTTGTTAGATCGAGTTTAATGAAATCATCTCTCTCTTTTCAATTTTTATTTTTTTATTTTTTTTTATTGTTTTTTAATCGTCATTTGATGGATCTTTTTCAATCTCATCGACCTAGATTCTTGATTATATTATTCTCGAATATAATAAATTCTTATTCATTCTCGTTTATATATATTCTACTTCATATTTTGAAGGTAATATTTATGAGAAATATTAAGGAGATTCTTCTTCTCGTAGAACGTTGAGGATTAGTTTGATGGTTAAGGCGGAGGTGAAAGAGGTTTCAGGTGTTATCGCTTTTTTTTTACGATAAATCGACCAACGAGGATTCCATTGTTATCGATGATGCGGCACATTCTACAATCCTACTTCCTACTTATTTTGTTAAGAGGGCCTACGAATTTGTTGTCCGATAAGAGGCTTTCCTTCAAATTACCAAAAACGAATCAAAATTACTCGCCGAAAAGAGAAGATTCCTGCTTTTGACTTTTTATTCTTTCACGTTGGCTATCATCCTTCCATTTTTGTGTCACTTCCGACGGCCATATTGGTTTTTAGAGAAAATAATAAATCAAGTATCGTTCCGCATGAAATTCATTTCAGAAATTGCATTTTCTATAAAGGATTTCAATGAATAAAATAAAAGACGTACGTAAATTGTTACAATAATAATGCTTTCAATTTTGTGTCCTAATGAGAACGTTTGAAGCTTTCCACTTGTCGATAATTAATAATCTTGATTTTTAACTGCATGTAGGAAAAAAAGATAAAGTAGATCTCTTTCGTTTTGATGGCGACGCCATAAGTGAAATTAATGAAGCTATCGCGATTGACAGGCATTGTTCGAACGTTGCTATTTGATCTCTAGGGGACTAATTTGATGAAATTGGATCTTTAATAGGATAAATTTCGAATGTGAATTATTACGATACATTACATAATCTATGTGAATTATTACGATACATTACATTATCTATGTATCAACTCAAATCCCTAGTTTCCATTGGGAAAATGATATTTACATTATTTCACTCTGTACAATTTAGTATATTTATTGATAATAGGCGTACATTGATCATTTCAACATTAACGAACATTGAACTTTGATAAGGTGAATGAAATTTTGAATTTACTATCGAATAATCTTATTTCCAATTGGCTCTAATATTTCCCATAATATGTTTCCCCCGCTCGATAAATATTTTCTAATAGTTTCAATAGTTTTACTATAACAATCGTTATTAACAATTGACATTTTCATTTTTCCAATCAGTCGAATTTGAAATTGTATATGTTTAATTTTACTTATGCAACGTATAAGCATTTCAAGACTAAATTAGCCGTCAAAATGATTTTAACCAAGGTTATGAAGTAGCATGCGATTATATATAAGCTTATCATTTGTCGTGCGAAATAAGTTCGAAAAGAAAGAATTTAAAAAAAACGAGCGGGTTTAGTGGATTAGTTAACGTTCGTTTGCTACTACTCGTAGAGATTATTAAAAATTCGTTTGCGATTGAAATAAATTCATTCGAAAATAAATCGTATGTATTGCGCGAAAAGAAACAAAAGTAAGTATCGTTCAACGCGCCATTTTATTCGGCTTCATATTTATTCGTGAAATTATTTTTTTCAACGTATTTTTATTGGAAATATATATGTACTTCTTATTACTAAAAAGAAACTCAATTTTGTTTGTTAATATTTAATTGAGAACCACTGTCGTGCCGTAGAACGATCCATTGACGCGCGTATGTGGTTCTTCATTCTCTTTGCTGCTGTCTCGGGCAAGGTGATCGGAGAACACCAGTGACTTTCATTCCTTTCTTTTAACTTATAAATCTTTATCGTCATTATTTTATTTATTGTTATTAATTTCTTTTTAACGCGTTATTGACCGATTACAAATATACCGTTTATGTTGTTCACGCAAGCCACTTATATATACTCAATTATTTCAAATATAAAATTATATTAATCAACATTGCAGCGCTTAAAATGCAACTTAAAATGATTGCATTTACTTATATTTTTTGTAGTTAAAAGTAATTTGGACAAATTTTGAATATTTTAATTTCACTTATTATTATAGACATTATAATAATAAGTGTTTAATAATCGGTCAACAATGTATTAATAAGCATACTTATATCTTCGTAGTGTATAAGATAAGAAAACAACTTTGTTGAAGGATAGCAACGTTTATTTGGTCGAAGGTCTTCCGTGAAACGAGAAATAATATATATTTATAAATATTCTTAATGCAAGAGATTATTTACCATCTTATATAATGTGGAACTTGACTAGAAAGTAGAAAGTAGTAACAATTAGACCAGATCTCTGTTCTTGATCGAATACATGTTGTGTACCGTTTTGTCGATGAGAGACGTATCATGAATTTTTATAAAATTATTCGAAAATTCCTATTAATTTTTGTATGATCGAACTACACCAAATTATTTATGATATCAAATTTGAAAATTAATATTCTTAAGAACAAGATGCAATGAAATGTAGAGAAATATAGAAACAGGATCAAAATTACATCGAGTTTTAAATAATACATTTATGAAATTTTGCTGGCGTAGTATCAATTGCATTTACCACATTTTATAATAATTCATTTTATCGGTTATATTTAAATTTCCCGATTCGATCTGGAAAAGAAAGTTAAATGAGATTACGTTTCTAATCATTAGGCGACACACCCTTTTTTATACAATAATTCCTTTCGAACAGAAAAAACTATACAACATATTTGCACTAACCATTATACTTATTATACATATCTGATTGAAATAGATGATAAATGATATGCCATATCAAAGAGTAGTTAATTATAATAACGATCGAACTGTTTACTACCCACGGCCATAGTTTATTATGGTACGACATATCTCAATAAGTGTTTGTCCTTGCTCAAAAATATACGAATCGATTTTACAATTGCTATTTTCATTTCGTCGATATCTTCCTCGCGATAAAAATATCGAATATATTCATACTTTCTTCTCGTTAACTCGTTAATCACGAGTACAACAATATCAAATTCCCCCAAAAATTAAATTTCTAATTAAAAATAGTCATATTATCCGTAAGTTTCTACGTAAGCTACGTTTCCCGTTTAAGTTACATAATTTCCAATACTTTCGTCGATGTAACTCGCTCGCTTTTACATCTTTAAATACTTACGATAATTCGTTTAGGTAATTTCATTTAAATTCGTAATTCTCCAAGAGTTTTCGACTCAGATATAGGTAGTATCTTCCAATATTTATAATTACTTTTGGGGATTAGGAATGTTCTCGTTAGTATTCTTCCATCCTCGTTCGGTTGCTTTGTTTCGAGAAATACGTTTCGAGTAAGATTGTTGTCTCCGTTGAAATTGAAAAAAGAAAAAAGAAAAAAGAAACTAGGTATAATTCGTTCTGTGACTTGTTGTTGCAGGCGCTGGCGTCAAGATGGAGCACTTTCAGGCCACCCTGGACCCAAGGAAGCAGGAGTTATTGGAGGCCCGCTTTCTCGGAGCGAGGGTGAGCTTACATTTAATTTTGGTCCTTCCCTTCTTCTAAACGCGCGTTCGGTTTCGTTCCTAGTTTCGTTCCCCTAGTTTCGTTAGTGTTAGGAATATTAGTCAGGTTTAGGAAATAGTTCGTTAAAATATATAAGCGAGGCGATAGAAAACTACTCGCAGGAATGGAAGTTCCGATCGTCAAATCTTTTCAAAGATGTCGCACGGGGAAACAAAATAATGCGGGCCGGCCATATTGGATACGCGAATATTTTCGAACAACGCTATTGGCTCTCGCATCGGCAGACATTTTTTTTCCTCTTCCTTTCTTATGATTGGCGATGGTCCGTAGATTTTCTCTTTTTATTCCACTCTTTTCGTATAGATGCATAAATATATTCATAGTCGACCTAGAAAAGAACAAAAAAGGGGTAGTAGGGATTCTGCTCTCTTTCAAAGAGTTCCAGGCTACTTTGCGTAATGTCCCGAAGAAAATGAAAATGCGAGCTTGGCCGAGTGGCATGGATACGTCGAGTATATTGAGTTTCTCTGAAAGATTTCTATCGATTCTCTTTTTTCCCTTTATTTCTTTCTTTATTTCTTTCCTTATTTCTTCCTTTCTTTCTTTCTCTCCTTTTCAGAACAAACGAAATCACTTCGATCATGAATATTTTGTTGGTTGGAAAATACTTTTTTCGACCTAACTCTATTGAAATCAATTATATAAATATATATATAAACGACAATTCGAAATTGCGATTACACGTTTAATTAAGACAAACAAGTTTGATATACGTGTGTCTTGTATCAATTCGATTAATGTATTTCTCATCGTGTATAACGGAAGTTGGTATGTTAGAGTAGCGCGTTTAACGACCATTGATGTCATATTACGCGAACTTAACGCGAATGTCATTGTGAAAGCCTCGTTGAAAGCAGAAGGGAGAAGAGAACGCGAAACAACAATGTCGACAAGCAAGGATAATGCATTGGACATGCGCAAAACTCGAACTTTTCATTTTATCATTCGCTTATCTCTTTCAAAATCAAATTTCTATTTTCTTATTAACGCCGATATTTACGAATACATTTTTCTTTCTTTCCTATTTGGTTTTTTTTATTTATTTTTTTTTTTTTTTTCAAATCGATCAAATTATTTTCCATTCAATTATTGCATAATTATTTTGTTTTATTTTTAGCTTTAATAATTAACGCTAATTAAATAGTCAGATGACGATCCTCTATTATGTAGTTATAACGATCATTCGATAGAGAAACTTACGTGCACTTACGAATGAGTTGGCGAGCGTGACCGATCGTAAACGTATTCTCAAAATTACTATATTTTTTCACGTTATCGTATTTAAACAATAGATGGCGTGATCTGTATTTAAATGAATTTTTTTTTTCTTTTCTTCTTTTTTTAAATATTCCATTCAAGCGATTATCTAACATGATACATCCTAAAAGTATGAAAAATACTTTCGAAAGCGGGACAATCGTTAAATAAATATTTCCGAATGACGAAACGGGTTTATCATTTTAACATTTAAATTTTCATCTTAATTTTCTGTCGACGAGAAATAATAATATAAAAAAAAAAGAAAAGAAATTGTATCGAAAAATAGCGAGATAAACAAATGCGATGAAAATTATTTGTTTTTTTTTCTTAATTAATTTTCATTTATTAAGATTATTAACGTTTTAGCCTTGGTCTTCGATTAATTTCCACGATATTTGAGTGAGCCGTTAAAATTGGATAGACGGTGAATTGACTAACGTTTTAACATTTCCATTAAATGTGATACAACGTTGTACGATTTCTCTTTCTCTCTCTCTCTCTCTCTCTCTCTCTATCTGTGTTTCTCATTCTTTCTTCATCCGTATTACGATGTGTTCTCCAAGCTCCTTTAAATAATTCCACTTGTAGCTTTCTGCAACGACGCGATCGAGGGGTTGGAGGGGGAGGGGAATAGTGACGCTGAGTAAACAGGAAAGACCGCTATCGGTACGATGTAATTTAATTTGTGTTCGAAAGACCCATGTACATTGCCGAGCAGAAGCTCAATTTCGTTCGTATATTTATTCCTTCGGTTTATTCGTTCCTTTTTTTCAATGTTATGAGAAAAATATTTTGAAAAAAAAAACCGAGAGAGAGAGAGAGAGAGAGAGAGATTCTTAGATAATAAATCCACTTCAGTGTCTCAACAAGACTTTATACACACAATTTTATTTTCTTTATCTAGACGACAATTAAAACTTTAACATAACGCGCGCACGACAAGATGAGCTTTCGACGAATTTTTAGTTTTTTTATCGAGATTTCGTTTCCGAGAAATATCACGCTCTAGCTACGATTTTTTTTTTCTTTTTTTTTTTTTTTTTTTCCCCCATATTTTTCGTGGATAAATATTTATCTGTCCTATATTAGTGAACTTTTTTTTTTCCTTTTTCTTCTTTTTCCTCTACCGTTATCAATTCATATTTTAATCTCTCTCTCTCTCTCTCTCTCACTCTCTTTTTTAGAGATTTTGACCTTCTTTACTCGCATACTCGTGGAATGTATTTTCGTCATGTTACGCCATCAGAATAATACGGGTTACTACTAAAGCCATAAAACCGAAGGATCCCAAGAACCTCGGAAATAAGCAAAAAGAAAATATAGAAAGAGAGAGAGAGAGAGAGAATTCGTCCTTCCTTCCTTTCATCTTATGGTTTAAAATGAATATGCTTTAGCGATCATACCGACGATAATATTATTTTTCAGTTTATATCGTTCGAATATACATATATATATATATAATCGTAAATTTCTTTCGAGATTTATTATTTAAAATAAAGAGAGTACAAAAATTCATCATAATTGAATGCAATTGAACATTTCGACCGAAACATTCACCTGAATTTTCCCCCACCACGGTTAGTAAATTTGGTAAAAGTAAAATTATATATATATAAAAAAAAAAAAAAACATATTCGATCACAAATTTGTGTTTCGTACAAACGCGAGATAAGAATCGAAGTCTAGAAAAATAACGGCCAAGGTCGTGTATAATAAGAGATGATTTAATAGCACCGAAGAAAAGACGTCTCTCGATTTCTCGAAACTCGCCATTGCTAGTTTTTTTCTTTTTCTTTTTTTTTTTTTTTTTTTCCTTTAACTTTCTCTTTGGTTTTTTTTTTTCTTCTTTTCAAAGTTGCCGGCAATGTTGAGGACGCGTTAACTTCTTTTTCTTTTTTTTTTTTATAGGTTATCGAAATAAGGGCTAAAATATGTTACTAGGAAGATTTTCTAGGATAATATATTTCTCTTGGTTATTATTAGTCGTGCAAATACCGGAATGTCGTCAGCAAATGCGTTTACATCCATTGTTATTTGTCAGAACTGTACCGTCCACACGTGATAAGCAATTTATTATTATTTCCGTGTTTTAAAACGATCCTCTCTCTCTAACAACAAGTATTATTTTAACTTGTAACTCGATTCACGTAATATTCCAACGATTCCGATTGATATAATTCTTCGAATTTTAAACAGTTACTTTGATAATAATTTAACTTTATAATCGTAATCCTATGACCCCTTTTTTTAATGTATACGCACTTTAAAAAGCCAATAATTTTTCTTCCGTTACGACATTCTATTTTACTATTTAAGTCGAATCATTTAATCGTATTCCACTTTGATCGAAAAGAAACGAAAATGATTTTCGAGTCTTGTTCGTTATACTTTTTGGGTTTAGTTGGATTGAATTTGATTGAAAATTAATGTAATCTCTCTGTCTCTCTCTCTCTCTGTCTCTCTGTTCATGTTCATAGCAATGTTCCTTCATACTAACTTAGAAAACAACAAACCACCATCACTACTACCACCACAAACATACTACCATCATCAGTACTACCACCTACGCTATTTCGTCGTCCATTCAGCGAAAGTCGATACCGCAGATCTCGCATCCGTCGTCGTCGTCGTCGTCGTCGTTGTCGTCGTCATCGTAGTCGTAGTCGTCCGTTGTGTTTCCTTTTGTCGTTCGAGACGACGAGAGAAGGAGGAGAGTGCCGACTTATTATTATTATACCCGTGCCTAAAAGAGCGTTCAGGCACGAAAAGGTGTGGCCAATTGCTGAGTACTCTCTTTACCGCTCGTAGGAAATCTGTCTGTCTGTTTTTCTTTTTTTCTTTATTTCTTTTTATATATATATATATAACATAACATATATATATAACATAAATATATATATATATAACTAATATATACCTAACTAATATATGTTATATATAATATAACATATATATAACTAATACATAGATATAGATATAGTTAGCTATAGCTAGCTATAGATAGAAAGATAAATAGATAGATAGATAGATAGATAGATGTATAGATGTATATGAAAAGCTCAGCTAGGGTCGAACACAATATCACGTGGCGCTCTCACCGAGAACGTAGCAAGTCAAGTGCACGAGTCTCAACGTTCGCTTTGTTTCGTGTTTGACTTCGGAAAACATCGATGTCCCGATGGTGTGGTGACTGTGTAGTTAGGAAAGAGATGGAAAGGGAAAAGCCATCATCTTGGCAACACTAGAAAACACATCGGGGTTAGTGTTCGTTCGCACAAAATGGACATACATCTATCTATCGACATCTACCGCGCTATTTTTCCGTTCCTCTTTCGGGTATGTGTTTAAATATATATATATATGTATATATATAGTAAATATTCGAGTGTATCATTGAAGATATGTGTGCGCAAGTGTGTGTGATCGTTAGAAAAAGAAGCCATTTTTGTCGGAGTTTAAAGGTTTGTTGTATATTTAATGTTTCTCATTAATTATATTCAAGTTCTTTTTTCTCCTTTTTTTTCTTCTTTTTCTTTTTTAATTTTTATTTTCATTTTTTTTTTCTTTTTATTAAAAAGTTTTTTAACCGATGACATTTTTCTAAATGAATTTTGGACTTGCACGTTGCGCGTCTAAGTATAATTATTTTTAATAAGAAAAAAAGTACGAAGCAATTAAAGGGATGACAAAACAAAAAGAGGGTCTTTAATAGAAAATTTAGAGACATTTGATTACAATCGATTACTCGAGTTGTTTGAATTAAACGGAGTAGTAGGACACTGTATACATTCGGAAATATCTATATAACACCATAGAGAAAGAGAGAGAAAGAGAGACAGGGATAGAATATAGCCTGTATTCGCAGATGGGTTAGCTAATATTTGATTTTGTTGGACAGGAAATTCAATATGAGAATATACCATAGGAAATTAGCGTTAATGTAAATCAATTTTTCGCGTAACATCCATACATGGATTTTCTTTCTCGTTAGTCGTACTTTGCCGGTACAGCATAATACTTTTATACAGAAATCTTACATATCGACGATTCAATGTTCCTGCTTGTCATAGGGAGGTATTTTAGTATCTATGTATATTATCCAAAACACACTTCGCTTACTGCCGTAACTAATGTTCGTGTAATTTGTGTCCTCAACGATTGCTAAAGTCAATCTGCCACGCGAACGTATCACAGAGCAAACGGTCAATACAACGGAGCAAGACTCATTTTGTCGTTGTTTGTGTATATATATATATATGTATTTATGTATGTATAGGTATACATATACTATTCGGTGTGCTCTCTGTAAATAGGCTGCGTGACGCATTTATTTCTGCTCGGTAAGCAGCAGTAGCAGCAGCAGCAAGCAACCAATGTGTCTTTGAGTTTACGTCTCCATCTTCGAATGATTTCAATCAGCCATTTTTCCGAATAACTTTCATTTGCCTTCAGTGGTTCTCATTTATCGATCGGTCCTTCTAATACCGCTAGACGATGCATCCTTTCGAACCACTTCTCCCCTCTCTACCTCCTCCACCTCAACCAGCTTTACCTCTTCTTCCTCTTTCGACTCGGGCATCGTTCATATAAAATTTGCAACATCAACCGAGAGAAACCATCGACTCTCTGCACTCCTTCCTTCCTAGCGAGATACACCGCGTTATCACGAATTAATAGGTTAAGTGAAAAATTGCCTGATTAAGATCGCAATTCGCACGATCATCATATCCACGTAGTATATTTTGTCGGTGTGTGTCCGTGGTTATGTTTCAACGTTGCATAATATCGGTGCAGTGTCAGCAACGAAGGAACAAACGAACGAACGAACGAACGAACGAACGAACGAGTGAGCGATCGAATCAGTCAATCAGCTAGTCAGTCAGTCAACCAACCAACCAACCAACCAACCAGCTTGCTAGCTAACCAATCAGTAGGCACAGTAAAGAGCCTGGAACTACTATTATACCATGACTGATATACCATCGTAGTAGAAGGAAACTGTGCTTTGATCTGTTGTGTAGTAGCATTTAGGTTGCTACCTTCGACTACTCAATTTCGACAGAAACCGTCGTCCCTCTTCTCTTTCCCTCTTTCCGTATAATTATCGTTTCGTGAAATGTCGATTCGGTGAAAGCAACTAGATGCAAATTGTTGTGAACAACGTGATATCAAAGAATTCTCATTTTCTTTGCTTCGTTTCGCCTCGCTTCTTATTCTCCTTCTGCTTCTTCTTTATTGGGATAAAACATTGTTCTCGTTTTTAACAGAAGAGAAATATATATATATATCCAAACGATTCGAATCTTGATATCGCGATTCGTGCCGAGACTCCGAGATATCTCGGGATAAGGAACATTATATCCAAATCACGTAACATTGAGTATAGGATCCATAGATATCGTTTAACTTACCTTTCATCGTTCTCAACGCAAACCGCGTTACGATAACAGCGACATCTGCTTGTCTATGACAAATGATAACAAACTTTTTGCACGCTCCAAACTCCGACGACGCGAAATCTCTTTCGCATATTCTTAAACCTGGGGATCGATTAAACTGGACTAATCTCGACGGGCGACCATCTTATTTTCATTTCTAGTCGACGAGTTCATTTCCGATAAGGAAACTTTCAAATTTTCTCTAGTATTTTTTGGTTCTTTTTTTCTTTTTTTCTGCGAAAACAATATCTTCGTTGTATTGTTAATGAGACAATGACGAGAAAGAAGAAGAAAAAAAAACTGAAGCAATTAAAGAAATATGGATCCTTTCGGTTATCGGAATAATACATGCGATTAAAAGTCTATTTGTCTTTCAATTTGAAATCGTGTCTCGGCATTTCTCGGATCTAGTATTCAGTAGTACTAATAATAATAATAATAATAATAGAAATAATAACAATTCCCTGTCGCATCTTTATCGATTTGCCGCATTATTATTCGAACAGGGTATTCGATATACCCGTAACGTGCGCGAGAGAGTACAGTAAGTACTCGAAGCTCATTCTTGACCTTAAGAATTTTACATAGCATATAACATAGATATTGTTATACTTTACATCGTTTCAACTAAAAAATTATAAAAACGATTTGACCGTACGCTTAAAGCAACACGCATACATTTTTCAACAATGTATAAGAGATATATACCAAACAAATTTTTAAATGCACATATACATATATATACACATGTATAAATACATGCATACATATGTGTGTGTGTGTGTCTTTACAATTATAATAACAAAATAATATATCTGCAAAATTAAGTTTTGAATGAAACTTTAATGGCGTACTTTATTACAGCATTTAATAATCGTTCAACGTGTACCTGTTATATATGCACATAGTAATGTATATAGATGCATATATATACGTTAGATACATATATGTTATCGATCCCAGACCTTAATAGGTATAAAGTCGGTGCCTAGAGTCGGTGCACGAGACCACCAGTGGGTGTCTTGCGGCGGATGCATCTAGAAACAATATGGCGTCCGTTGCCACTTCAGCGATAGAGAAACGTTCAGAAGTATCCTTTCCGTTCTCTTCTCTTCTCTTCTATTCTATTCATTCTCTTTTCTTTTTTCTCGTCTTATCGAAATTTCAACTATGTAATTATGCCTCTACACTGTGCTTGATTTATCTCTCTTATTTGTAGATTCAACGATTAACAGGAAATAATTGCGATAAACGTACACGTGCGAGAAGACAAACATAGTTAACAATAGTTGAAAAATATTATGCATTAATCTTAAACGTTCGATTATGCTTTAGGTTATCAAAGTTAACGCTAAATTTATTTTATTGTCTCCCCGAATATTGAATTATTAAATATGTTAAATAGTCGTAAGGTTTTTTTTTTAAATAAATAAACAACGGCTAAAATGGCACTAATATTTTACGACCAAAGTTCAAATTTAGACTGTAAATGATTAAATAAATGTAATTTTAAACGGATTAAAGTAATATTCAATGAACTCGTATCAGTTTGATGCGTGACTCGTAATCGCCACCTGTTAATTAGATCGTGTTTTTCTTTTTTGTTATCCTCGTTTAGTATTTGAGTATCGCAATACTTGTAATTCTTTGAAATCGATACATATGGATAGATCGTAAACGTGGTATTAAGGCTAATTAACATGCACACGGGTTACATTGTTTTTTTTATACAAAGTAGTTGTTTGATAGGGAGGGGGTGGAGGAGGAGGAGGAAAAAGAAGAAGTGTGAGAGAGAGAGAGAGAGAGAGAGAGAAATAGAAAGAGAGAGAAAAACGGATAGACAGACAGATGATAAATAAACATCAGCGTTGCTCCATTGTTTGACCTATCCAAAGGTGCTTTCGTTAAAGCATCGTTATGCTAATACCGACGAGAATTATCTGATCGTGCAGAATGCGAGTATCGGTCGAGCGAAGGATGGAAATATTACGGTGTGTCGGTATAAGAGAGAATGCTTTTGTACTTTGGAACGGGCTTTCGCGCGTTACGTACTCGCATAGCTTTTTAAATCGTCGACAACAACGATATCTTTCGGGATAACAGTGATCTAACATCAACAAATGCACACACAACCATTTCCGAGAGTTTCGGGTACTTTCGTTTTCGCCGCTATGTCAGATTGATATTTTACTCTTGGTCAAATTTCCAAAGATTTATATAAAATTAAGCTTTCGGATTCAATTCAATTACTATATAGAGATATAAATTTTTATATATATATTTAAGAAAGAAAAGCATATATGGAAAGAGAGAAAGAGAGAGAGAGAGTCACCGATAGCATAATCTCCATGGCAATTTCGTAATTCTTCAAAGAACTGTGCGCACATATGCGATTGGTGAAAGGAATGTTTTTCAACTGTGTGAATTGAGACTTGTGGTGGAGAAAGAACAAAAAATGAAGTTAGAATTCGAGGGACTGTGTTGGGTGAGCAATAGAAACAACATGGCGTTCCTTCTTTCTCTCTGCCTCTCTCTCTCTCTCTGTCTCTATCTCTGCGTCAACTGGTTTTATCGTTGATTTCTATTCGTCTCTTATTTAAGTCGTTTAATTTAACGAAATATATGAAATTGACGAAATCCATTGGTAACATACGAAGAATCCTCGTGCCGATTATCGAAGTTTACCCGATGAAGAAACAAGATCATAGTACGAGAAATTGTTAAAGCGAGGATAAATTTGATTTAACCAATATTTATAATATATTTGCTTTTACACATCGACGAACGCTTACCACACAAGCGACAAAATCTCTATGCGTTGCCACCCAAGTACTATTACGTAACTCCAATAATGTCGACCATCCCAAGAACGTTGTGGGATCGATCGTAGCGACTCTCGTCTTCGAGAGAGACTCTCTTGAACTTCACAACGTTGCTCTTTCCTTACAGGTTCGAGTTCAATTTAACCCCGGATCGATTAGCGTAAAGGAATTCCACCGACGACTACGATAAATTCAATCTTTCATTCGGCTACCAACAATTAAACCGTTCGTTCATCGTTTCTTAAATTTCATATCTCGATCGATAGCGATGGGGACGTTCCATTGCTTATTATAAAAAAACAAAACAGACTGATTATGATTAATCGAAGATAGAACATTCAAAATGTTACGATTAGTCTTATCGATCGATAAGAGATTAAAATCCAACAAATTCTAAAATAGAACAATGATTACGATCTTCGAAAATATTCAAAAAGAACAATAAGGGGAAAATTGTAAAAGATCGTAAGGGGGAGTGAATGAAAGAGAGTTTGGACGTAAGCGGTGTTTTGATTGGTCGGTTGGTCGGTCGGTCTGTCGGTTTGTCGGTTTGTCGGTCGATTTTGGTCCGATCAGCGAGAGTCGATAATTCGAGTGCGCGCGCGCGCGCGCGCTCACGTTCATGTTCACGTTCACGTTTACGTTCCGCGGTGTCCAATTAGCGCTCGTAACGGCAGTGCACCAAACTCGTCGAGGCATTTACGTACGATGCGATATAGAAGAAAGAGTAGGGGGAGGTGAGGGAGGAGGTGTTGGCGTTGGCGGCGGGGTGCTGTGTGCACGAGGTTTTAAGGGGGTGGGCGAGGAGGAGGAGAAGGAAGAGAAGAAGTGAGGAGAGTGATACGTATGGCGACACGCTTTGCGAGTCTCACGAGCAAGTCGTTCTTGCGCTACGTTGCCAGATTTGCTCTTTTCTTTTTCCTTTTACTTTGTTTCTTTTCTTTTTTTTCTTTTTTTTTTTTTTCCTTATAAGTATATCGCGTGTCATCCTCCATGCTCTCGATTAATCGTTCCATCGTGTCATGTCGCGTGCGGGTACGCCTTAATAATAAAAACAACCGAGAAATAAGAAAAAACGAGAGGAACCGGGGTAACAGGGAAGAAAAGGAAGGATGAAATCGCTTACAAGAGAGAGAGAGAGAGAGGTTGCGTTGCGTAAACGACAAGTTTTTCATTTGAAGACATTTTTCACAGCAGTCTTGTTTATTTTCTATGATCCCATTTGCGCGTTGATTTCCTTATTTCTTTTTAAAAGCTCGTTGTAGGATCGGGCAACCTTCTACCATTTTGCGCATTACGCGCGCCCTCTACGTCTTCCGGTTCCTTCCCCTATTCGAATCCTAAAATATTTCGTTCGGAAATCTTGTTTCTTCTTTATTCTTCGCAAAGGGGTCGCTTTGATATCTTCAAACGAACTTCCTTATATTCGCTTCGTCTCGCGATTTAGCGATAACCGAGAGAATAGAAGAGAAACGAATAGATTTGACGAACGCGTTTGTACGATGAGAGCTACGTTAAATTGTCGCGTCTCCGATAGTAAGAACCTTCCGCAATGTTGATCATAGTTTCTAACGGATTCTCTCGTTTCTAGCGATGACCCGGCCAGAGGTGCCCGAGGCACCGGAGCCTGGACATATCGTAGTGATTGGGATCAATACGTTTAACCACACTACCACGCAATAACACCCCTGCTTGTCCCCCTTTGCCTCCATCGACCTCGGTATCTCTCTTCTTTCCCCTCCACCGTTCGTTCCTTCCCCTCTCTTTCTCTCATTCCCCAGGTCTCGACCTCGCACATTTTCCCCTTCCACCCTCCTCGACACCACCAGCAGCACCACCACCGTTGCCACAGCACAGCCACCTTTCGTTGTCCTCGACCTTGTCGTCGTGGATTCTTCCATGAACCGCAAAAATCCACTTCGAATTCCATGAAAACCTCTTAGTTCGAGATTCCCATCCTCGTATTCCTCGGTGTGTCTTTTCGCGATCTCCCGAGGACAGTCTAATCTCGGATGGTAAAGAAAAAACAGACGGGGAAAAAGAATGAGACCGAGTTCTCGAATTTCATAGTTGCCCTACAGCACTCAGCGACGACTTGTCGCGTCGTCGCGCGTCCTTCTTCTCTTTACCAGTCGATGATCCGGTTTTACGAGTACAGGAAAATAACGGACTGTTTGTATATCTACTATTACGATAAAACTATTTACTCCGATTAAAACAACGCTGATGACGATGCTGATATAAAAGGTAGCACTAATCCATTCGCGCCAAGTATCCGATATTTATTAAGATTGTTATCGGGAATTGATAGAAACCGATCTAGGATGTTAATATCCTATTACATTATACGAGTTATATTATCGCACACCATAAACCAATAATGATTAATTAGATGTCTTTACTTTGTACCCTCTTAGATCATAAATTTACATCGGTGAACTTATGTTAGTTGCCTCGTAACGTATACACACTTTCTCCCTTGACAGCATTTATCACGCAACATAAAATATGACGAGACATTAATACGTCACTACGAGGCTTCTTCTTCTTCTTCAATCGGCACTCCTTTCGAGCTTTGCATCCTCTATCCTACATTCATAGGTTAGGATAACAAAGATAGAAAAAGAAAGGAAAAAATTATCGCGCGGTAATTATTTCGATTTCAACGTCTTAGAGTTTTTCAAGTCGATCATTCCAAAGTTCTTTAAAGTAAGACTAAATGAAAGAATAATCACGGTTCGTCGAACTAACGTTTTTCAAATATCGATCGATTCAAATTTGAATGAGAATTTTAATCGGTTCGTTCGATCTATCGATAAAAAGAAAGAAAAAAAATGGACGATCATTTAAATTTCGTTAATCGCGTTAAACGTACGAAAATATTATTATTAGTCTAGTCTTTTTAGTGGATGATCAGAGGAAAGGAAGGAACGATATGCAGCTAGTCGGTCTTTGATTGCACCGCAAGGCTCGTTGGTCCACGACGAAAGTTCGACGAGCGACGGTTTGCCGCAGAGAGCAGCAGCGCATCGATCGGGAAACGTAACCGGAAGCTTCTGGCAAACTTCTCTGACAGCGTTCTCTGAAAAGGGCGTGTGCACCCTGTTCCACTAACGAAGAGTTAGCAAATTTATGTCCTAGTTTGGATAGGATGGACAAACGCCCCGCCGCCGGCCTACGTCAAATCATTGTCCGTTGATCAAATTTGTCTTAAGAGGACATACACCGAACAAAAGTCTCTTCCTCCTTTTAACTTGATTCGCAAATGACCGATATATTTGTCGAAAACTTTTCTTAAATATACAACGAACCTGTTTGTCCTAAAGAAATTTAACGATCGTCTATCAAAAAGTTAAACGTGGTTAAATTCGAAGAATTCTTTGGAATCTGTACGACAAATGAAACACAGTTCATTTCTAAGTCTCTCTATAATTTGCGTTACCTTCAAGTTTTATCACAAAAAGCTTTTCTTCGATGAAAAGCAAAAGCGCTCGGATTTTGCGATGGTATACACGAACAATTCTCTCAGTTGTATATATATTCCTTACAAACAACAACCCCCTTGGAAAATGGCTCTCGCACTCGTTATTATCCTTTCTCCTTTAAAACGAACGTTTTTCGCTTCAACTATCGTGAAATATCCACCTAGGCGAGGAGCCAGCTTTTCTGCTTTTCTGCTTTAGACAGCCAACCAATCCCAATTGAACCGTCCTGTCGTTAAAGTCCTACCACCACCGTTACCACCACAACTAGACCTCATTTCTAACAGGTATATGGAATGTCATCGTCATTCTCAATATGTTTCGTCTAAATAGAAATAAAAATTGTTGATTGCAAACCTAAAAATAACAAATATAAGGGTTTGTTTTTACGAAGATATAAATTAATATATATATACAGATAATCTTAAAATCGGTAGTCATTTATTAGTCGCGCATCTTAGGTTTGTTGGGAAGTTGGAAAGGTGTCGATAAGGCAGGAACACTCGTCGCGCAGTGTGCGACAGAGATCGATAGAAAAAGCACCCTCTCCGGCTCGTAGCACGCGAGTGCTTGCTCCGCATGCAGTAGCGTAACACCGGTGAGAGGAGAACAGCAGACGGTCGGTCGACGTACCGTCTATTTATATACACACACCGCGGCGCGGCGGCCGTCCAGTCGAGCAACGACGACGATCGTGTCGCGTCGTCTCGATTCGGGAGGAGCCGAACCTGCTGCTGCCGCTGCCGCTGCCGCTGCCGCTGCTGCCTCCCGTATCCCTTCCATTTTACAACCCTCCTCGCGCGTGCTACCATCCGCCGTCTCTCTCGCGTCTGCTCTTTCAATGGACGGCAGTCGGCTAAAGCGGATCGCCGTCGTCACCGCCGTTGCCACCGCCGTCACCGCCACCACCGTCGCCGTCACCGTCCCCGTCGCAGCTCCGAGCGTCGAACCTCCGTCTCTTCTCTCCTTCTCTTTCATCCTTACACGCTCTATTACGTATTCCACCAACAACCGCTCTTCTTATTATCCATTAATTTTCTTATCGCTCTATACACTTTTTAATTGATTTTTTTTTCTTTCTTTCTTTCTCGCTTTTGTTTTCTTTTTTTCTTTTTTTTTCTTCTAATTAAAAAAAAAAAAAAAGTATGTAAAATATTTTATTGCGAAATTACGACCAAAGATGATAAAATTACTTTTAAAAATAAACAATTACAAAGTATTCCTTGCATTCTTATTGGACTCTGTATTTAGGATTTGATAAGTTTCCTGTTATCGATACCCCCATTCCGATGATGGTGACTAAGCCTCTCTCGTTGTCCCGAGCTTATTCGAATCCCCGTAGGAGAGAACACGAATTCCGGTTCTTTTCTTCGTGTTCCTCTCTCTTTTGTCTCTAACTCGTTTACTCTTCGATTCTACGATTATTCCGCACGATGTAATCATACGAATTCGGGCTAATCGTGGCGTTTCGGTCGTCGTCGTCGTCGTCGTCGTCGGACCGAAACGCACGAGGCGCCACGCGCGAGATGTGCCTCGAGCTTCTCCTCTCCTTCACCCATGGGCGTGATTGGCCAAGGGTCTCGAGTCACGAGGGGGGTGGGGGTCAGGAGAAGGGATATATTCTCTCCCCTTCGGCTCGCAAGGCCAGCGAAATTCATTATTGCTGGCACGCAAGTTGTTGTGTGTTAGAGTCGGTATATCTCGTGCTTTCTGTGTTTATTCGATTGAGTATTTTACTGGACTTTTCCGGATACAGGATTTCATCCATCCACCTTCGAGAATCTTTCAAAATGATCACCAATTGCCTCGTGGTAAAGTATACCAAATAATTCGATCATCGAAATCCTTCCCCCTGTTATTCCAATGAACAAAAACGAACCAGGACTCATTTCTTAGTTTCAGGATCTTCGTGTTTGGAATTAAAGCACGAACTGATCGGATATTACAAAGTTCCAGCCATTCCTAATATCCATGATTAAAAACTGAGAACTAAGAGAGAGAGAGAGAGAAAGAAAAAAAGAAAGAGATATTAACTTGGGTAAAGTATAGTTTGAACATAGTTTAGATAATCGTTAGTATCGTTGCTACTATTTCTTTCCAATTGATATTATCCTCCCTCGACCTTTGACGTTACGTCTCGTAATCGGCTTGGATCAATCATAAATGTTGAACGCGTCCATATAACTACGACTACCCTTTGCATACGAGCTATGTTTTTTAAGAGAAAATTCTGCGAACGCGGAGAACCAAAGCTTATTCCTCTCTGTTAGTTCATTCGTTCGTTCATTCGTTCGTTCCGTATGCGAGAACGCACGAACGACACCGAGGTCTTCCGATTACAGGATGTAACTGGTCGAAGAGGGTAAAGGATACCGTTCGCGATGCACTGTCGGTACACCCATAGGGTGATTTCGTTTCCCGTTGCGCACCCACCACCAATCAACGTACCCCACTGAACATTTTCTTGTTCCTTCCGACCCAATAGAAATTTGCTATGATATCGATAGCTAACAACCTGACTCGTTACGCATGATAATTCGCATATTTGAATAATTCGATGAAACATTTGGACAATGGTCAACGACTATATGTAATTCACTAGATTTCGCTTTCTAGTTTCTTTTTCTTTGAATACTCGGAATTCTCGGGACGTTTGAAATGGAAAGACAAACGGTAGGGAAATTGTTCGTTGAAGTAGGTATTGCGTTTCGCGAATGGCGCAAAATGTGTCTCTCGTTGCGGAAAGCCGATTCTGCGTCGCTGCGTGACCTACAGTCTTGGCGAGAGAGATTCATGAACATAAGCAAGCGAGCAAGCGAGCCAAGCAAGCAACCAAGCAGGCCGCCGGTGCATGTCCCCTGTATTGATCCTTTCGATAGTAAGTGGGTACCACGCGCATTGTATAGAAGGTTTATACATACTTACCAACCTTGGGAACTAAATACGTAGGAACGGGTATCGCGTGCGAAACCTCTCTGGAGCCATTTTAGTAGTTAAACTTTTTTCCTAACAGAAGAAGGGGCATCTTTTCTACCTTTCCCGCTTGGTTCCCGAGTTCATCTTATTTCCAAGAAACTGCTATTACCTATTCCATCTTTGGCGATACCGAGACATCCAATTCTCTTTATTCAATTCTTACAACAACATAAGATATTTAACGTATTCGATGTAACTAACGATTTGATCGCGATGAAAAGAAATTCGCTAGAGTCTTAGTCGTGAAAGGGATCTACGGAAGAAGTAAAGATATGGCAGATTAATGTGGGGTTTAAGCAAGGGGTATAAGGGGGGAGGATCACCGAGATGCACGGCTCTGCACACACAATGCAACGCGGTAACAGGAGACACCTAGTGCACGGGTCACAATCTGCATTACCGTCCGCTTTTACCGCCACATTGAGCTTCTTTCGCCGACTGCTGATATATCGACGCCTCAGCAAGCAGGGGAAACACTTGTGGTCTTCCCTCTCTCTCTCCTCTTCTCTTCTCGGTCTCTGCCTTTCTTGTTTCGCCCTCACGGCCTCTTCTCTCCATTCTATTTCACTTACGCATCCGACCGTGTGACTCTTCTTCGGTGTTTCTTCTTCTTCTTCTCGATGATTCATCTTTATCTTTTTTAGATACTTATATCTTCTCTGTCTCTCTCTCTTCTCTATATACTTCTTCCGTGCTATGGTAGAATGACCACAAGAGGCCATCGCAAAAGACGGGGAGAATGTTAACTTCTGCTTCTTCTTCTTCTTCTTCTTCTTCACTTGGTACTTAGTTACTTGGTTACTTGTTTACTTACCTGCTACAAGAACCCCTCGTGTCCCACGAAAAGGACACAGATTTTACCGTGCGAATCGAACGTCTTTTTACCGACCGCCAATTTGACACGAGAAAGTTTAGTGCGAACCCACGAGATCCTTAATCCCTTTACTTCTGGGGGGGCGGGGGAGGGGAGCATCCTTCGCCCGCTTGCCAACTTTGGGAACGGTAGGATCGATTATTCCAGAGAATAAGAGTTCACGAGAAAGCCTCCGATTCTTTCCTTCTCGTTCTTCTTCCATTTTTAACTCTTCTCGTTGTTTTGGCTTTTGGAGAAAAGAGTACGTTGACCGTATTTGAAATTTTAACGAGATACTTTCTAACCTCATCTCGATCATCTTTTCTTTACGTTTCCTATTCTACATAATTCCAACGTCGATGGAATAAAATCCGATTTTAGATACACGTAAGCATCGCGATGTATCATTTTCTTCAAAAATTTGATTAAAATTAATAACTATACGAGTTTGTGAATTGGTACAATCTAATGATAATTGAATGAATGCATCTGAAGTACACGTGGCACATGTTAAAATGTTAATTATTCACTTGCTCGGCTATTTTCATAATATGGGTCATCTACGTTTCGCACCGTTTTATCTACAGGAAATGAAATTCTTAATGTCCTCGTAAAAATGTTATTAAAAGATAATTAACGATCATACAAGTTTTGAACAACAACAATCCCCTTGACGTTCCGTTTAGTCATTAATTTCAAAAGTAAAAGATAGAGTCGTTCGTTTCTCAGGATCATCATCGAGTTGCGTTGAATGCCTTGTTGGTTTGTCGACGATGAGTCATAATAGAGGGGGGGGGGCGTCTAAGAAAATTTAGTTAGGAATATTTGAAGAGTTGCGCAGGACTTTTGTCGAGCGTAGTAGCTTTTTTTCTCTTGGAGTTGTGCAGAAACTGGTCGGTTCCAGCGACCATCTAGTGCCACGTAGAGGAACTAGGGCTTCCGATCGTTACTGATCTACCTACGTTAAGTGTTTGCTTGATGTCAGCTTGCCTGTGCCCCACCCTAACTCTATTGTTATACCGCATCCAAAAATGAACTCGAGGGAATCCTCTATATATGCCGATTCTCTCGAAAAAGCTCATTTTTTGGAACGCAATAATACATCCACCTAAATACGATCACTCGCATTTTTCTCTTTTATCCTAATCTCTACAATATTTACAATCTATTTGTCATATTTGATGTTATTTCGTTTTTCTATTAAATTCAGACTTATTCGGCATTCAATCGTCGTGATTTTGGAATCGTATTTGAGCTTCTAAGAAGCCTCTTTCTTAAGTTGTTAACATCCTAAACTAAATATTTATTAAGGATAACGACATATTTCAATCAACAGTTCTAACGTATAAGCTCTTCATTTATAAAACCTCATATATATATGTGTGTGTGTTTATGACAACAATTACATTGATAAGATTTAACGAATAACAATCGGTGAAAAGAACTACAAAGTAGTCTAAACAAAGTAAATTAATGAACTTGATCTCATAGATTGTTTCGAAATTTCTACGATGTATCTTTGTATTTACATGATGATACTTATTGTATGTCGTTCGACACAACTATATGTTAGGAATAAATGAAAATCTAACGTGGCGCCGCCGGACGCTACGATTCCTAAGCTGCCAAATGTTCGGTGGATATTCAGAAGCTCCACCTGCCGACGTTATTTACGGTCGAGGTCTACTATGTTAGTCCGTCTGTCTGTCTCTATCATACTCTGGACAATTAACAACGCCCAACGATGTATTCCGTTTAATCATAGAAAGTCTAATCTCGTAAGCATTCGCTTACTTGCTTGCTTACTCGTTCGTTCATTCGTTAGAATCAGTCACTCAGTATACTCAGACCATACATCCATACCACATACAAACATACATATAAACATACAAACATCATACAAACATATATACACGCACGCAAGCACACACACACACACACACACAGTCAGTGCAACGAACGACAGCAAAGCAAAGCTTACGAGCGTATCTTTCTCTCTCTTGTCTCTCTTCTATTACCCTGTGTGTGTTTGGTTGTAGCTGGGTGAGACGAAACACGGTCGAGGAGAAAAAGAGAGAGAAGGGGAGAGACTTCGTATCACGTGCTGTTGACCTGCGAACTAGTACGTGCGGTTATGTCGTAACTTTCACAATAAGGCATTTTCATCGTGCGATCGTGCTTCGTTTGCCTTCTTTTCAACTCTTTTCAATCTTATATACAAGAATAGGAAAGAAGAGAAAAAATAAAGCAAGGAGAAAGAAACGGGAGAAGGAATCATCGTTCAACGATTTGTTGTTCATTATTCTCATCAAACGAGACAGATCCTACGTCATCTATGGGATATTAAATTTTCGATCGGTAATGTTATTTTTTTCTTTCTTTTATTTGAGGAAAAAATGGCGCGAAATTGAAGTTGATACGATAAGACATATGAACTCTTTTGAAATTTTCCATTGATAATAGTCTGGAAAGGAATGGAGTTATCAAGTGCATGATTAAAAAGCGTTTATTTTTACGCATATTATCTGTATAGTCGTATTTCTTGCATGCAACATTCCACGATCGGATATTCTACTTATTTCTGTTGAAAGGAAAATGTAAAAACAGTTAAGTTTTATTTCTTTCTATTGGTCAAAAGCAACGATAGTCAGATTACGCAGGTATAAAGCATTCCAAGTTGTTGGGTTGCGATGACTCACGTTTTGTTATTTGGAACGGCTCCGTGATTTTAAAATAAAGTAAACAGCGGTAGTTAACGCATCATCGTCATAGTCAAAAGGGAGTGGAAGATTTCTCGTATATACGATTAATCAGCGTTCCAAGGTTGCCAGCAGTGTGTTCCATCTTGCCGGTCGAAAGAACTTCTTTCTTTTATAGTTAGCTTCAGGCCGAGAGCCAAGTATCGTGCCGAGTTGTCGAGTTGCATTGTAACGGTTCGACTACCGAGAGATATGCCATATAACAGGAAAAGTGTGTCATCCGAACGCGATCATTATTATCTCTGATTCGACGAGAATAGGAATTATAATTTCGAATAGAACCCAATCCAAAATGGTTTCTCTCTCTTCGACTATTAAAAGAAAAGAAAAGAAGACACTCTAAATTCTCTACTACGCGTATTTCTTGATTTACTTTAAATACAATAGGTATTAAGACTATTTTAATCCAAAAACGGTTAACTTTAATTATTCTAGTTTCATTCGACACTGATCATTATTTATCCATATCGATAAAAATACAGATAAGAAAGTTCTTGTAGCTAAGTTTATCGACAGTACGTAACGTACTATATCAAAAGATAATGAAGGTGTTAATTCCCATCGGGATAATAAAACATAGCCGTAGAGTAATGTAAGGAAAGAGAGAGAGAGAGAAGATATTGAGTTTTACCGACATGTGTGTGTGTTTGACAGTAGAGTAGCGTAACGTTGCGCGCGTTCGTTCGTTCGTTCGTTCGTTTGTTCGTTCGTCGTCGTCGTTCGTTCGTCGTCGTCGTTCGTCCTTGCACAGTGCCGCCGACGAAGCGTATATCTAGCCTCTCCTGAGAATAGGGCGCGAACGTGCGCGCGCGCGCTCGTTTGTGGTGAGAAGCGCGCGTCCTCTCCTCTTCGTCGTACACAGAAACCGCGTGGCGAGTCAGAGCGCAAGTCTCAACAACGAGGCAACGCCGCGTGGCCGATCAGCTGGTCGGCCGCCGGCACCACCAACGAGTGGGGGAAATCGCGCGCGACTGGGCTAATGAGTGTGCGACCTATTGCTGCTTCTTGGTGGAGGAAAGCCTTCTCTCCCTCGACAAGAGTGCGCGCGCGCGCGCACTCACTCACTCACTCACTCTGGAGAGGGAATTACTAAACCATAACCAACCAACCAGCCTGCCTGCCTGCCTGCTTGCTTGCCTGCCTGCCTGTTTGATAGCCAGCAGCCAAGCCAGACCAGACCTCGGGAACTATCTTGCTTATGCATTCTCTTTTATTTGCTATTGTGTTCCGTTGACGCAACCTAGCATGTTTTTTTTTCTTTCCATTATCATCAAATATTACTATATTGCCACCTCCGTTCTTGATGTCTTTTCTACGATCGAATGGCATTGCAAGGTCCAGGAATTATAACACTATCCTATTGCAAGAGGAACACATGCACACTTGCCCTTCTTTCTGTTAACACTTTTAATGAGATTCTTTGCTTTCTTGATATATTCTAGGATAGGTTTTTATAAAGGGGATAACAAGCACACTTTGGAGATGTATGAATTTGTTTTCTTTCTTGAAATTTTATTAGTAAATCTTGTTATTACCCATTAGCGCGTTTTCTATCTTGTCCATTAGAGTTCACCAAAAAGGTTGACCTACAAACACTAATTATCGGATTCTTCTTCACTCGCGATGCACTGTTGTGTCGTTGGTCGATTCCAAATATTATACACTTAGTATTTTTCTCTTTCACAACAGAACCAGATTTCTCTCACGCACGTACATCGACGAACAGTATTCGCAAGAATTGTAAAAAGATAAACTTCAGAATTACAAGCAAATTCGATCGAATATAATTTATTTTCTGTTTAAATCCGTCTACAATTACATAAAGAGGGAAAACAATATCTAAATTAGTAAAAACAATCTAAATCATAAAAAAGTCACGTAAAAATGATGTTAAGCTGAACAATCCGACCTAGTCGACGGTCCAACAAGCAATGCTGCTCCGTTCTCGCTCGCAACGGCTGTTAGTGGCTCGTTCGAAACCATCCCCACCACTAAGAGACGACCACCACCGGTAGTCTCTCTCTGCTAATACGCGCGCTTGCACGGCACGACGACGACACGCGACGACGACGACGAGACGGTGGTAGACGACGAGGAGGACGTAGTGCACAGGGCCGTCACCATTAGACGGGAATCGCATCCTCGCGAGGGCGCTCCGGTCTTAAAGGTGAATTTACACCTGACACTTGTGGCACGGAATGTAGCCGTTGACCGTTTTAATCCCCTCGCGCGAACGACGTCACGAATGACGACGACGACGACTACGACTACGACTACGACGACTACTACGACGGACGACAACGACGCAAGCAAAATTTACGTCATATACACCGATACAAATACATCTCCTACGTTACACATATGATCGTTAAATAATTCTTATAGGAAACATTATCAAACAGGAATAAGAATATAAATGAGGAAGGAAAATATGAGCAGTCCGTTTCCAAAGTATATTATTCATTGTATGTATACACATGATAGTTAATGTTAATCAAACGAGACATACATTCGATCGGAAGTTAAAGAAAAAGACAGAGAGAGATAGCGAGAGAGGAGAGTGTAAAGTGGAAGGGGAAGAGGTCGACGCGTGATAGGCGCAAGACGAGAGCCGGGCAGCGAAGCGCGTATCACGTACAACGTATCGCGGTACAACGGCACCCTTTTGCACGACGCGCCGGTACATACAGCCACACTTGGCCACATCGATTTTACTGGCTCGCTTGCACTCACACTCGGTCGATCCGTTCACCGAAGGAATGTCTCATATGCCTTCTCTCTTTCCCTCTCTCTCTTTCTCTCTCTCGAGCGCAAAATCTCTTCTCTTCGTCAGTCACGCGGCGTTTCTTTCGGTCTTACTCCGTCGTCGAGTGAGCTCTCCCTCCCCCCCATCTGCCACCACCACCTCCTCCCCTGCTCCCGACCCTCTCTTCCCCTGGGTCCGTGCTCGCCAAGCTTCGTCGCTTCGCCCGCTCTCCACCCTCCCGCGCTCTCTCTCTCTCTCTCTCTCTCTTCATCGTCGATCCTACCTCCCTCCCTCCCTCCCCGCCGCCAACTACCCCCTTTCTCCGTCTCCGTCCGTTCGTCTCTCTGTTGTGATCGCGGGGCGGTAGCGCGGCGGGCCGCGGGGAGGTGAAGTGGTTGCACCTTTTGCCGCATCTCGGAATCTCGCTCGTTGCTCATTTGCCGTAGCGCGGGGGAGAAAGAGAGAGCGAAGGAGGGGGAGAGAGAAACAGAGGAATAGCGTGAGAGAGAGAAAGAGAGAAAGAGAAAGACCTCCTGCTAGGTAGTAGTAGTAGTAGTAGTAAATAGTAGTAGTAGTAGTAGTTGCGAACGGTACGGTGGTCGGACAGTTCCAGTTCCGTTTCGATTAGACGAGTCCACACGCCGGAATTTTTGGCTCGTGAAAACGTACGCGTAATGCTGTTTATCGTGGCCATTGACGGCACTCCGTGCTGCTACTGCTGCTGTAATCGCCGTCGTTGTCGTTGTCGTTGTCGTTACCATCATAATCGTAATCGGTCTTGCACTTCTTCTTTTCGTCTTCGCTCTTCGAAAAACAGTGTGTCGTCGTCGTCTTCAATCGTACCGCAATTTCTTCATGAGGTTAAACTCGAGAAAGATCAAACCAAGTGAGAGTCTAATATTTTTTTTAGTTCTTTTTCTTTTTTCGTCGGTGAAAGAAAAACACAAAAAAGAGAGAAAGAAACATGATGGTTTGATGATGACTGACTCTGGTGGTGGTGGGTTATGGCTAACGTAGTAGGACTGTCGTCGAATAATCATCATCATCATCATCATCATCGTCGTTACTGTCATCATCTTCATTATTGTCATCTTTGTCTTCGTTGTTGTTCTTGTTATTACTATTTCTGCTGCTGTTGTTATCGAAAACGAAATGGAGAAAGGAACGAACTCTGCCAGAAAATAGAAGAAGAAACGGAAGAAGAAATCGAGTACGAAAAAATAATTCGCGTGCATTCGTCAGCGTTGTCGTCGTCGTCTTGGAGAAGGAGGAGGAGAAGGACGACGACGACGACAACGACGAGGACGAGGACGAGGACGAGGACGAGGAGAACTCCTCATCGGGAGTACCGCCGGTGCAGTTTATACGCTGTCTCCTCGAGCCGAACTCTACTTTAACTCTAACGCACGCGCGCGCACAAGCGAGAGAGAACGAACGAACGACGATCGTCAAAAGGGGGTGGAGAGAGAGAGAGTGAGAGAGAGAGAGAGGGAAAGAGAAAGAGAGAGGAAGAGAGAAACAGACACCAGCCGGCTTTTCTCTCTCCTCCGGTGCCCGAGAGAGACGAACCCCGGCCCTCTAGCCCAGTTCCGGGCACGGTCGCTGATCCATCGATAAGGAAGTTTCCTCTTCTCTCAGACACGGATCATCCTCTCGGTGCGTATTCGGCAAACGAGCGGAACGAGAACACCTCTCTCTCTTTCTCCCTGTCTGTATCTACTTACTCCCTCAGCACGAGATTCCTTGTCGTAAGGCGTCCCGTAGCACGTGAGCACCGGCTTTCTCCCACTACTCTCTTTCTCCTTCTTCCTCCCCCCTCTTTCTTTTTCTTTCTCATTTTCTTTGTACCTTTCATAGGAAGAAGAGAAACTTCTTTTGCAGGTAAACTTTTTTTTTCTAGCGCATCCTCCTTTATTTTATTGTCTTCTTTTTATTCCTTATTATTTCAAGTTTTTTCCCCCATGCAAGAACGCATAAATGATCAAATGCGCGCATCTTCGTTTCCTTCATCTCTCTTTCCCTTGATTTCTTCATTTTTTTGTTCTTCTCGTAGTCTCGGCATTCGCCCTAAGTTTTTTCTTCATCGTATATGCGACATGAAGGAAGGAAGGAAGGAATGTTAGGTTAGATCAACACGGTTCATACACTCCAGCAGCTGCATCACCGAAAGGTCCGACAACGCGGAATCCTCTCTCGCTCTCGCTTGCGTTGCCAATGCCTGGCCGCATACTGCGATCTGTGATTCGTCGAGTCGCTTTTCTTAGTGAATCGGATGCGTTCGTGTGATAGGACGGATTTCGAACTCTGCTGCCTCGAGATTCTCTCGCGCTTTCTCTCTCTCTCTCCTCTCCCGCCACCCCTTCTCTCTTCCTCTCTCTTCTGTTTCTATCTTATTCGGTCTCTTTCTCTCTACATACGCTCTCTGTTACAGTGGCTCGGCGTCGATACTCGGTAAACATCCCGGTAGCAGTTCCTCCTTTCATCCGTTTTACCTTCTTCGCGAAAAGGCGAACAATTGTTTCAAGATGAGACGCGAATAATTTCTTCTCCTTTGTTCTCTCAGGGCTCTCATTTCGTACGTAAGTATCGTGACACTTTCAAAGCCGGCTTCGAACGTCAATTTTTAAATGTGTCTCGATGTCCTTTTCCTTTTCTCTCTCTCTCACTCTCTTTTAGTATTCCTCTTTTTCTTTTCTTTTTTTTTTCTTATCATTCGCGTATCTCTCTCTTTCTCGTTTTTTTTTCTCCTTGTTTTTTTTTACGGCGATGATAATAATAGATCTTTATTTTTAACGAAATAGGCACGAACAGAGATGATCGTCCCTTTAACAACTAACGTTATACTTTTTCACACGGGAATCTTCTTATTCTTCTTATCCGTCGTCCCTTGTGTTCAGCATGTCGTGTACATTGACCTTCGTCTTGCTCAAATATCTCCACTGTTCGATGTAACCTGACGAATATCATTGCCGAAGGGGAAGTTTTGGATATTTCAAAATGAAGGCACCAAGCCGATCGTCTTCGTAGTTGTCGTCGTCGTTGTCGTCGTCGTTGTCGTCGTCGTCGTCATCATCGTTCTATATATTCGCGTTTTAAAAATGCGAGAGGTTCGCTTTAAAATATTCAAATGGCGTAGACGTTGAGTGCGTGTCCTCTATCGATCGTAGGAGTGGTGTATTAACGACGAAGGCACCGAAGTTACACGAAGGATTTATACAATACTCTTTCTCTTCTTTTTTCAAAAATTGTCATCGCGAAAGGGATCATTGCAGTTTAGCGAATTATTCAAACATATTCGAATTTATTTCTTAACTAACCTAATTATTAACTAAAACTTACAATCCAATTATATCTTACATATTACTTGTTTTAATGAAGATTAGTAGACCGCATGTCACTTCGTACTTGTTTGTACTCTTGTATCGTCAACTGTCATGGAAGAAGGATATTGAACGAGATTATTTCGATAATCGAACGCCTTCGATTATTTCTCGAAATCGGAGTTGCATCTCGAGTTGCAAGACAGCCTATACAAAAAAAGAAACATACATGCATGCGTATCTATCTTTTTATCTAACCGAGATGACATCGATGTTAAAACAGTAAATAGTAACAGCAAAAGCAACATAGCAATAGCAATAGCAATAGCAATAGCAATAGCAATAGAAATAGAAATAGTAATAGCAATAGGCAGTAGAAGAAATGTCTTTAATTCCGAGTTCTAGAGCATGTGTATACGCGCGATGGTGGCAGAGAGCGTGGAATTCGAACGTGTGCGTTCCGCCTGGCAAACGCGCAAACGCGTGACCGCGTCCATGAGGACTTACCATTAATCCGGGTTCTTAACCGCGCGCACGGGAGTAAACGTGGCCGACACGCTGGTCCCCCACAAATCATGATAATAATAAGAATAATAACAATAGTCAGAATAATAAGAATAATAATAATAATAAGAAAAAGAAGAAGAAGGAGAAGAAGAGAGTCGCTGCGTGTAATTTATCGTCTTACCGACGTCATCGGCCGTATGACGTGAATAGTTTTGCCTTCTTACTCCACCTCCTCCTTTCCTCAATTTGTAGGCACACGTCTGATAAAGAAGAGAATCTGGCTATAACAACAAGAAAGAGAAAGAGAGATAGATAGATTAGTCTCTGCCGTTCGAAAGAGAATTCGGAAGCGAACTTGTGAGTGAAACTGCCCCCTCGTGGTGTTTCGGTTTTATCTGCTTCCCGATCCGCTGTCGACGACGCCGTCGACGCCGTCGACGTCGACGACGACGCCGCAACCACTCCTCCACCATCGAGTCCTTACCTCTCATCCCCTCCCCGTGCAACCCCTACCCCACCCTATCACCAGAGTTCCTTCCTTGCCCCCCGCCTCGCCCTAGCCTGGTCTCTTCTCTTCTCGTTTCGTCGCCGGTGCCTTCCCTGCTGTTCAGAGAACCCCCACCCATCTCCTCCTCCTCCTCCACCGCTTCTTCCCTTCTTTCCCCCCTTTGCCCTTCCGTCCGTCCGTTCGTCTGTCCTCCCTCGGCCTCCCTCCCTCCCTCCCTCCCGCCTGCTCTTCTCTTCTCTTCTATGGTCCTCCATTTTGTCGTGATTCCTCTAGCTCCAAGCGTATATCGCACATTTTGCTCGCACGGTGCTATTGACTTTTACGTAGGAATCGTGCGCGAAAGTGTGCCTATGTTTGACATACTGCCGATCCGCACAAACCGAGAGCACGACTATGGGACTCCACCATAGGCTGCCTTGGAAGGTGTCACTCTCTTTTTCTTTCTTTCTTTCTCTTTATTTCTTTCTCTCTCTCACTCACTCTCTTTCTCTCTCTCTCACTCACACAAAACATCTATCCGTCTATCTGTTGTCTATCTTTCTCTCATTTTCCCTCCCGCTTATCGCTCTCTCTCTCTCTCTCTCTTCATCACATTTAGTCTCTCCAGTTAGTGGTGGTGTCTCTGTCGCACTTACTCGCTCGCTCGCTCCCCTTCTGTCCAGTGCGCGTGTTCTTTCTCTCTCGCACAATGTCGTTCCTTTACTCCCTCCTCTTTTTCTGCATGATTCTGTCCTTCCAGGTTTATTCCCCTCGGTAAATTGTGTCTTTTAACAACATGCGAATTGCGTTGGCCGCTGTAGACAGTAAGCAGCACGGCAGTGCCAACTACAACACCAAGTGTAACTTTCTTTAATAATACTATTATTTTTCTTCCCTACGTCTATTCTACACTTGTATTTGATCATCGTCGTCGACTCTTTCCGGTCGCCGTCCGTTCCTTCCTTCCTTCTTTCCTTCCTTCCTTCTTTTCTTCCTTTCTTCCTTCCTTCCTTCTTTCCTTCCTTCCTTCCTTCTTTCTTTCATTCATTCATTCCTTCATTCATTCCTTCATTCCTTCCTTCCTTCCTTATTTCAGTTTGACGTTAATTTTCGACCCTTTAATGTCAGACTTTTCCGCATCTTTTACATGATGAAGTGGTGAAACTCGATCAGACACTAGTGCCCTGGTGTTAATCTTCTTTTTATTACATTCCTCGCGTCATCGTTTTGCCGAATTTCTCCGTCCGATTAGTTGGTTCGTGTTATCGTATATATTTACATGTATATATATATATAGATATTTTTGTAAATCATCCTAAATTTTGATCATCCAAAAAAATAGACTTTGATTAATATTCTTTGTCTTATTTCAGATGTCTGCTGGGTCACAAATTCAGATGGCACCCCAATCAACCGTAAACTCTGGTCAGTCGGTTCATAGTCAAGACTCGAACATGAGTACCGGTATGTTTATACTTTTAAAAGGATATTTAGAAATATATAGAAAAGAATGTCCTTTAAATCTGTACACGCTAAGAACACCGATTAATTTACTTCTCATCCATACATTTTCAAATACTTGTCATGTCAGAGTATCTTCTTATTTCTAACAAGAAATATATATTATTTTAATGCGCAAGTATTTCAATCCAATAAGACATATTTATATTTATATTACAACGATCTTTCATCTTTTCATAATAAAGTGGCATATATTCAACATCGAAGACTAAATTTCACTTTGTATATACGCTTTGTAATTCGTTATAGGCTCTTCACATAGTGATAAGGAGGTAGATCCAAATACTCCAGAAAAAATACCAAGAACTCCTTCTGAAAGGAAAAGAAAGCGTAAAGCTGATGATGGTGGCGGAGGGGTTCCAGGAGGGCCGGTGGGTAGCAAAGGAACTAGGTCTGTTGCAGCTTTAGAGAACAAAAAAATCAACGAATATTTTTCAAAACACCATCTTGGTAATAGTCCCATTCGACACGGAGGAGCTAAAAGTCCTTCTCCTCAACAAGGATATCCCATGGTGAGTATCCTTTTAGGTGTTATAAATATACCTTTCTTTTTATTCTTCTACTTCTGCCAAAATAACATGAAATAGATATATGTTATCATTATTTTTGTTTTATCAAACTTAATCACGTATTTTAAATTTTTATTTCAATAGTATCCTCCATCACCGCAACAACCTTTTTCACCTCAAGTAACAACGCCTAACTCCTCGGTGGCAGAATTTTCGTCCTTGATGCAACCACCGAGGCCTCATCCGCAACCTCCAACTCTTCCACCACCGTCTTCGACGCAACCTGCAGGCTCAATGGTCAGCAAGCAGGTGCAGGTAAGGCCTACCAACCTCAGTAGGACAAGCCAGGTCAGGCAAGCGAAGACTAACACCCCAAATGTAAGCAAAATTCGGTAATACTTGCGAGCATTTTATAAGAAAAGCCCTATTTTATTTGTTTTTTTTCTTACAATTCCTTTATATAACTATATGTTTCTTACAGTGTTTCTCTAATTGAAAATGTTGTTATTGATAAAACACTTTGTTAACACGATACATCTACTTAAAATTTGTTTGAATGCTCTATTAAATGTACTACAAAGTATAAATATTTAAAATACACAAGTATAGGCAAATTGGCAAAAGCAATTGAATGACCAAATTTATCTTAAGCAATGATCATGATGGATGATGGTAGTTTGAAAGAGTAAAATGATTTCACAATGCTATCGTCATTGTACTCCTATCATTGATCATTTCGTTTTTGGTACTTATTTTAAAGAATATTTATACGAAATGATTGTATGTATTATTTATATTATCGTGTGCAAAAGTGATATGTAATTATGAAAAGGATGTTTCTTGTAAAATGTTCGCAATAATTTGTACGAATTTGTAATCAGACTGTAGCACTGTATCCATTTGTTATCATACAAATGCAGGCTACCTTGTAATGTCGCTCCTAAAACCAATGACAAAAATTCTTATTTTGCATTTAATTGGTCAAAGTTATATCATGTTTAAGAATAATCATTTTTATAGTAAATCTTTTTCAAATAGGGGTGTATGTTTTTTATCTTGGCATTCCTGTACGTTTACATTTTAATAGATCATTTAATTTTTATATGCTTGATTTTTTAACGGGTTTAAATTTGGATATTATATATAAAGAGAGAAAGGGTTATGATTAAATTTATATTTTTTTTTACGGTGATTAGAGTATTTGTCCACTATGTTTAACATACGCATACATTTTAGGTGTTTTCCTTGCTGCCTGTAATTTTTTTTACTTTAATATCCCCTTGAGTTTTGTTTTAAAATGATTTATTTTAAATGGATAACTAACATTGATATTTCTTATATTTTATTTGATCTGATTTTGCTAAAATAATTCCTTGAATTTAGCATCTCATATTGATCAGAGAGTTCCTAACAATATAAACAAAAGAAATATAGATCTTTTTTATTTTGTTACATGTATTTTACTCAATCTGGGTGCAGCAAGGTATCTGGTGTTTCTAATCAATGCTGACAAATGTATCAGATGTTACAGTTAATTACATTGTATTTACTATAAAATATATCAATTATATATTCCAGACAGAACTAACTTGCCAGAGGATACAGGAATTTGAAACTCAAGCCTCTTCGGACTTAGAACTACGTAATAACAAAATTGATGAATTAAATAGAGTAAGTAGTAAAGTCTATGCATTGCGATATAAACACCAAAGATGATGGTTCTTCTCTTTTCCTTATTTTAATTATTAATTATTTAAATATTTACATATAATATTCTTTGTTTTTTTTTTATTATTATTTTTACAGACAACAGAAGAACTTAGGCATCAAATGGCTAATCAACAAAAACTTATTGAGCAGCACAAATCCCATATAAATAAGTGTATAGACGTTGTAAAGAAGTTATTAAAAGAAAAATCAAACATAGAAAAAAAGGAGGCTAGGCAAAAGTGTATGCAAAATAGACTGAGGTTGGGACAGTTTGTGACCCAGAGGGTAGGTGCAACGTTTCAAGAAAATTGGACGGATGGTTACGCATTTCAAGAATTAGCTCGAAGACAAGAAGAAATTGCAACTGAGCGAGAAGAAATTGATAGACAGAAAAAATTATTGCTCAAAAAGAGGCCGTCTAATAGTGAAACGAGTAGGAAACGTAGTCAGCCGCAACCTTCCTTGCATAATGGAACTGAAGCTACATTCTTAAAACCAGATGCTGTGCCTGGTTCTTACACGTGGCAAGAGTATTATGAAGCTGATGAAATACTCAAGGTATTCAAATTTATTATCATTTATATTATTGTGTAAATAAACAATAGTCAATTAAATATATTTGATTAATTGTTATTCTCAGTTGCGGCAAAGTGCGTTGAAGAAAGAAGACGCTGATCTGCAACTAGAAATGGAAAAATTAGAAAGGGAACGAAATTTACACATCAGAGAGTTGAAGCGTATTCATAACGAGGACCAATCGCGATTCAATTCTCATCCTGTATTGAATGAACGTTACCTTTTACTAATGTTATTAGGAAAAGGTGGCTTCAGTGAAGTGCATAAGGTATTAAATATATTCTTTATATATATATATCTTTGTTTAAGAATTTTCCTAATTAACTTTCCTTATTTTATATATTTTATTCACTTTTTAAAACAGGCATTTGACTTAAAAGAGCAACGGTATGTTGCTTGTAAAGTGCATCAATTAAATAAAGACTGGAAAGAAGATAAAAAAGCTAATTACATAAAGTAAGTTAACAATTGAATTATATTAAAAACAAATATTAAGAATGATAGATCTATATATAATTTATTTAATAAATTCGTTATTAAAACAGGCACGCATTACGGGAATACAATATACATAAAGCTCTAGATCACCCTCGTGTTGTAAAATTGTATGATGTGTTTGAAATTGACGCCAATTCCTTTTGTACTGTCTTGGAGTATTGTGATGGACACGATTTAGATTTTTACCTCAAACAGGTATGCAATATCTTTTTAAACTTAACAGTTTTCTTTTTTTAATAAATGAGATTAAGTAAAATTGTTTTTTTTCTTTGGTAGCATAAAACTATACCAGAAAGGGAGGCAAGGTCGATCGTCATGCAAGTAGTATCGGCATTAAAGTACCTCAATGAAATAAAACCACCTGTCATACATTATGATCTAAAGCCAGGTATGTAGAAATTAAAATAATTTTACATGTGTCATATTTAAATATTTCAACAATGTATTTTATGTTTTATCTTTTCTTTTATAGGTAATATATTACTCACGGAAGGTAATGTCTGTGGAGAAATAAAAATTACAGACTTTGGATTGAGTAAAGTTATGGATGAAGAAAATTACAATCCTGATCATGGTATGGACCTTACATCCCAGGGTGCTGGTACTTATTGGTATGTGTATCTTTCTTCGTTATTTTCTTCTTGGCATTATTAGATTTATTTAATATAAATTTTCTTAATAATAGGTACCTCCCACCAGAATGTTTTGTCATTGGAAAAAACCCTCCTAAAATATCATCAAAAGTTGATGTATGGAGTGTGGGAGTTATATTCTACCAATGCCTTTATGGTAAAAAGGTACTTGATTGATCATTTTTTTGAATAAAATTATGAATTATTATTGAATAACAATATTAATAATAAAACGAATTTGTATATTTCATTTTAACAGCCATTTGGACATAACCAATCGCAAGCTACAATTTTAGAAGAAAACACAATATTGAAGGCCACTGAAGTTCAGTTTGCGAATAAACCAACCGTTAGCAACGAAGCAAAGGTAAGAAAGGGTTTATGAATGGAATAATATTTGAATTATTGGTGTATTTAATTGGAATGAAATTGTTTTACAGGGTTTCATAAGAAGCTGCCTAGCGTATAGGAAAGAAGAACGTATAGATGTACTGACACTAGCTAGACATGAATACCTGCAACCTCCTGTGCCAAAACATGGCCGTCAAGCGAATAGTCAGCAACAACAGCAACAGCAACAGATTCAACAGCAGCAGCAAAGCTCCTTTACTATTGGCATGTTTAGTGGTATGAACGCGTCAAGCAGTTCGTAGTGGAAATGGACTAAAGACGAATATCTTCGATATGCTATTACATGCCAAATCTTGAGCACTGAACTGCGCACCATCTCATCTTAGGAAAATAACGATCGCTATAACCAATTGTAAATACTAAACCGGATACTATCACCATCACTACCACCACCTTCATCACCGTCATCACTACCATTTACCACTACCATCACTACTACTACCATCATTACTACCACAACCACCACCACTACTACCACCACCACCACCACCACCACCACCACCATACCGCCACAACTATACTTACAGGTCGTCTCATAGGACTTTGCAAGAGAGATGCGAGACTGGTCGTCGCAAGTCCAGAAGCTTGCGTCTTTCTACAAGCCACGCTACATTATTCAGCATAACAAAAAAAATGTTGTGTTCGTAAATATTCAATTGTATTATCGTTCCTTGTATCAAAACAGTGGGCTGACTTGATAATAGTGTTTAAAAAAAAAAAGAATAGAAGGAAACAGATAAACATGTGATAAGTCATTGTGAATTAACAAAAAGTGAAGTTTAAACTAAAGAGGAGAGTTTAATAAGCGAAAAAGGGTTATATAAAAGACGATGGAATCCAGTGGAAGTGATATATAATTACTCGGTGAAAAAGAGAAAATAGAAATGAGGAATAAGAGAAACAGGGGGCAACGAAAGATTCAAACAAAACAAAAAAAAAAAAGAAATAATAATAATAATAATTAAAGAAAGAATGGAAATATGCAGCAAATCGCGTCGAAAAGAGTTTTAAAGAGACTTTGCTCTTGCGGAGACGTTCCTCTCTTCTGAAGTTAAGTATGCGTGAATGAGTGTGATGAAAGATTGTTAAATCTAGCGTGCGTGTATATATTTATACTATATATATATATATACTAATAAATCCGATATAATATATATATATGGTGTAAAGAAAAAAAAAGGACAGCATTGACAGTGGGAAGACAACTGTGGTGGCTCTATCCTCGCATGACCTCCGTGCAGCTAAGTATTCCATGAATACTTGACTACACATCATGTTACTTTATTCAAATATTAACATTATTACTTATATCATGACTAATAACAATTAACATACATAAACACGAGGAGATTTGGTTGGTTGTTCCTATTCTGAAATGAGTGGGCTTTACCTATACTGGAACGATTAGTTTGAGAATCGAAAGGAAAGAGTGGCGATGACTCCCAAAGTATAACAAACAAACAAACAAACAAACAAAAAAAGAACAACAAGAAAAAAAATCGTATAGGATCACGGTCCACCACTTGCACCCCCAGCCCTCCCCCCTTTCCACTTTCCGCTGATAAATATATTACATATTTTAAATTCGATGAATTTTTTAAACTCGCGGTTAAAAAAAAGAAAGAAAAAAGAAACCAGAAAGAAACGCGTTTTTCCTTTCTATTCGTGGACACACGCATCTTCTCTCTCGAAATAATAAATAAATAAATAAATAAATAAATAAATAAATAAATAAATAAATTATTGCGGCCATTTCTCCGTGCTAAAGAAAAAAAAAATCAATTCGTATTTATCGGGCATTAAAGAAAATGAAGAAAAAAAAAGTAATAATAATAATAATAATAATAATAAAAAATTTGTAAGGTAAGAATCGTAATATTATACCGACCTGATCATTATTTCTTTACTCATAATATATAATTTGTTTTATATATGTACGTTATATAGAGATAATTATGAAATAGAAGACTAAGTTATTTTATCAAGTGCCCTTGCTTTGTATTATAGTCGTGTCTGTCGACAAACTGCAGCTTTGGGGAGTAATAGAAAAGAAGTTGTTAAAAAAATGTTGTGTAAGTTGTTGGTACAATGTGGGCACGGTATTGATATGACACAATACCAACGTGATTGGCAAAGTGTGGTCAGAGGAGAATACATTACAAGTCTGAACAGAGTCTGCTACTAGATCCATCGCTTAATATTTTAAAAGCCAATCAATCAACCGTTCCGCTTTCCTTTCTCCCGTACTTCTTCAAATAACTGATCCCCGTTATTATTAAAGAAAAAAAAAGACGCATATTTCTTATCAATTTCTTTTTCTTTCAAACGTGCCACCTTTTAAAAATGGCTTTTCGTTGCAAACTAAATTATATGTAATTGATCTATTCGATTAGATAAATCTAATCAATACTTATTTTTAATCATTATTTATTATGTACTGCTAATGACATTATTTGAAAAAATGTATTCATCATTAATGCACTTCTTATTACGGATTAATAATAAAAGCAAGTATCAAAATTAAATAATGATAAAAAAAAAATGCATTCGTCGAAATATATTTAAATGGTGTGTATTATATATTTATTTATAATTCTCTTAATCGAGAGCATGAGAAAACTTTTTCGAAGAGAAGCCTTTTTTAAGAGATGGCAAAAATATTCGCTTTTTTATTTTCTTTTACGAGTCAAACTAAGCAAGTGGAAATCCTAAATTATTCTTAAAATAAAAAAGAAAAATAAAAGAAAATAAAAAGAAGTCAAACATCGTTAGGAAACATTGAGTTTTATAAATTTGATCCCTGGTGTAAACTTGTATCGATAAACGAAGATTTAAAGATAAGCGACTTACTTTACACATCTTTTACAAAAGTCACATTAAACGCATTTACTCGAATTAATATATCAGAAATAGCGTTAACATTTTAATGCGGAGTGAACAATTTTGCATTTGTAAATAATGAAGAATTTTAAGGAAAAAGAAAACAAAATCAATGGATAGAAAATAAAAAAATTAATGAATGACGCGTGCATCCGTGTAATGGAGTAAAATTATTATATAAAAACAAACTAAAAAAAAAAAATAAGCATAAAAGATCCAAAAGGTTATTTTTTTTTTTACTAATAATTTAAAGTATTCACACACACACACACACTCACACACTCAAACGAATTAGCAACGAATATGAATCTTTCTTTTTTGTTGTTTCATGTGGAGTGAACCACAAAATCTTAGCATTAATTTTTTTTAGAACAAAATTAATATATTGTAATTCGAGTACAATCGGGTAAAGTATTATTATTATTATTATCATCATCATTATCATCATCATCATCATCGTCATCATCATCATCATCATCATCATCATCATCATCATCATCATCATCATCATCATCATCGTAAACGAAACACGACAGACAGCCATCGTCGCAATTTAAATAACATCGGTTATTTTTTATCGTCCTTACGTGTTAGTATAAAATAGTCATGATCTTTCTCATAATTACCAACAGGAATTGTGTCGAGGATGGTGTATGAAACGTTATAGCAATAAAATTACGTATTTGTGTATAATTTAAAGTTAGTAAACTTATTGATTACGTACAACACTTGTATATCAGAATATATATGTATATATATATATATATACACATCCCATTTTAATGATAAAAAGAAAAAAAGAAAAAACCATACACCTCACATATATATTTTTTAAAATATCGGTATTAGTTTTAAAAAAAAGTAAAATTATTATTATTATTTTTTTTTAATGCAATTAAATATCTATTACTTCAAATTTAAAGATTAAAAATAATTGCACACCATTTATTTATCGTCGATATATTTTAAATTCCTATTTTTGCTATTCGTACGGAATTCTTTAATTTTTCAATTCATATATCTCGATGTTAAGAGAAAGAAGTATTTTATACAAAGAAATCAATTTCAGTAATAAAAAGACATTTTATATATTAGTGAGATATAACTCGACGAGATATGGGAGAATACAGGCTGTTCATCCGATAATGGGAAGATTCTATATACAAGTAGGTAATGACAATATAATTTTTTAAAATAATAAAAATTTTTTTATTAAAGTAAAATTTTAATTTAAAATCAAATATTTGCAAATCATGTGGAAGTTTGAAAAATCTTTTTTAAAGTATTGTTGAAAAGATTTTAAATTATTTGCTTTTTTTACTATAGCAATTTTGTGTGTCAACATGTGACGAAAATAATAAAGATGAAAAAGTATAAAAATGTTCATATATTTTATTATATATATAATGGCGCCATTAATATTATATTTATATATATATATATAAGAGTAATCTTATTCAATTAAGTGTCATGTGTGTAAGAACATCAGCTCATAAAATAATTTCTTATCATTTTCCCCAAGGATAATAAAAATTATAAAATATCAATAATAAAAAATACATGATTCATTATCTATTTAGTTTTGTTTTTCTATATCGTAAATAAATATTACATACATATCCATAATGAGTTGTGCGCCGTGTTTCTTTCATTTTAATTTGATAATTAATCTAGAGTTTTTAATTATTTATGTGTGAGTGTGTGTCTCTACACAACGAGCTTAGAGTATACCATTGTCTTGCTCTACGCTTAGTTAAATGGATAAATGTGTAAAATCATTTTAAAATTGTTTTAAACCTGTTGTTCTTTCTTTGTCTTACTTTTATTCTATTCCCAAATGAAATAATAATTATAATTATAATATTAATCGCCACTGCGTTTTCTATTAGACACTGTGTCTTTCTTTTCGAGACACTGTGTCTTTCTTTTCGAGACCGGTGCTTTCTTTTCGAGACTGGTGCTTTCTTTTCGAGACCGGTACTTTCTTTTCGAGACCAGTGCTTTCTTTTCAGTAAGAAACCACAAAAATACTAAAAAACCTTGGCTTTCTATACTAACTCAGATATCTATTCCCTTCTTATTTCTCTCTCTCTCTCTCTCTCTCTCTCTTTCATTCTCATTCTCTCTCTCTCTCTCTTTCTCTTTCTCTTTCTCTTTCTCTCTCTCACCTTACTAATTTATATAGGCAGTCTTCGTAATTTACAGTTCTGTTTTGACAAATTTATACCGCGTTAATAAAAATTTAGTCGGAATCACTTTCCTCGTCTGATTTAAGTGCGTAAGAAACTGGTTTACGATTACGTGCACTGTTCTTTCTTGGCGGTACTACAGGCGATGGTTCCGAGGTATTGTCACTTTCAGAGTCTGATTTCTTCCTTCGTTTTTTCTACAAAGGTGATATTTAAACATTTAAAAAAATTTTTAAATTGTTTTTTAATATCATTCAATAATTTGATATAAAAATACTTACGGATTTCACTTTACTCGCTAATGTATTATCATCTGTTTCAGAATCAGAAGATTTGAGTTTTTTCTTCAACTGACGCTTAACTGGCTTCGCACCTCCTCCATTTTCTGCCTTTTTTTTTGATGGAACTTAATTGATATTATAGTGAAAATAAGAATTAAAAATATATTATACATTTATATATAAATAATATTTTAAATATGAGTAGTATTGATTGATTACCTTTTTTTGGTGGTGTAAACATTATCAAAGAAGAATCTTCACCGGGAGAAGATATAGATTTTTGTAATTTGTCTGGAGTATTTCCAACTAAACTATCAAAAAGTTCTTCTGGACTTGCTATAATAAAATATTGATGACGGTCGATGAGACTTATATTTTATTATTTATACGATTAAAAATAATATAATTTAAATCAATTAATGTATCAATAAAAAATATATATTCACTTACATTTAGGTGGCGGTGGTTTCTTATCTATTTTAAAATCATCATCCGAATCGCTGAGCGTTATTGTAGGCTTTTGCGACTTTTTTCTAAGAAAAGTCATAAAAATTTGATCATTAATAGTCTTCTTAGAAAAATTGTCATGTATATATTTTAAATATCATGACATTATCATGACGTTAATAATTTTAAAATCAATACGCATACTCACACTTGTTCAGAATCGGACGACATATTATAAAGATTTTCACTAACAGCATCCGATTCGTCACTGCTAACAGCATAATTTCTTTTAGCTGCAATTTCAACATAAGCCCAATTTTAAGATATATATTAAAAAAATGTTTAACTAGTATATAGAAATAATTCTTTCATACATGCAGCTGCTCTTCGCGGTGAACGCACTGGTGAACGCACTGGAGAAATACTATTAAAATCAATTGCGTTACTGTCAAATTCATTACTATCGGAATCAGAATCCTTTTTCTTGGGTTTTTTCAAAGGTTTAAACGACAATGTTGTTTGTTTCGTTCCTAATTATAAAGACAAAAATATTGCATTTAATCTGATCATAATTTTCTGTTATATAGAAGTTATATATATATATATATAAAAAAAAGAGAAACAAATTATTTCACCTTTTTTAGCACCTGGTTTTTTCTCAGTTTTAATATTGAGCTTTTCAGTGATACTTTTATTCGATTCTAAAAGAATATCAAATTCATCTTTCTCTTCGATTACTTCTTTCTTTATCTATAAAATAATATATATTTAAAAAAAATTCACATAATTTTTTAATAATAATAAATAAAAAATAAACAAGATCCAAAACTAACTTTTGGTTGTCTCTTAATTCCTTCTTTCTTGTCCTTAGATACAATATCTGCTTTTTCTATTTTCTTTTTTAATTCGGTATCGATAACAGGAAGTATTCTACGAGTATCCTCTTGCTTATAAAATTTAGCTGGCGGCTTTTTCATATTTTGACGTGATTTATTTTCTTCTTTTTTTTCTTTCTCTTCGACCTAAAAAAACATCAAATACAGACATAAGAATAATTTTCATTTTATCTAAAAAGATGTTTCGATTAAACACGATCCGATAAATATATAATTACTTTATTTAATTCAGCCAATAAATTATCCAAATCTTCCTTCCAAAGAGAAATAGGGGTACGAGCTTGCAATCTTTTTAATTCCGCTATTTTTTCATCCCTTTGACGTAAGAGGTCATCTTTTTTTTCCTTCGTTAACGACCACAAAGTCATACCCAAAAGATAATCAAAATTTTCTTTTTGTATTGCAGCCGACGAAGATGGTGTATCTTCAGTTAATTCGTCAGCAACTTCCTCCTAAAAATTAGTAAAAAATTAAGTTATTATTTATATAAAAATGAATATAAATATGTATATCAATATAAAAAATCAAAAGATGAAAATAAATAACTTTTTTGTTCCGACTTACTTCATCTTCCTTTTGTAGCAATAAATATATTTCATCAATATAGCTATATGTATTTATATATATTTTTTTTAATCCAAGAATATAATTTATTTAATACAATTACTTACCAAGACAGCTTCTCTGTTTTGAGCTAACTTCCATGCAACCACAGGATCAGATTCGTAATTACGTCTTATCAATTCAGCTATCATATCCTTTTTCTTTTTATTTTCAATCACCAAAGAACCATCACATTTTTCTAAAATGAAGCGAGCTTGATTTGATAATTTTCCTGATTCTGCTTGTAAGATACCTTCTAAGTAATCTTTCCTTTTGTGATACGCATCCAATCTAATTTTGTAAAAATTCCTTAATATTTGAGTAACGCTATCATATTTCTGAAGACAACGATTTTCATCAAATGCGCACTGTAATTAAAAAAATATAAATATATATATTTTTTCTCCTATTTGTTAAATATGTTAAAACAAACGTTAATAAATATCTTACCATTGATGTTATCGACATTGTCGATTGCAATTTAAAAGCTTTATGCAGACCATCTCTTTCTAAATCCAGTAACTTATCACGATTTAAAATTACTATAAAATGTACAGTAGTATCCGTGTAATATTCTTTATAATCTCTATTAAAATCAATATATTTGTAGTCACTCTATAATAAATATTTTAATTTACATATAAATATAACTTACGTAATAATTGCAGGTGTTTTCTCGGTACCGTGTAACATAGGTTCTAACACTGTCTCTTTATAAGTTTGTGTCCACATTCCAATTGGAAGTTCTGTAATTTCTACTTTATCTGGTCCTATTATAGAAATTTCTCCACTAAAAATATAACGATAATCCCCACAGCTTTCTATCACACCGGTAAAATTCTTATAGTATGGTATCTGCATTATGTAAAATTATAATTTAAAGATTATTAATAAATTTTAATAATAAATGTATCACATTGTAAAATGTTACCATTGGTTTAGGGTCTCCACCATCCATCATACGATACAAATTTTCTATAATTTCGCGAGGATTATAATTTGGAATTTTGGTCATCCATCCCGTACCGATACCATCCGCACCATTTACCAATAACATTGGTATTACAGGAATGTAGTATACTGGCTCGATTTTTTGATTGTCATCATATTCATGTGCAAGAAGTGGATCATCGTGTTTATGAAATATGAATCTTGCTAGTGGACTAAAAAATAAAAATACATATCTGTAATAATAATCTTTTTAAGGATTATTTATCATTTTAAATCTAATTTACAAACCTAAGCATTGTGAAAATGTATCGAGCACTTGCAGCATCTTTACCTCCTGTAAGTCTTGTACCAAATTGACCAATAGGCTGAAGTACATTAATATTGTTACTTCCGACAAAATTTTGAGCTAAGTTAATGATAGTAGCCATAAGAGACACTTCACCGTGATGATAAGCGGAATGTTCCGCTACGGAACCAGCTAATTGTGCAACTTTAACTTCACGTTTATCGTTACGTTTCAAACATGTAAAAAGTACTTTTCTTTGACCAGGTTTAAAACCATCTACCATACTGGGTATAGATCTTACGTTATCATAATTACTATACAGTACTAATTCAACATTAATAAAGTCTGAAAAAGATACAGTACGAGTATCTTTTTCATAAAGATAACGTTCACCTAAACCAATTTCTTTTCGTCTCTTTGTTTCGTCCATATGATTCACTAACCACTCCTTACGTTGATCTACACATTTTTTACTAAATGCCATGATTATATTTTGATCATCTTGGTCACCGTCATATCGAAATCGAATTCTGTGCCTTGCCATATTTTCAAAGTACTCCTTTGCCTCTTTGGCGGTAGAAGTACCCAAACCTATTTAAAGTAATTTTAAACTATACATATATACGTTGTTTCTTATAATTTGTAAAAACGTAAAAATAAAAACCTTTGTAGTATTTGATTTTATACGTATGAAAATTTTCTGTTTCCTTCTTCCATGATTCAAATTCTGGTAACGAAAAGAACGATAATACTTGATTTCCTTTTGATGCTTTCACAATTGGTGTAATGAATTCTTCGATGAAGTTTAGTTTTAGTAAAGATGGCCAATTGTGATGAATAAAGTTAATTAAAAGACCCTTAATATGAGAACCATCCTAAAGAAAAAAAATATGTCATGTAAAACTCTGTAAATATATTACCACAGCCTAATGTACAAATTAATAGTAGACAAAAAGATATTTATTGACCTGATCCTGATCAGTCATGATCATCATTTTACCATAACGAAGCGTTTTAAGATCATCCCGGGTTTCATACTTTTTTTTATATTGTAGACCAAGAATTTTTATTAAATTATTGATTTCAGCATTTTCTAATATTTGTTTGTGCGTTGCTTCTCTTACATTCAATATTTTACCTGTAATAAATAAATATATATGTGTAAATTATGTACCAGTTAATACAAAGCTTTGATGAATTTCATAAAGTATTAAACGTACCTCTTAATGGAAATATGCCATACTTATCTCTACCTACAGAAGATATTCCTGATACAGCCATCGTTTTAGCTGAATCTCCCTCAGTTAATATTAGGGTACACTCTAATGATTTATTTGTTCCAGCATCATTAGCATCTTCCAACTTAGGAATACCTATAAATAATTTGTATGTTAATGCATTAGTATTCTGTTAAATTTCATTATATTTTAATATCTTATTCGTAATTACGTAATTATAAAATTGACGTAATTTAATGAATAACACCTTGAAGTTTTCTCTGTTTTGATTTAGGTCCCAATTTTTGTAGTTGACTGTCAGCCTTAAATTTGGCCCATGTTAAGACAGATTCTACGATGCCAGTTTTCATTACCTACAAATAAATCAAATGATTATATATACAAAATTACTGATTTCTTATAAATAAAATCATATGAAAATTACTTACGGCTGTGATGAATTTATCGCTTAATACGCATTTAGAACCAAAACTTTTTTGTTGCAAAGTCATGTGTTCCTTAGTCTGTGAATCGAATGAAGGATTATTGATGAGACAATTAATAAAAATCCATAAATGATTTTTGATTTGGAATGGTTTTATGGTAAACCCAGCTTTATTTTTCTTCTTTAATGTTTCTGTTAGTTGTTTAACTATCAAATCTGTAACATGGTCTACATGTCTGCCTCCCTGTTGATTAATTCAATGTTATAATGCATTTGATTTAATAAAAATAATGTAAAAAGAGGAAAAAGATTTAGTAAGTTCAGAAAAATAAATACCTTTGTCGTTGCAATACTATTTACAAATGACATTTGTTGGAAACCCTTGTCGGATAAAGTAACCGCTACTTCCCAACGAGCTCCGCAACTTTCATAAGCAATTTTTAATGGGTTACCAGAATCATCTTCCTTTCCTTTAATATAACAGTCAATGTAATCTTTAAAATTCTTTACAGGTACTCTAACTCCATTAAGATAAACTTTCACTCCTCTTGTAGATGCTGCTACGTCGTACGCTCTACGCGACATAAGAGCTACTATGTCTGCATCTAAAGAATCCATTTTGAATTTGGATAAATCTGGAGAAAATGTTACCTTTGTAAAATCTTCCCCGTGAAAATCTTTAATTCGAGGTTCACTGGCTTTCCCCATATTATCGCCCCATGTCTAAGAACAAATAAATTATTGAAATGTTTTAATCAATATCATTCTAACAGTTATCATATTTGTATCATAATTCTATCAAAATGTTACTTACTTGTTTTAGACTTTTTTTATATTCCTTAGATGCAGTTTCAACGGTGAAACGATGACTAAAAATATTACAGAGTTTTGCACCATAGCCATTTCTTCCTCCTGTAACTTTTTCCTCCTCGTCGTCGTAATTTGATGATGTTAATAAATGACCAAAAATCATAGTGGGTACATACATATTCTCTTCCTTATGTATTACAACAGGAATACCTTTTCCGTTATTCCAGACAGATATGGTGTTATTCTCTCTAAAATCAAAAATATATCAATTACTTTTTAAAGTAACTTTGCTAAAAATATAAATTAACCCTCTCAATAAAACTGACGACTATGAACTTCCTACATAAAATGCCATTTATGTAGGAAGTGCCACGGCAGAAAAGACATCCATAGCAAAAAAGAGAGAGTTAATAGATATTAATTTATTAAATATACTTACGCATCAATATCAATCTTAATAGTATCCATTTTTGGATCACGTTGTTTGTTATCAGCAGCGTTGACTAAAATCTCATCAAATATTTTATACAATCCAGGAACAAATTTAATATCCCTCTGTACCATCATTTCTTTTTCCTTATCGAAAACCCACATAAGTTCTGTGGTACTTTCAATTGATCCGATGTATGTATCTGGACGCAAAAGAATATGCTCCAATTGTGTTTTTTTCTGGTAAATACCTTCGATGGTTTTCTTCTTGGCATTACTAGCTTGACCTCCATTTTCGATAGCTGAACTCATTTTTTTAATGTGATATGTTTTTATATATCTGCAAATAGAAGATTAAATAAAACAATAAAAAATTAAATAAGCAAAGGGTTAGTAATTTTACGTAAAAATAATTACTTGGTAACAATAGCACTTATTAATTACTATAACTAAACATAAATTTTATATATATTCAAATGCTGCAGCAAAAACAACAATTGGTGATAATTAATAATTATTTAACGATTTAATTTTTTGCAATATATAGAAATCTTTAATCCTCAAACGACATTAGATATCAGATCTAATAGGATGATGAAAAATCATTTGATTACAATTCAATATTAAAATATCATCAAAAGCTAATAGGCAAAAAATGTTAATTAACCTTTTTATAGTTTCTTAGACTCGACCAAAAAGATGTATTTACTATATAATTTCCTACCCTAAATAAGTCTTAATAATATGGCGGGAAAACGTCCTCATCTAATTGGCCAACAATACAAAGAGATGCCAATTTACAAGCGAACACCTGCTTTTTGAAAACAAATGGTGGACAGAAAAATACGTAAATTACGACCGGCAGTTATCCATTGGGGTTTGTAAGAATTTGAAAAAAATGTTATTTTATTGTTATTAGTATATAATATATATACATACACATGTGTGTATATATGGATAGATATATATCTCACCTTTAGTTCATTCACTTATGATATTATTATCGCGTAGTAACGTTGATAACGGAAAGTAATATAATCACACGATGCCATTCATTGTGGTTATAATTAATGATTAGCATAGCACAGGCACTGATATTCATCCGGTACACTCACCCCGATCTAATCTTATTCTATATCTTTTAATATATTTCAATGATATATTTGAATTAAAAGATATTATTTAAACTAATTGATGCCCTTAGATTATTTGTTTGTAATAAATTCCAACAAATAGCTACAAGTACAATTCTTCTTCATCACAATCGTTGCAACCAATCGTCGAAGTTACTTTGGCGCTACTATCGTTTACAGAGTAACATCATTAAGAAATATAAAACCCTGCTAATAACTATTGGAAACAAATAATATGAAAAATACAAATTTATAAATTTATATTTGATTAATTTTTCTTTTTAAACAAATTATAAGGTAGATTCAAACATATGAATAGTAATTATATTGATTTGATAAACAATTCAAATCATTTTAATATATGGCCAATTTCAATCTTTACTTATTTATATTTGTATATATAAATCTAATATATACATATATACTGGGTAGAAGTAAATAATAAATTCATTTTTTAAACAATTCTAACTTATAAAAATGATGTTAAATATTATGCATTTTTTTCCTATTTTTACATATTATATATACAATATAACATGCACAACCTACATTATACATACAATCTTTATATTGTAGAGTACAATAAATAAAATAAACAGCAAGAAAAGGAAACGGTTAAAGAGATTTACTATTTTTTTTCAATAAATGTATTTTTCTTCCTTTTCGCTTACTTAAAACTAAGAATAGCAATAGTGGATTTATAGCAGCAGCAGCAATGAATACAATATTTATAATTATAATATCTATAGTTAACATATCTCCATAAAATTATATTAATAATTATAGTTGTAATCGTCATGATCATTCATTTATATACATGTATATATGAAGAAATATGCATACACGTACGAAAGAGGACATGCAATTATGCATCCGGGAATAATCATAAGTGTACGCATATATTTCACGATCTAATTTTTCTTTTCCATACGAAATTCTTATGTGTAGGTATGTATTAATTTAATTCGCGTAATCTTCCATCCTGAATATTTCAAGATTGCGACTTAAAATCTAATTTTTCTTTTCTTTTTTCTTCTTTTCTTCTTTCATGATTTTGAACGAGGAAGTGATCGCCTGTATCTTTTGTTGCATGGTTTTCATAGCTGTATATATATAACGTAATTGTGTTTTATAAACCACTACTATACTCTCTTTTTCATTAGACATACGTTTATATGCAAGATTGTTATAAGTGTGGTACAAAAAATAAGAGTGCTTTACCTTCTGTTTAAATATGCTAATAGAAAATTTACAATATAACTTAGCATACATCTTACGTTTACAAAACTAAATATCAATGAGGAAAAATTTAACATACAAGAATTGAAATATTTATCAAAAGAATTTGTATGTTATTTGATTTGTAGGAAAGAACTTACTAAAAATGTTTTATCCATGAAACGATAAGCACCACAGAGAAATCTATAATATAAACAACATTTAATTTATTTAATTCATATATATATATATATATGTATCTATCTATATAAAAAAAAAGACCAATAATTTAATTTAGTCGTTTAATAAAATAAACAAACAAATTGATGTGTGATTAAATTACAATCTGTGATTTTTCTCTTAATTATACAATTTTTGAAATGCTTGAAAACACACGCATTGCAAGAACAGAACATTTTTAAAGAATTTTAACGAAATAGATGAAAATAAAAACGCATCGTAGGAGGTATATTAAACTAGCGGAATCCAATTGTTGGGTCATTTATAAAAAGAATTGCCTGGTAAAACGCACTAGCCTTTTTTAGACAGAGGGGCCATGAGATGTTGCGATAAATATTGTGATGTAGTTGTTGAAATAAAACCTTTTCTTTTTTTTTGACATTAATTATTGCATATATTGCGACTAATAGTTACAATTATAATTGAGGAAAGAAAAAAAAGAAACTGTAAAACTATTTAATTCATTGATCATTAAATAGAAGTCTATCACATTCTTTGTATCCCAAATTTCAATGTAAGGATAATACGTGCAACATGAGTATTGATATTTCTATTATTCCGTGATTTATCAATAATACTAAATTTTTATTCTTTAAACGAGAAGCCGCAAATGGTCGATATTCTTAAAAGCTACTCACAAAACTTCGCTACTTGGCAAGGCTCCTCTCTAAATGCGATAGTTCTTAATATTATTAATGGGCAATCTTTAGCGTGATTTAAAAAATCTGACGCAACCTGTATTCCCGATCTATACGTCAACCTCCTCGCGCAATAACGACTTTTTATTATGTGAAAACTTCATAGTATCGTCCTGACAAAGGACATCAACAATGAATTATTAGGGGATGCAGATATATAGGACAGCCCATACGTTTCGCCATGACCAATAAGAAAGAGAGCATTATTATGTTTAAAAATACTATAGAGTGTACCATTCAATAGGTCAAATAGGAGTAAAGATAAAAGACCCATCTTAAGAGTCGAATACGTAATATGCGTGATATACAATCACAACGTATAACTCTTTACTTGATTCTTTTTCGTTCTTTTGTTTTCTTTTTTTTCTTTTTTAATAGGAAGTCAGATAAATATTTCTCGGTGTGCTTATTATTCATTCTGCATTTTTAAATGTCTAAAAAAAGATATTTCATTTAGAATTTATTCTATATAAAATATATCCATCTCAAATCTTTATTGCTTTACTCAATAAGTTTAATAAAACATCTTAAAATTACTGATGAGATTAATGAATATGTAAGATATGAAAACCGAGATATATGATCCCAGACTTCTCAAAAGCTGATCAAAATCATTGTAAAACTTGTGAATATTGTGTTTATATTCCAATACGTGAACGTACGACCTGACCTCTGCATCCATATGCTTATATATGAAATTTTGTCGATCCACGACCTAGCATGCACAAGAATCCCCTTTACCGTTATTTCTTTGGTCATTGGTCAGTTTAATTTGGTCTGGGAACTCGTTATAAAGTTCAACCTAAAAGTCAAATAATTAACGATAGTTAACAACAAATCAATTTATAAATGATATCGCAATGATACTGATTTATTTACGACATACCTCACTTTCTTGAGCGAGAGCATTTTTAGCTATCGTTTGGAATGCCTGTTCCACATTAATAGCCTCTTTTGCACTAGTTTCGAAATATGGAATATTGTTCTTGGATTGACACCACTGCTGTGCTCTCTTACTCGATACCTTATACAAAATAAAAACATATATTATAATAAAATTCTAATCAACATTCAAAAATTGTTTCGTTGAACTTACCGACTTAGATTCTAGATCAACTTTATTTCCCAGAACAACGAATGGAAAGTTATCCGGATCCCGTGGAGATGCTTGGATCAAAAATTCGTCTCTCCATGACTCTAAAGATTTGAAACTTGTTGGTGCGGAAACATCGAATACCAATACACAACAGTCGGCGCCTCTATAGAATGCAACTCCTAACGATTGAAATCTTTCTTGACCTGCTGTATCCCAAATCTGTGATTGTCGAAATGAAAATACAATTCATTATTAAACTATAATGATTATTTTAATTAACCCTTGTACTATAACAAAGTGAGACTCGTGATACACTTCACAACCCAAACATGAAAAAGCAAAAAATACTGCACAGACTTTAGCACACAGCTGTGCTTATTAAATTATAGTGCAAGAGATTAATGATTATTATAAAGTAGTATAATTATATATATATACCTGCATAGTAACTACCCTATCATCGACCATAACTTCTTTGGTAAGAAAATCTGCTCCTATAGTAGCTTTGTACTGATTACTAAACTTTTTATTAACATACTGATTCATCAACGACGTTTTACCTACTCCAGAATCTCCCAGAATAATAACTTTTAAAAGTACTTTCTTGCGGGATGACATAATGACTGAAAGAAAACGAAGAGCAAAAATTTTAATTTTCAATTGTTGTGTGGTAATATTAATTAATAAAAAAAAGAAAGAAAAAATCCGAAAAATTTAATTTAATCAAATGTAAAATGATACATGATAAAAGTAGGAAAGTAGTGAATAATCGTAATATAGGAAAAGATATCAAACAATTATCTACATTGAATCACAATATAAATGTCAGTAATGTAATTATCATACTCGATTAAAAAACTTTAGTAAAAAAAAAATTTTTCAACAATAATACTTGGTAATGTCAATAAAATTACAAGAAAAAACTTTCTCTCCACGCACTAAAAGTTTCAAACGATTAAGAAAATATATGATAAATCATATGATGAATCCGTATTGTTTTAAAAAAATGAATCATCTAACGTATAATGAAAAGTAACTTCTATCGTAATGACGTATGTATGTATGTTTCTAAATGTTAGAAGAAAAAAAAGAAGAAGAAAGGAAATATATTATTTGCTATATCAGCAAAAAAATAAATATAATACTTTGACAACTAACAGCAAACTGGTAATCCCGTTAATAAGAAAAATAGGATATCGCTAAGGGAGAATAGAAAGAACCTAACAGGATGTAAAATAGAATTTACATGTAGATGTAAAATAGAATCCGTTTAACTGCGATAGTTGAAAACCTGTCAACACACTAGCAGGGCAATTAGGATTTTGCGCGGTAATTTGAGGATCTTCTCAAAGTAAAGATACGCGATGTCCATCGACGGACGAAATCATCCAGTGGTAGATCGACAAATTCTCCAACTTAGATGATATTACCTCGAATTTAACAGAAAACAGGACGCGTATTCCTTCTGGTCCTAACACTTCACACAAAGAAAATGGCGTGTTATGAAATCACGAGTATGACAACGATGTCGTCACCTGTTCGTTGATGTTCTCTTATCGACTGAGCTCAGTCGATTCTAATTCTCGAACGTCACTCACTACGAGATATCGAACTATCTCTCTGTTCCTCACCTTAACTTGATACAGTGCTGCCACCTTCAGTACAAAACAATTATCTTATTCCATTTCGATATAATTAATACCTATATATATATATATATAAATCTCGAGATATATTTTTCTATTTCTTGATCTTATACGTTTAAATATACCAGCTTTAAAGTAGAAAGGTTAACGTGAGAATATCTATTACGGTTTACGACGGAAATGAATAGATCTTCGCCATCTTGCTTATTCGATTTTCGTACGCGCCAAATTTAAACGATGGATAGTTTATATTGATTAGACGTATCAGCTTTTTAAAAGATACCGCTCTTTTACTATTCTTATTCGATCGTTTATATTAACATATGCTTAATTCTCAAGTACTTTCGAATATTACTATTCAGATATATGATGCAAATGCAAATCTATTTTGCATATTATTAAAAAAGTATATGAATGACAGGAATAAGGAAAAAGTGACGTACTAAGATGGCGAAAGTCTAACTTCCGTCATTTGTAAGGTAATGTAAGTAAGTAAGTAAGCAAGAGAAAATATGTATGTATGTATGTATATCTAAAAAGAATCTGACAATAGAATCTCTCTTTTCCTCCTTAATCTTTTTACACTAAGGATTGAAAGGTACTCCTTCTCTTGTGCTGCCTCTTTATCGTAGATCTCTCATTTCAGATTTCAAGGTGCATGCATCTGTAAAATCGTAAAGCGTGATACACATTGAACGATTAAGGCTGTATTAAATGTAAACTTGGATGACCACTTGAAACTTTAAAGAAATATATATTATACTAGAGATTGTGTCTTCGGTTGAAGTGATCATCATAGTTTAAGCATACTGTGAAATTAGAAGCATTTCTTAACTTGGTGTTCGCCTTTAAAAAGGTTCTCTTTTGTGGCTAACGTCAATGTTAATAAAACTATATTCATTCGTTCTCATAGTTTTCCATTTGTGAAAAATGACATCGTAAAATATTATTATTATAATATTATCATCAGTGGGAATAAAATAATTCTCTATCGTTAGTGTCTCCCATCCGTCGTCGCGTTTACAAATACCGTTGAAGATTTTTTCTAATAGTATCATCAAATCGTTATACTTTCATGCAATGTTAGTAGTTTGCCGCTTTGCGCTCAAGACGTATTACGTTATTTTTTTAGTAGACGGCATACCAATGTTGTGATTATCGCATTTTGTGATAAAAATTAACGACGATTAACCACTCCGAGTAATACCATCGCATCATGTTCTGGACTAATAATTACGTATCATCGCCTCATATTGAAGCGTTGCTTAACAAAGAGGTGGGTGTTAGATTTATTTGGTGTTATGTTATGATTTCAATGATTTTTCTAACCATGACTATTTTTTTTGCTGTGATTGTCACTATTTGCAGAATGTTACGTTGCACGAATTAATGGATGAAGAGGACATCTTACAAGAATGTAAGAGTCAAAACAAAAAGTTAATCGAATAGTAAGTCTATTTAAATCTTTTCTTTTATTATTCATTGCAACGGATAGGATTTAATTAGTTTATATATTAATACATTATCCCTTTTATTCGTAGCCTTGTAAGGCCCGATGTAATGGAAGAATTAGTAATGCTTACAACTATGGAACCATCTATCGATATTGAAGAACGTTTGCGTTACAAATATCCTAATGTTGCATGTGAATTACTTACTTGCGATGTGCCAACGCTTAATGAGAAGTTAGCAGGTATTTTAGAATAAACCTATACAATGAGTCTTATTATTCAAAAGACAACATATAAATTATACCAAAGTATAACGAAATATAATTTTAGGTGACAAAACACTTCTGAACAAATTATATGCTTTTATAGACACCGATCAACCTTTAAATCCCTTGTTAGCATCGTTTTTTAGTAAAACCATTGGTGTACTCGTTGCTCGTAAGAGTGATCAGGTAATTATAAATTTTAAAACAGAATTTGCTGCTATAATTAATTATTAGTCTTTGAAGATATTTTGACAAATAGATCCTGGCATAGAACATGGCAAATTAATAATGATTTTCATCCTTTTCTTATCCTCTTTCTGCCTATCCTTTCTTATCCTTACTATCAGAACTGGTATTCCTATCAGTTCACATGTTTACAGGTTATAGAATTTCTTCAAGGCCAACAAAATTGCGTAGACTTACTCTTACAACATTTAGAGACTTCCGCTATTATGGACTTAATATTAAAACTAGTAACGCAAGTTGAAGGAGGTCATCTGCGACAAAATATATTAAATGTAAGAAGTCATTTTTTCTTTATAATTTAAAGGTTTTATTATATTGTTGTTAAATATTCAATAATTATTTATTCCTTTTTTGTTAACAAGTGGTTAGATAGTCAACAGTTAGTACAAAGGTTGATTAAATTATTGTCTCCTACGTCGGAGCCAACAAAACACGCAAATGCTTCTCAATTACTTTGTGACATGGTAATCGTAGCAAGAGAAAATCAACGTACGTCAACAGAGCAAATAAAACCAGGTCCTATTTTGAATACTTTAAAGTCGTAAGTACATTTAACACAGACATCATTTTTATATTTGACATATTTAATTTCCAAATTAATATTATATTATAATAATGTTATTTCAAATGTTGTGTTTTTTTTTTCAGAGAAGAAACTGTAAGTTTATTATTAGAGACAATCTTGACAAGTGAAAAATCAGAAAGCAGTATTGTGGGTGGGATTCAAGTGCTTCTTACCCTTCTGGGTCAAAAAGTAAACACGTATGTATGCATATAATTTTTGTACATTTATTTATTGGCATTTTATATTTTTCTATATAAAAATTTGTCTCATATGTATACATAGTGCCTTAAATGAAGTCGACATTCATGGAAATGGTTCCAACGAAGACATGACAGATGATAACGAACAATGTATTAACATTTCTAATGCTACTATACCCTACTTGGAACAACTTCATAAACTTCTTTTAGATCCACCAGTTGTAAGTATCACCTTAATAAGCATTCCTTAATATTTAATATGCAATTCTTATTCATATAATGTAAATGTATAGTTATAGATATTTATTTGTATTATAGAAAGCTCCTGTAAAAACAACAGCTGGAATTTTAGATTGTCCATTGGGCAAGACACGCTTGCATGTCGCAAGATTATTAATGGCCTTGTTATCAACCGAAAATGTAAAAATTCATGAAGCATTGGCAGATTTAGGAACATTCCAAACTTTATTGGTTAGTATCAATATATTTATTTATTATTCAATTTATTCATTTTCAAATTGAATCATATATTATTGTATTATTTATATTATTTACAGGATCTATTTTTTAAATACACATGGAACAATTTCTTACACACACAAGTACAACAATGCCTAGCTTTAGCTATTAATTGTGATTATCAAGATAATAATAATATTTATAGCAATGTAGGTAATATGTCTCTGACAGAGTGTCAATATATATTCTATTTTGATAACAAATTTTTTATCCAACAAACTATTTTGTTTTTTTAGATATTTGTTAAATGCAGATTGATAGAACGTATTTTGGAAGCTTGGGAAAAGAATGAGAATAAACAGTAAGTTTTGAAATGAAAATTATAATCTATGTAAAAAAAATGTAAATATGATTAAATGGCAATTAAATAACGAATTTTAATGTTCTTAATTACAGAAACAAAGAGAATGGTATTAGACAAGGATATATGGGTCACTTAATAAATATAGCGAATAATATTGTACTACAATGTGAAAAAAATAATGCGCTTGATACTTTTGTGAAAACAAATTTATCAACCGAATGTCTTAATAAGTGGGAAATACTTGTGAATACGAAACTAGTGGAAATCAACAAAACACGTGCAATCTTCTTGGTAATCATATTACTGATATCTTATTTAAATGTTTGTCTGAAAAAAAATAATTGTAGTTATTTTATTATTATGTATAATATTTAGATTAGACCAACAGCAAATATGCCCAACTCTGAAGATACTCCGGATCGCTACTATTTGAAAGAGGTATGGAAGATATCTATGATATATTTTTAAATGTACACATGAGTGTGTATAGGATATATGGTAATATAAATAACTCTTAACTATACTGTACGGTATTCTTTAATGTTAGATGTACACTGACTATCAGGGTCAACAAATGACATCCACTTTTATTGATAATTTCGGATTTCGTGATAACCAATTTGATGCTGGGGATGATTCACTTCAGTAAGTATATCAAACTATATTTCTACCTAAGTAATGTAAGTTAAGCAGTAAATTTCTATGGGAGCGTTAAATTATAATGACACAAAGAGAATGTAACACTGCAAACAATAGTATTGCATTTGCTCTTAGTAAATGTTTAGAAAAAAAAAAACACTATTATAGTAGCTCCGCTGATGAAATAACAGCGTTGGCCTTTAAAAGGATTAATCTCGCCGATGAAGAAATGGATCCAAGAGCAGATCTATTTGATAAGGTATAGATCATTTATTCTGATTCGTTATTTATTCGTATTACTTCATTATTTTAAATGTAATTTTAAACTTAGATCTGTCAGCAAAAACAAAAAGCAGGGCTTGAGGAATGTGGTGGTGGAGCTGAATGGACCGATGAAGGTGACTTGACTTTCCAGACAGTAGTAGACAAACGAGATTGGCACTCAAAACAACATCATGGATCTAGTTCATCCGATGAAGACGATGAAGATCCTCGAGATATGCCCATGGAAATTGATACTTCAGATGGTAAAATTTTATTTAAAATATATTTTCTTAATAATATATTTAAATAAATACTTTAATTATGCATTAAATTACAGTTTGGAATTTTCCAGAACCAATTCCAGCTAATACAACAATTCCCGAGGTAAACCCATGGGATGTTGTACCATCAGAACCTCTTGAATCTACTGGCTGGGCAAACTTTGATAATTTTGAAAGTACTTTAAGCATAGAAAATAATATTGCGGTAGATAATAAAACTTACGAAACAGTTACAAAAGACATTGTTGATGCAGCAACAAGTTTGGTCGAGAAGGAGACAGCACTGGAAAACAAATCTGTGGAAAATATTGGAGGTGGTGATTCTATAACTGTAGATTTGGTTGATAGTACATCCCATCTGTCTACAGAAGCAAATCAAAACAGTAAAGCTAGTGATGATAGTATATATTCTGTATGTACCTCTGACAAGAATGCCAATCCAAGTGAAAGGTATTTATTAACTTATAAAGAAGTTAAAATCATTTTATAATCAATCTAAAATATTGGATAATATCTAAATTATCATTATCTTTATTTAGAACACCTGAAACCAGAGAGGACAGTAAGAATGAGTATGTGAAAAATTCGATCGAAAATGATAAAACATTAACTGAAAACAAAATTGTTTGTGCTGTACAAAGTACACCATCAGATACAACGTTAATGTCTAAGGATGCCAAATGAAATGTTAAGATTTATTAAAAAAATATGGCAATAGGAAAAGAAAATCATATCAGTATGAATTATGTACGGATGTCTAGAACATCTTGTGTCTTTATTTTCATTAGATCACATGAATTATACTTTACAGCATTGGCGCTGGGCACTAATTACGGCAGGGTATTGATGCGGTTTGAATAATGGACTTTTCAACGCTCAATTACATTTATCAAATCTTTTGATGTTAATAAATATGTTCCCAGATTGCCAATGTACAAGTCAACTTTTGCAAGTGGAATGTCCTAAGTTTTTTTTTATATAAGGACTACTAACAAACTTTCGAAAATTGTTATTTATACGTATTCGATATAAATGCAAGTAGTTGAAAGGATATATTCAACTGATGCAGGTTTATCTTGTATTGTTTTACATTTGCATGCTGAGATAGACGAAATATATAATTGTACAAAAAAGAGCTAACCAAATTAAGGACATTTGTGCCTTTACTTGGTTTACTCGTTATCTGTTTTCACAGAACAAGTATTATGTAGCATTATGGACTATAATGTTTTAAGTAACTTGGATATGAGGCTCTTTATGGAAAGTCATTGTAACGATATATTTCACAACAGGTGCTTTAGCTTCTACATTCAACAAGGCAAAGGTACTTAGATGCAGTGCCTACTATTTGCTTGAGTGTATGCCCATGCAACGATGCGATGTAAAAAAAGAAAGAAAAAAAAAGTAAACAAAAACGGGAAAAAATCATGTATTTTTATTACGTTCACGATAATATTGAGTCAAAATTTATACGATATAATAATATAGACAAAGTTTTCGATCGATCTGTTCTTATTTGCATTCCAATACAAAATTTCTATATAAGATTAATAATAACAATAGTTATTCAACATGATCTTCCAAAAAAATAGTATTAAAAAACAAGCAGAATTCAATTTAAAAAAAAATAAGTTTTTGATCCATTTAAATTGTAATAATTTCTTAAAACAAAGAGTTCTGTGAAATGTTTCTTGTGCAACACAACACTCTTCTGCCTTACAAGTGTCACTATAGAAATGTGTTTATAGCACTGTACACGAGATTCTGTACATAATTAATTAATAAATGAAAAGCATTGTTCGAAGTTCCACAAGTAGTATTTGCAGATTCCTTATATTTTTTTTCCTCATATTTTAAGAAAATATATATATATATTTTTTTTTTACAATAAATATTTTTCATTTTCATATAAAGTAAAAATTCTTACCTATACCATGATATGTAATGTGATATTTACAATGTATTGAAATCAACTTGCAAAGTATTCCAATATTTAAAAATTTTATTACACGTGTAAATCCTACAATTTTAGAAATATTTCTGTTGTAAAAACATGCTGACCATTTTCATACTGATATATGATATATAAATATAAATAAATACATGTCCATATTCTTGCTTACATATTTTATATATCACTGTTGGAATTTTATTATTCTTGTTTTGAAAACAAGACCAAAAAAAGAAATGCAATATTTAAATTATTTACCTTTTCTTTATATAAAAACTTTTTTTTTACTTAATATCTTTTTACGAAAATTTACCTTCTATCTCTATTTAAAGTTTTATAGATTTTTTTAATTTACTTTCCTCTTTTATTTTTCTTTTCTTTATTATTTCTAATATATGATCCAACGTTGATTTATTCTGAATGAAAAAACCAATTATATATTTTAAATAAATTCAATTAATATCTAATAGTAGAATATATAATTAATTTAATATTACATACCTTTACCGATAAGAATAGAGAATGATTTGAATTAAGTTCTTCTTGAATACTATACATATTTTTAACATAATTTTCTTTCAAATGTATTGACATGTTCCATATCCTGCTAGCTCCTTTAATCGAATTTATATTCTCTGTATAAAATTCATGGTCTTCTAAATCATCCACCACAATGTGAACTAAAAGCACAGAGATATTTAAAAGAAACAATTTAATTTTATTAAATTAATATAATTATACCTTCTGGTTCTAACTTTTTACTAATATTAGCTGTAAAACTTCGAATTTCAGTTATTAAATTTAGTACGTTCTTCATTCTTTCATCCAACGATTCGTTTCGTAGATCTTTAAACTGTAGACATACAAATATTTTATATCATTCAAAAATATTAAAAATAAAAAAAGTTAAAGGATAAAATTTATATTTTTACTTCGTCTGCTGTAGGATAAGGTGCTTCTAATAATGAAGACAATGATAAAAAGGATGGTAATTGTTTAGAAAGTCTTGAATACAATTCATCGGTTAGAAATGGTGTGATAGGAGTAAGAGCTCGTAAGGACACCTCTAAACATTTGATTAATGTGTATGTATGGCTTATAATTATGAGCTCTTCTCCGCTCTTAAAACCCCATTTGGTTGCTTCCTATTGAAATTTTATTATTATGTACTAATTCTTTATATTATTTTATAATAACAAATAATTTGCTAAGAAAAGTTAAGTTTACCAAGTAAATGTCACAAAATTCATTATAGATAAATTGTTTTATTGCAGCAACTGCCTTATAAAAATTTCGTTCTGTAAATGCTGTATTAACTTTGTTCACCATTAATGATAATCGACTTAAAATCCAAGAATCTAAAGTTGTAAATATTTCAGGTTTATGATACTTATCTGGAGATATTGTTAGCAATACATATTTGCTCGCTTGCCAAATTTTGTTACAAAAGAAATAATTTTGTTGACATTCGATAATATTGAAGGAGACAGTACGATCTGTTAAAATATTTCAATTATATTATCAATCATTTAAAAAGTAAAGTAATGTAAAAGTATTTAAATTATAAACTATTTACTTTTAATATTGTGCGCACATAATGTCATACGTAATGCATCAACTCCGTAAGTTGATATTCCATTTGGAAACATTTTACCATTAACAATTAGAGTTCGTTTAAGTTCATTTTTATTAAGAATACCAGCTTTATAACTTTCATTTGCTTTTGCATTGAGATCCTAAAAATATAAGAAATCTTATATAATTAATTACTAATACGTATAGTATATAAAATATATGATTATATTTTATTATTATATTATATTATAAGCTAATAAAAAAAATTTCAATATATACCTGCAAAGATGTACCATTAATAATACTTTCAGGAGAGATAACATTTCCAAAACTCTTAGATATTTTCTTTCCTTGAGCATCGCATAGAATACCATGAAGTAAAACTTCCTATAAAGAAAAATCATTTTATTTTTAAACAAATGCATGATCATTTATATAGAATTTACATTTTTAAAAATATAAAATTACTTTAAAAGGTAGTTGTCCAGTTAATTCTAATCCTAACATCACCATTCGTGCAACCCAAAAGAAAAGAATATCATGCCCAGTTTCCATTAGTGTTAGAGGATAATACTTTTGAAAATCTTCCATCTGAAATATTTTATTTATTATTAATATTACAATATTATTTTCACTTATTATAAATTATGTAATAAATAATTACTTTTCGTAGCCAACCCATAGTAGTAAGAGGAAGGAGCGCAGAAGAAAACCATGTATCTAGAACATCATTATCTTGACGTACTTCAACGTTTGAACCATATTTCTTGTGTGCAATAAACAATGCATCTTCTTTAGAACGTGCAATTATCCATTCAGATGTTTGGTCATTTTTAATTTCATATGCTGGAATTTGATGACCCCACCATAGTTGTCTTGAAATGCACCAATCCCTGATAATATGATGTTATTCATTTTTAATTTTTAATTATTAATGAATCTTAAATATGTTTCAATCATTCAATTTGTTTAAATTACATAATTTACCTAATATTTTCTAGCCAATTATACCACAATGGTTCATAAATAGTAGGATCAATTTTTAAAGATCCATCTCTTACAACTTGTAATGCTTTCTCAGCCATATCTTTACATCTAATAAACCACTGTTCTTTTAATAAATATTCAATAATATCACCAGATCTTGAACATCTAGGTATAATCATTTTGTGACTTTCTATACCTCTTAAAAGGCCTTTATTGGCTAATTCATTTAACATTTTTTCACGTGCCAGAAATCTTGGAAGACCCTTTTACGTATTAAATTTACGTATTACAGATTATATATTAAAATAAGAATAAAATAAAGATTTTATTGAATACCTTATAATTATTATTATTTGTTATTATATTTCCATGTTCATCTATAGTATCAATAATCCTTAAACCATGGCTCTTCGCAATTTTGTAGTCTAGACGATCATGCGCCGGAGTAATTTTGACTACACCTGACGATTACATTTTTCTGATGTATTAAGTTTTTTAGAATTAAATATTATTAATATATTTTATAATATATAAATTTAAATTATATAAATAATATTAGGTTGGAGAAAAAGAGATCCATTATTTTTACGTTTATTTAAAGACAAAAATAGTGGATTTCTTTGTCCCCAACCTAATTATAATAATAAATGTTTGATATTACTGAATTGCCTACCAGTCCCAAACGTTCTATTAACAGAAGTATCTCCGATTATAGGTATAAAAGTTTCTCTGAGATCATGCCAAACATATTGATTAATATATTTATTATACCTATTATCTTCTGGATGAACAGCTATAGCTACATCTCCTAATAGAGTTTCTGGCCTAGTTGTTGCAATAATTAATTCATTATCTGCGAAATTAAAAAATAAGGATAATTAATGATAAGTTAGAAAATAGCTAAATAAAATGTAACTTAAATACCTGAATCTTTAATTTGAAATGCTATTTTACTTAATTGTCCAAATTTTACTTTCTTTTTATAACCTGGAACTTCTAGTTCTGTTGTTTCTGTTAGTTCTATAGATTCAACTTCGATATCGGATATAGCACTTTGTAAAGATGTAGACCAATTAATTAAATCTTTATCTCTATATAACATATTTTTGTCATTTAATTTAATTAATGCTTCGGTTACTACAAAATTATGATTCTATAATTATAATAAAAACATCACTTTAGATCAACTAACATAATTAAAAATAAAGTGCTAGAATAATTCACTACCTTACTCATCGTAAAGTATTCTTTGGACCAATCAACACTAGTTCCTAGTAACCTTAGCTGATCTTTTATTACACTTTCTTTTTCATTTTTCCATTCCCAAATGAAAGAAAGAAATTCTTCTTTTCCAATATCTATCTTTGTGCAACCTTTAGTTTTGTAAAGATATTTTTCTACTACAGCTTGCGTTGCAATTCCTGCATGGTCTAATCCGGGTATCCATATTACAGGGTGGCCCTTCATTCTATACCTATTCAATAATAAAATATAAATTGAACATTAATATAAGTAACTTTAATTAAAATATCAACAAATTGTAGGATAATTAAATTGTAGATACCATCTCGCTAAAACATCCTGTATGGTTGCGGTCAATGCATGTCCTATGTGTAATGTACCTGTTACATTAGGAGGTGGTAATATCATTTTAAATGGTTCTTTATTACTACTTTGTAAATTGAAAAAATTATTCTTCTCCCATAACTGATACCACTTGAGTACATCTTTTGATGGAAATGATTTTGGAAAATCTACAGGAAATAATAATATATTTCTTTAATATATTACATTTCTATATATACTATAAAGATATTTAAAAATAATATAATACCATTCAATTTTTGACTACAATAACTTTTAAAAATACATTTGTACAAATGTGCTCTTAGAGAGTGTTGTAATCGAATTACGTTCATCTTTGAATTAAATATAAAATGTCATGTCATGGATTAATAATAAAATTGTAAATTATTTCTTTATCGTAAAATATATAACTTTTATTTAGTATATAGTATATAAAGTATACTTTATATTCATTCATAAATTGTTTGAATCACTATACGTTTTGACAAATAAAGGTTAAGTAAAAGTACTACTTGTGACTTCAGCGACAGGTTTATAAAGCCAATAATTACAAATTTTTGTTTATTTGCCGACCACTAGTAATAGTAAATCCTTGCATTACCGACCACTAATAATAGTAAATTCTTGCATTACCGACTAATCGATAATAGTAGATTCTTAGCATTAAAAAGTTGGCAGCATTGTAAAGTTGACATAGAACCTCAATAGCTGAAAAAAATGAATAAGTGCATTTAATTGCTAGCTATTTGCTAATTCAAAGTCCATAATAGCTAATTTTTTAAATTAATTATTTAATTAGTTAGTGATAATTGAAAATGTGAAAACGTCATGAGTGGGAGATTTTACTAACCTGACCATCAATGGGCGATAGTAGATACTTAATGCGATGACGGTACAATACTATAAAAGAATGCAATATTCTTTGATAGTATATGATAGTATATATAGTATAGTTATATTGTAATATAGAATTTTATGTAATTATATTTAATTTTTAATATATAAACACGTGTGTGCCTTCAGAAATGCATTTATAAATATATTTTAAAATGAAGCAATTTAAGACACTCAAATCACCGTTTAAATTAAATAATCGTTTTCATGGTCATTCATATTTAAGTAAAATTTTAAAGTTTAAGTATGTTCAATATATTTTGAAGAAAAATTCGTCTTTTACAACTAATTAATTAATTTAATAAATTCTCATAACAATTATTTATGAATAATTAATAAGAAAAAGTATCGGTGACTAATCATTCTTAATAAAGATGCAAATTACACAAGCAAAATTTCAAATAAATAACTATCATAATTCATAAGAAACATCCATACCAAACTCCTGCCGTTTTCGAGAATTGTTTTGATTAATCTAGAAAAATATACAGAAAAGAGAGAGATGGAGAGAAATATGGAGAGAGACGTTTAAATGGCAAGTAGAAATGAGAATGAGCTTCTCACGTACTCAATATAACCACAAATAGAAGTCTCTTATTCCTCCTCCTCCTCCTCCTTTCTTTACCCACAATGTTTCTCGTTGGTGTATACAGAAAGAGATAATTATATGACACCGAATTTATAACGAAAATTATACGAGATAGAGTTAACCAAACTCTGTGCCCTTAATCCGGCGTTAAGCTTAATTTCATTTATAGAACGTGTATACTGTTACAAGTGAAATTTGGAAAATCGTCAGTTTATCGTCGCGAAAATTATGCCACGTCATGAGGAAACTTTGCCGATTTAAACTGTAATTGTATACGGCTGGCAATTAACATTTCACCAAACTCAAAATCCAAACATGCAACTCAATGCTTTATTTGTTTATTTGCTAAACATATCTGATACTAAAAGTAACACGAAAAGTGTTATCTGTTTTTACCTTTAAAAAAGAGTCTACAAAAATATGTGGTTTTCTAATTAACATATTCATCCATCAAATGGGGGAAAAAGACCTTTTACGTTTACAAAACATGTAATGAAATAAAAAATATGAATAACAATAATTTTCCATGATAATGAATAAATATATATTATATATTAAATTGTTGACAAAGTTTTGCCTGTGTTATTTGAAAAATGTTCACAGATTTAAGACAATTATGAATTATATAGTAAACGAAACTTTTCACGTAAAAAATATGAAATAAAATAAAACAACAAATAACAATTATTTTACAGAAAAATTCATATATGTAATATACAAACTGTTTTTGTCGGTTTTTTATTTCTAAAATTTGATTTTATTTTAAAATAATTATGCGCATGCGAAACTTTTTCACGTTTAAAAAATATACAATGAAAAATACAACAAATAACAATTATTTTCTGTAACATTGCATATATGTATATTAAATGTTATAAAAAGTTTTATGCATTCTCTATTTTTCCAAAAATTCTGTTTATTTTAAAAAAATAGTAGAAACACTAAGTGGACAAAACTTTGCACGTAAAAAGAAAAAGAGTATGTATCGATGTGCTTAAAAAGTATTAGAAAGAAAATAAAAACAAAATGAAAGAGAGAGGGAGACGAAGAGAGGATAAAATTAAAAAAAAAAAAAATTAGAGAAAAAGTCATTAGACTCAAAAGTACCAAAATAAAACGCAACTTCAACGACACGAATGCGTTAAATGAACAGAGTGCGTGCTTACCAGTGTTAAAAAGAAATAGAGATAAAGATAGAAAAAGAAAGAGAAAGAGAATTATGTATATTCTCGGAATGATTCATAAATAGTTTATTTTCGTACTGCGTATAGTTAAGCTGCAGCTGAACTCGGGGACTTCGCTTGGCGCCTTGAGTTTCATTCGCTCATAGAAAGAGAGTAGACATGTTATTTCCAATGAGAGAAAAACGTGACAGTAGTGACGCAAATAAATAAAAAGAAAATAGAATGAAAACAAAATTAAAGGAAAAGAAAAAAGAAATAATATAAAGAGAAATGTTCGTTTGATAAAAATACGTTCTGATTAATAACGATAACGAAGAATAACATTTATTATCGAGAGATTTTTTTGTGATAAAATGTACACAGTGACTCGAAGATAAAATCAACGGGGACTCTTACAGTGAATCCAAGAAACTGATAATATATTTATCTATAATGCAATTATAAGAAATGTTAATATTAGAATAAACATTAATTATTCTCTTTACGTATTTATATTTTCGTAAAAAATATACTTAGCCATAATTAACACTGGCCGACATTAAATTATGGCGGAAATATATATATAAAACCAAGCAGCAAATTTATTTGTAATTTAGTTGAATTACTTTCGGTAGATCATCGAAAATGTAAAGAACAACATTTTCATTTCCTACTTTTAAAGTTGAGAAAGGAAAAAAGAAAAAAATAGATTTGTTTTTTCGCTCTGTCTCTCTCTCTCTTTCTTCCTATTTCTTTTCACGACGTAAAACAACGCTCGCTATTTTCCACGAGATGTTCGTAATAATGAAATTTCTTGCATGCCATTTCCAGTGGACGATACGACTTTGAATAATACGAGGGTTTACGGATACATACGTAAAAATAATTCGTGGAATTTCACGCGGATGCCGAAGTTCGTAAAAAGAAAATGCACCTACGGAAAATATAAAATAATTACGTCAATTATAAAATTGAGTTGAAGTTTTTCGAGCATAAAACAAATATATATATAAATGTATACATACGTGATACAATATACAATCTGACGTTTTATAACAAGTTTATATATCCAATATAATGAAAAATAAATACGAAGTATAAAAGAAAACCAAAATACGAAATCGACGTGATTAATCGAATAAGATATTAATTTTGACGCGAGTAATTAAACGAAAGGACCGATAGCAATCCTCCATTCCTTGATATTTTCATCCTAGTGAAAACGTATGAAATATATGGCATTTTCATCGGAAAATTCCTACCTTAATATACGAGCTATTAGGTATATGCTTTTACCGGCTTTAACATTCCCTGCTGTTCAAATCTTTTCTCTGATAACTCGAACAATTTCCCATTTTAGATTCGGAAATAAAAGCGAAATCTAATAGAATTCACGTTATTCGAATTGTTTTAACTATATTATTTCGTTTCAAATACACACATTTGTATATTTTCCAATTGCTTGTTAATAAAAATACTTGATTTATCGTTTGCAAAAACATCGAAATTTAAACTTCTTAATGTTGCTATTAAATACGATATACCGTATATACGATTAACCATAGAACGTTATTCGAACGATCGCTTAATTATGTTCGTTGTTTAGAATGCAGGTAATACTCGGACAAAAATTTTGAGATCAAACAATATATTATATAAACTATAAATATCTATGCATAGAAATTGATTCGCGAGTTTTGTCGATTATACAAATTTTCAAAATATTCTTTTTAAAATAATTTTACAAATTTTCTAAACATTACGATAAAAAAGAAACCGTATAAAAGAAGTATTAAAAAAAAATATTTTATTATTAATTGATATTTATTTAATATTAATATATTCAAATTATCCTGCAAAATTAAACAAAATAATATATAGATTCGTATTTGAATATTTGAGCAAATGTACTCCGTACGATATACGAGATACAAAGAATAGAAATAAAAAAAAATCAGATAATTTAATTAATGATAATTGCAATAAATCAATATGTTTAAAAAATATACTATCTATATTTGATACGGTTGTGTTTCAGTTTGTTAAAATTGGTCATACAGAAGAAGATAAAAGCATAAACGATCGCAATGTCCTTTAATTAAATAATTGCCATGTAAACCGACTTCGATGGGAAGGATTAAATAAAATTAACGATTGGACACACAAATACGAAGAGTTTATGTAGTTCGAACAACGTTAACGCCTCTACTTAACACGATTCACGATATACCTATAATAAACGCATTGAACGTTCTCTATTTTCCTTGTACTCTCTTTCTCTCTCTGTCTCTCTCTTTCTCTCTATCTCATAGCATTTCGAACACCCACGTCAATACGTTTCGCTTCGCAACGAATAAACGCGATATTGCAGTTGTCGATCGATGAGTCACTGCTTCAACGAATAGCAAATTTATTCTCTGCTTTTCTTTCTTTCTCTCATTTTTACCTTTTCATTCAATCTCTTACTATCTTTAACCCCTCGATCACCATTTGTCTTCTACTTTATTTAACACTTTCGATAATACTAATAAATACGAAAAACAAATTGAAATAAATCTTATTCTTGTCTTTTTCGTAATAGAAATTTTGATCGTTATTATGTTAAATTAATGAAATAATAGAAATACGTATCATATTTTGTGTAAAAAATAAAAGCTCAAAAAAAAAACTTTGTTCTTCCGAGTCTAATTAACTAGCGAGCTCTGTAAAAATAACATTTTTTTTGCTTTAGTTAAAAAGAAAAATCTTACACGAGATGAAGAGTGTCTCTCATTTTCGCCACGCGTTCACGAACGTTCAATTATTTTCTGTAATATATAGTAAGTTACATGAGTAACTCGATTATCTTGAATGTAATTAACCAAGCTCCGTTTTATCGAAGTTTCTGCTCCTCTATTCGCGAAGATTATCTCGAATCATCGATAAACAAGAATACGTGACTTCTGTTCATTCCTTCAGCATCTGCTATGAAATTTAGTTCGTGGAATATGCTTAGCGTTTCTCTAATAATTTATCATTTTATTCTTTTAATATATGTTGTTACGTTAAAAGTTAACGTACAGAGAGAGAGAGAGAGAGATGTGTATATCGATCTGTGTGTCGTCTCGTCTTTCAAAAAATACCAGAATTTTTTTATCGTTCTAACATAAAACGGAACTAATATTTTGAAATTCATTACTCTTGTAGGATGTGTTTAGAACTATAGACTTAGGAATAGTTTTATTTTTCAACTGTCCTTTCTTGCGAAACGCCTTTCTTTAGCTAGGAAGTACGAAATAGAAATATGTGATTTTTGATCGAATTATTCATCCCATTTTTACAATTCGTCGTAATAATTATAATATAATACGTTGACTTCTTCGTTCAACATTCTTAACAATCGAATCTCTCGTTTATAGCTTCTCTTGCTTTCGATCTGTCTGACACCACCTGTCTAATTAGTGCCAAGATAATCGGATTCCTACTCTAAATCAAGTCTGCAGTACGTCCTAATCAATTTACCTCGCTCCAAGCCTCAGAATTGCACAAATTGGATCCCTAAGCAAAATCATAATTCTCACTAGCCAATCGATATATATATTATATATAGAATATATATGTGCCGGTAATTGTAAACATGGAATACTTGTAAGGCATAAAATGGAAAAAAATACATTTTTTTATTTATTTTACGTTAAAATTATTTTGATTGTAAAATAAGTTATAAAATATAAATTAAAAAAAAAACATTTTATTCGGTCCTCTGTTATATTGTTATTCTCGGCACGGTTGAAGTGATTATTTCCATTTTTAGAAGTGTTTTATATTTAACAATAAATTATAACTATAGTGTATATATATATTATAATATAGCTTTTTTTTATTACTTATTATTAAGTTAATTTTTTAACAGATAGTAGGAAAATAATCATTGTCGCTAAATAAAACATCGAATTTTCTTAGATATTTTTGACCATTATTTATGCATTACTCGATAAGTTGACTGAAATCTACTTGGAAGTTTTGCTGAACATTAAAGTATCGATAACTCGAAGGGATCTTATTTCATATTGGAGGAGAACTATGGTCCACGTATTACCGGCGGCGAGGTCAAAGGTCATATTTCGCGGACTAGTGCGCAATGAAAGATACTACGAACGATTTTAATTTGCATATTTTCCAAGTGCACAAACAACTCGGTCACGCGGCACGTAAAAGAGTTTTATGCCACCGCCAGCACCCTACTCTTACCCTTTTTTCCCACCCATTCACCCTTCACTCTCGCCCCACACCCCCGGTGACTACGATAACGGAAAACAGAAACGTAAAAATATATTTCTTTACGACTTGACATTTGCAGCTTTGTTATATCTTGGCGTAGCGAGTAATATTAGTATACTTATCGTGAATTCCTTAATTACGTTTAAATAATAAATTTTATGTACGAGTCTAGCCAACAAATTTCATATATGTATCTAATGCATTTTTAAATATTATTTTTTTATATTCAATTTTTTTTATGTTAATATATTTAAAATATTTTCTTTTCGATGTTCGCGTATATAAGATTCATATTTTTTTCATACCTACCAACACAGTGTAGTTAATATTTCTATAAGTATCGTATATATAATATACTTATTATTATTAATGAAATATTTCAGGATAAGTGTTGTAATATTTTCGCGAGTGACTGTAATTATGATTCCGAAAAACACGAAGAATGCGGTTTGTAAAAAAAAAGTAATCGTTTTCGCATGCTATGACCTCGTGACTTTTCCTTATTTCTTCGAGACGTCAAAGTGATATAGATCTAAAAAACGTCGTCCGCGCGGATTCTCCAATACCTTTGAACTCCCTTCTCGATCTACCGTTGATGTCAAACGTATTCCTTTGAAAATATCATTCTAGTGGTACCCGGACTTGGAACGAACAAACAGCTTTCGTTTCATCGATATTATTCTCTATCAGGATGAGCTTCCTCTGTGTTTCTCTCTCTTACCTTCCATCCCTTTATTTCTTTCTCTTTTTCTTTATGAAAGAGGGTCTGTATAAGTGTATATATGTCTCTTACATTTATATGTGCGTATACATATATATGTAAGTATATAAATCTATATATGAACTATATAATATGATATTAAATTCATTGGAAAGCTATGTATTCTTTTAGAAGAAAATTTCTATATATATAAAACATAAAATTTATAATATAAATTATTTCTTATTTTTGGAAGATGCAATATTTTGGAAAAAATCAACACGAAGTTTCCGGGCAACCTAATACATATACAAGATAGCAGGGGTGTATATGAACGCGTACATCTATACATCTATACGCTATATACAAATGTTCGTGATCAATATAGAAACGATCTGGCATCGAAAATGGCATTTATTCGCGTATCGTATCGTCAAATTGCCGGCGAGTCACGTAATGCTGCAATCGCACGTATAGAACCTTACTCGTGCTTCCGGATGTGGCTACGAATGGGCAAAACTAACCTCTGGATTAACGTGCCCCGAAACAGTTTGCTCTCGCTGTCTAGTTTAGTTCTCGACTTCCGTCCTCGTTTTCGGACGTCAAGTGAACGTCAGACGGCTACTAGTTTCGAAATCGTTCGTTACTCATCCTCCCTCTCTTTCTCTCTCTCATTCTCTCTCTTTCTCTCATGTTTCATCCTCAAAACAGAAACGTAGAGAAGAGGATACCACGAATCAACATTATACTTGCAACCTTTAAGTGATGCTAGTCAAACGATACGCTTTGTCTACTCGATTTTGAAATTTCGCATTATACTCTACTACTTCTCATATACTATACTCGTAAAACAATTTATGTACAATAGATATATTCAGTTAGAAATAGTCAGTCTTTTTGATTGACATTTAGATAAGATACAGATAAGAAAAACGATAATTAATTAAAAATTGCGCTAAACGAAATACGTACTTTTCCCCATCGGCTCCTTAATTTACAGGAAATATTAAAGAAAATGGTTCGATAATAAAGAAACTTTGTCTGAACTTCGCGATTTAGTTTTGTCATCTACAAATTTCAAAAGATAAAAAAACAACTTTCTTAAATCAATATTGCTTTGAAATATTTAATTAATCGAAACTATTTGACTCGTAAATCTCTACAATATATTTTTTTTTATTTTTCCTTGTAAAATAGATGCGTGGAAAAATGTTGTTCTATTCTATCAAGAAGATTAAAATTGGCAGAAAAGAACACGGAGATACCAAACACTTTTCGTACATTGAAGAAAAAAATACCGACGAAACTAAAGAGAAATGTCATTGATCTCTTAAAAAGATCGATAAAAGGAATGGAAGGAGCGTATATTCGTCAAATGTAAGTGAATCGTTCCTTTGGACAAGTACTTTTTAACATATTCAGTTGAGAACGTTCTCTGGAGAGTAGAAGGCCTTCTTCTTCTTCTTCTTCTTCTTCAGACATTACTTTCTAGCGTGTATCAGGAAGAGACGAGACCAGACGAAAAAGAGAGAAGGGGACGAGCCAAAACTGCGAAATATTTATAAACTCCTCCTTTCTTCTTGCGAAGAGGTCGACGTACACCCTCTGTCTGGATCGGAGGGCCGCGGTCAAAAATGTTTACCACGAGTAGATGAGATAGAGGGCGAAAACGAAACCCCCTTCTTCTACTTTTTCTTTTCCTTTTTTTTCTTTTTCTTCTTTCTCACTATAAATAGAAAAAGGTATTGAAGGGAAGAGAACAGCGAGAAGAAAGTCTTTTTAAATAATATTTTATACAGGGTGATAGACAAAAAGGTTCGATATCTGAAAGGCTTATAGTACACTCACTTAAACGAGTAAAAAATATCTAATTAAAATCAATGTTTCTTTGCATATAAATAAAAATTGTATGCCTACGTATATTCTAACTGACATTAAATTGCATTCAGCCATGGATAAGGAAATGTTTTTGAAGTAACCTTTAACTTTCAAAATTAAATTTATATGTTCTAAAGTATCTGACTTCAATTCAATTTGTAAGAAAACTATCCCGAAACTATTTCTTCGATCACTCGACGATTGAGTGATCGTAAAGTTCCCGATGATGATAGAATCTTCTTCCTAATGTTACACCATGCATCAGCCAAAGTTATAATACAAATATATTATGCAGGGTAGGAGATTGAAATTGAAATATCTACGTGTTTCCGTTATTTATAGTCCTATGAACAAAATCATGAAGAAAAAGTTACGTTATTTGAAAGAAAGATACGTGGCGATAATATGATTTTTGTCCGAAGCTCAGTTTTGATAATTCCACCTTATAGAGAAATGACTTTATTGACATCCAAGTTCATCCTTTCGAATACATTAAATAAAGTACAATTTTTGAACGCGTTCGATGCAAGTTAATTTTAAATACGATAAATGATCTCGAATGACTTGGAAAGAGCAACAGATTTAGATTAATGAATCCATCATATATAAATCAGGCTATACTATATTTAAATGAAATTAATACGCGCGTAGGTAAATTTATTAAATAATTAAAGAAATATTAATTCAATTACTGTTCACATGTACAAATATTAAAATATTTGGCGTTTGAGAATGGCGCTACCAACCGAGCCACCATGTTGTCTCGCCATTACTTATCTTCCTAAAACGCCTCCCACGAGAAAATAAATTTCAAAGGGGCAAAGTGGAAGGAGAAAGATGGGTGGAGAAGGAAAAATATCATGTTCCACATGAACGTTCCTCGGCCCTTCACCTTTTCGCGAACAGGCCAACGCGAACGAGTTGGTTTTCAGCAGGAAAACCCCTACTGCAACTAAAACGAGTTGTCACGTAAAGCTTTCCAATGAAATAAGAACGTACGGCGAACGTTTCGAATAACACTTCGAAGGACTCTTTTCGTAAAAACGTAAAAATGACTTTAACTCGACTTTTGTGAAAAACAGGGATAAAAAAACGAGGTAAAAAATAGATATTGACTTTGACTCGTTTTAGAATGACTCAAACCAACTACTCTAACTTCGTTTGCGATGTCTTCTCGTATACACGACATAATTCTACTCTCAGTTTGACCTCTCGTTGCTTACTTCAACGACGAATTCAAACGCAGTTTCGATTTTCCACCACCGAGAGACGAACAAATATTTACTCTTAACTTCATTTCATATGTCCTGTGTCAGTAACTTCCTCTCTCCATCTTTCTCTTTTTCTTTCTTTTTTTTTCTTTCCCTACAACGAGTCACACTTCGTTAATTTCTACCTTCAAATGGCCAGTGATTATAAGCTCGAGTATCTACGTTTTCAAGTGGCTTATGAATGAACGAGAGAATGAGAAAGAGAGAGAGAGAGAGAGAGAAAGAAATGTAGTAGTAGCATGGTTTTTCATTTAAATTCGTGAGTTAAGTAAGGAGGAACCATCTTTGAAGCTTGAAGAATATTAAGATTTACTCGAGGGCCTCCTTACTTCTATTTCATTCGAGATAAAAGATTAAATAAATATTAATCACGAAGTATACATATTCCTTGAGAATCTTAAATCGTTATGAAAAATCCTAAGACCAACGTGGGTTTTATTTAATAGCCTTTTTTAAAAGTGTTAATGTCTATCTCTCAACCCTTCTTCCTTCCTGGAAATGATGTCACAAACAATTTGCTTCAAACTACTTCATATACGTTATTCACGGAGATAACCACTCTTGAAAACGGAAATAGCTCTATCCTCTTTCTCTCTCTTTCTCGGTCTTTTCGTAATTCAAAAACTACCTCCTCGCGTACCTGTCAGCTTTGTATTTGATAAAATATTTTCAGGTTATACAATATATTTTGTTTCTTTACATACAGAAGAATTAGATCTCGGCTTAATTTAATTTTAAATTTAATTTAAAATTTAATTTTAAAAATATTTATTAAAATTAGGATCGTGGATTATCAATTTTCGTAATATCTTATCTACCTTTGTCGTAGTTAAAAGAAAGATCTTGTGGTTTTTATTTTGGAAAATTTGATCGTAAAATGTATTATTTGATCTCATTATACAACTCGAATCGTATTTTACGCGAGAATCGTCATCGTGACCTCGAGTGTTTGGCCTTCTCCTTTTTTTGAACTTCCCCAAGCAAATTCTATAATTTCCCTCTATTTGTTCCATAAATAGAATGCCAGTTCACGTGGATGTTCGGCAAGCTATTCGAACGTTCGAAACTTTCTATAGCGTAGAAAAAGATCGCTCTGGATAAGTTTTTAACAAGCACCGTCTCCGCCCTCTTATTCTCTGGCAAGTTCCTACTTCACCAAATACGAAGACGCGTACGCCCCATGGATACAAAAGTAAAACTCATGCCAGCTGTCGCGACGATCGTTCGGGGAAATAGGATAATAATAGATGCTTGTTCGCGATATCTTTTACTCTTGGTAATAGAAACAAATAAAAGAAATAAAAAGAGAGAATGAATATCTCATTTGTTCACTGATCATTTTTCTAATATATCTATAATTACAGTTTTACCATATCAGTAATAATAGTTCCATTATATTAGTGGTCGCGATTGAAATATGTCAATGATTATAGTTTAAACAATATCATTGATTATATTTTCAATATATCAGTTATTATAGTCCAAACATATAATTAATTACGGCTCACAATTCATTCGTCTTTGAAATGATTAGAATCATAGAACAATTGTCCCGTAGATCAATTGTTCCGATCAAGAAGGATTTATAGCTAATGATCAATCAATAATCAAGAGCACTGTTAAATACAATAAGTAATAACAATGATAGCAAAGGTTTAGAATATGAATTGAAACTGTATTTAATAGAATTCCTTTAGGAAATACGAAAAATTGTAAATATTGCAATCCAGGATATTTAAAGGAAGTTTCAAGTTAAGTTCTGAAAAACTTTTAATTAGAAATTCTTGTTTATTTTTTCTGAAAATCATCTTGAGTATCATTCAAATATTTTAATAAAGAAATATAAACTTTTTCTTTGTTTCTTTTTTTCATTTTCTTTTATCGTAAATCTAAAATAAACAGATTTCTATATCGATTTCATTAATCAAACATAGAACAATGTTTGCGATAACTTTTTGAAATAGAAAAGTATGAAGATTTTCAAATTTCTAACAATTTCTCTGGTAGAACATGGGATAATTTTCATTTTTAAATTAGATTCTTTTTCGGTAGGGATTTTATTACATAAATGTACGCAGATCTCGTCTATATTATTTCGTACAAGGATTATTATAAGAGAATAAAACTTATGCTGGTTTCCGTTTCTCTATCCGAAAACACGAAAGCTAGAGATTTTCCATGAGAAATCATCTATAGAAAATACGTAGGTATTTTAGTGGTGTGTATATATATATATATATAATATAGATATATACAGATGCCATTATACTGACGATATTCCGGAATGTGAAATTCCATTGGATAAACGGCTGGACAGGGAAATTCAATCGTAACGTTATTCAAGCGCCTGGACGAATTAATTCTCAAAATCTTTTATTAAATTACAGACATAGCTTCTTTATTAAATCGCCATCCGGTGCCGGTAACGAAGAGGGTTGCAAAAGGGTACGAACATTTTCCTACTGAAAGAAACGAATCTACGCAATCCGGAAATCAAACATTCTGAATAAACGAAAGAAATTTATATACATTTACTCTATTAAATATTCTCTGCCAATGATAAAATTAACAAAATCATTTTCCTCCTAATGATAAGAAGTTATTTTATTGTATTTTCTTCCGAATAAAAAGTTCTATATATGTATGTATTATGTAGAACGTGTTTATAAAAAAACAATTACGAAATAAAAATAATCACGAAAGCAAATATACAAAACAACAAAGATAATTTATTGCGAATATAAAAAAGATATAAAGAAATTCTTTTGGAAGTTAAGAACAATTTTCTAACCGAGCACATGTTACATGTAAAATAATTAAAAACTCATCGTTGCTTTTACAAATTCTCTTTGAAATAAAGTGAATCGTGAAAGTAAAATGCAAGCGTGATACTTTCCTTTTACATTTTTCATATCTTATAATTTATAGTAAACGTATGGTTAAGATTATTATTTCAGCATACCCAGCACGAGACGATGAATTTGCATTGATGAAAGAATTACTATTAACTTGAAGTACATGTATCATCGATATCGTCAATTGAAATCAATGCTTTTGTCATTATTACAATGAATAAAATATCATTGAGATGGGTTAATACAATGAATCAACAAAACGTTTAAAATACGACGGGACAATCCAGTACATAATATTGATAGTACAATGTGCTTTTGAGAACGTTTACGAAATTAATCAGTTTCCATATACGGATCTCGTATGTTATTTTCAATAAAAAAGAAACACGAAAAGTTGGATTAATCTCAAAAAGTAAAACTGAAAGAAAATAAAAAATATTATATATATCGTCTATTACCGAGACGAGAAACTATACTAAATCAAGAAAGTTTCTCTTTTATGCGTGAATGTGTTTACGCGTGTGTGCGAAAAAACTTTTATTAACACATACACTCTCGGTATGACGTATAATTTTATTAAAAAGAATTAATTTCGTTAAGTTTTTTTTATTTAATATCGATGTCTTCCAATCACAAACCAATAAGAAACATTGCAAAAAAATTAATTTTAAATCAATTAGCAATAATGAAAAAACTTAACACGACTGACAAACCAATTTTGTAGATGTATGTCTGCGAGGAAACTTTGATTTACTTTTTTTTCTTAAATTATTATATTAAATATCTATATCTTTTAAAAAGATAAACAAATCAATAAGAATTATCAATAATAGTTAAAATTTGATATAAATCGAGGATTAGAATATAAATTCATTATAATAAATATATTACACATTATTCTTATTACGAGTTACAATTTTAATTTTTTTAATCAGAGAAGACTTCATTACACATCTGGCAAAAGGATAAAATAAACCAATAAAAAAATGAATATAAAAAACAGATAATGTAATATGAAAATATTAAAGGAAAGGTGAAATAATGTAATATGCAAATGAATAGTTTCATTAATTAAACTTATTTTACATTATAATATATAAATCGGTTATTATGAAATTAAAAATATAATATATAATATCTCCCTTTCTCTCTCTCTCTTACACTTTTATGAATCACGATTCTAGTTTTATAAAGAGAGAAGATAACAGAGTTATTTCATTACATATCTTTCAAAAGGATTTCTTTCTCGTTCAAAGAAGAAGAATCGCTAAGAAATATAAATTACAAATTAAAATAAAAATTTTAAATATATGAAAAAAATAAGACTAATTGTAAGAGCGATAAAATGCAAAAAGTAAGCGCAGAAAGAAGGAATAATTGAAAAATCAAATATTAAGATAAGAAATCTTGATTTTACAATTATTATAAAAAAAGAGTAAAAAAAAATAATAAAAGAATTAATTAGTGAACATATCAATGAATATATTGAAATATACAATATAATTATTAGGAATAGAGATTAAATTATATAAAAAGCATACTATATATATATATATATATCATTACATAAAAAACATATATACATATATTTATACAGTTTCCTGCAACGTGATGTCCATACTGAAACAGTATACTCTTGACGTTATTCTGAATCAAAAAGCTTGAATACACTATTCAAAGTTTACAAAAGCATGCATATTAAAATAATTTACTGTCTCGTGTAACAAAGAAATTCATTAAAAATAATATTTGAACGTACATATACACACACAATATATATATATAAAACCTAAAAGAGAAACAATATAAATTGTAAAAAAGCATCACAAAGGGAAAAAATTCGATAGGAAAAGCTTTGAAAATAACGTGTCGAAAGAATGAAGAACCGAATTCGATATCTCCGGTCAACTGTCGGGGTCAAACAATCTACATGATACAAGTTGGACACTCAAAGTCTAGAGAAGTAGCAGTAGCAACGTCGTCGTCGTCGTCGTCGTCGTCGTCGTCGTCGTCGTCGTCGTCGTCGTCGTCGTTGTCGTCGTCGTAGTCGTCGTCGTTGTCGTCGTCGTGGTCGTCATCGACGGCGTCATCGGCGTCGGCGTAGGATCTCAACATACACGCAGTTGGTCGCGGCGCCACCACTGGCCGGCGGCTGTTAGTTAGAAAGAGAAGGAGAGGATAGGGGTTCTGGAAGGTGCGGGGTCGGCCCTGCGCGCAGCCTCCCCGGTCCACCCCTTGAGAGATTCAGTCGTCGTGCGGCAGAGGAAGACCGAGGGTCGCCCGGTCGAACCTCGAGGTTCTTCTATCTCTCTCAAATATATTCCTCATTCAATCTCTCTCTCTTTCTCTATCACTCTCTATTTCTTCTATCTCGTCTATCCATCTATCTATTTTTGTCTAACCCTCTAAGCGTTCATCCATCAATCAATCAGTTTTTTCTAGCTCTCCTAGCAAACGAGAGATAAGAAGAAACGAGCGTGTATTAGTGCATCAAGGTACCAGGTGCAAGTTTAGTTCTTTTAGATAAAATCGACGAGGAAAAGTCACTAGTCTGTCTATCTCTCTCTCTCCTATCTCCTCTCTCCTCTTTCTCTCCGTTTCTCTCTTTACTAAGACATATGGTGAAACGTGTTTTGTTCGAGCTCCGAATTGTGAGATGAAACTGAAGGGGTGTCTAGGCTATTTTTCTCTCTCTCTCTCTTTTTCTTCTTTTCACTTATCTTACATGTACTATATATGTATATGTATATGTATACATATATATATATCTCTCTCTCTATTTCTCTTTCTATCGAACTGATATCATAAAAGGGGGTAGGTGATAGTGCTTGTGCTGGTGTATCCCGTGATGGTCTGTCAGTATACTAGTAGTGGTAGTTGTAATAGTGTTAGTGGTGCTGCTGGTGGTTTAAATTTCAACCGCGTGCAGAGGTTCACCTACGTGAGCCATTACACGGGTCCTCGACTTTCTCACTGCTTGGAAGTGTACGAGAGAAATAGAGAAAGAGGAAAAGATGGAATGAGAGAAATAGAGATAAAGATAGAGAAAGATAGAGAGAATGGTCACGGTCCAAACGAGGATGCAAATTTTGAACCTCTTGGCCACGTTCTCTTTCTCTCCGTTATACTCTTGAGCTTTCTTTCTCATCAACGAAACATCCCTGTTTCTCTCTCTCTCTCTCTCTCTTTCTCTCAACTGATTTTTCTCCAAGAAAATCTGCACTCACCTACGTGCCGGTACGACACCGTTCGAGATACTAACGCCGTCTCGTACGCTTTTAGGTACTCGTCAGCGACTAACGCCAACGTAAAGTACTATAGAACGTGATAAAGGTGAAGAAAAATATGATGAGATAGAGAAAGGAAAAAAGTAAGGATGAATAGAATTTCTAAGACATTTCTTTTTCCAACCGGTAACTTCTTCTTATCCAATCCCGATCTCTACAATAAGATACTTTACTTTTTCTTTTTATTTCCTTCTTACGAGTCCTTAGGAAAAGCCTCCCCTTTTTCGAAAAGCTTTTCTTCGTGTCGCCAAACGGCCGACTCCGAACACCTCATAAAGGGAACTTGCATTTCCGACGGACGTGAGTAACATTCGCATGTTCGAATCCGCTTTTCGAAGCGGATCGGTTTCTCCCTGGCAGCTGGAAAACGTGAACGTTTTGAAAAACGGCGCGTGAAAGGAGATCAGCCCTTTCTATTTTTCATTCTTTTTATTTTCCTGCTCTCGTTTTTTTTTCCTTAAGGGATACATACTAGAGAGATATTCAAATATAGGTACACGCTTATGCAACGTGCCGAACGGTTAAGTATTGTCTAGAGCGAACAATTTTTCTTCCAAATTATTCGTCGTTCGTGCGTTCGGTTTAAAGAAAATTTTATTCGAAACGCGAACAGTCGCGATGTAAGAATAAAGAAAGGGTCAGCTCGATTGTGTCGCTATTTCTGTCTGTTTATTTTTTTTAGTAATTTCACGCGTTGTTTGTGTTTCTTTTTCAAACATTCGTTCGAGTATCGTTTATTTCTCATTTTCCCTCTTTTTCTCAGTTAATATCGTTCATAGTCTTCTTATGAAAATATAGCTTAAACGAAGTTAGTAAATATCTCGTTACTTATTTGTTTTTACTTATTTTATGTTGGTTTATTATTTACAATCAATTCTTTTTAAGATATAAAAAGGGAGAGAGAGAAAAAGAGAGAGAAAGAGTTTTCTACGAAACATTGCGAATGTACCGTGTGGCATCGATCGTTTGAGTTCAAACGTTTCTCGTTTTCTTCTTCATCTTCATCTTCTCGAACTCGTTCTAGTCACCTCGACACTCATCAAGTTCCACTACTCTCAACTACGATCTCTCAAATTACCCGAACTTACATTTTCGTTCGTTTGTTTTACAAAATTACAACTTGGAAAGACTCGAAAGAATTTGTTTTAAGCCTCCGTAAGATATTTGTAGTAAAAGTAATCATATTTCTTGATATATTTTAATTTATATAATCGATTTTTACTCGCTACAGTTTCTATTTTATTACTTTTTAATTTAATTTCCTTGAAATCATAGTAAACGAAATTCAACGTAATTGCTAATTTATTTTGAAATAAAAAAAAAAGAAATTATTTCGTATAAAAATTTAAAAACAATAACTGTCGGATATATCGATAATCCATATGGATCATTCCGAATTCAAGATTTTGTATTTATATATCCGGTTACTTTTTGATTTAGATGTTATGAAATCGTGGTGAACGCAAATGAATATAATTTTTATATTATCTCTCGATAAATAAAACAATTAAATTATTTGAAAAAAGCTTCGAGAAATATGATAAATAGTAAACGTCGATAATCTCTTTAGAAAACTTTCAAACAAATACAGTTACTTTGTAGTTAAATTTCTTTAAAGTAATAAAAAACAAAAACGATTATAATCGCTAACTTTTCTTATCATATAATTTATTATATTATAATAAAGTATTTTAATTAATTTATACAAAGTTTTAAAAATATTATAATTAAAAAACAGTAAGAAATATTCTCTTTATAAGGCTTTTGAACATATATATTTAAATTATCCGTTTACTTTGTAATACAATTTATAATTTTTAAATCGTAATAAACGAAAATTGAAAATAATCGTCTATGTAATTTATCATAAAATGCATTAGAATAAAATAAAAGAAAAAAAATGATTTAACGAAGAATTTGAAAACGATAACCAATGGATACAATTGAAGTACTTTTAGCCTAATTTTTTGTTGTTTCCTATTTTATTTCATTCTCTGAAAATTTATTGAACATGGCACGTACGTAACTTAGTCTCGGGAGTGGAACAAGCCGGTTCACGCTCGCGAATTTGTTCGAGCATGGATCATGGTATATATCTATATGAGGGTGGGAGAGAGGGAGAGAGAGAGAGAGAGAGAAAGAAAGAAAGAAAGAGAGAGTAGTGGAAATCCGGTCGGAAGGAGAAAGGGTTGCCGGTTTGTTTTGCGCTCGGTTCGTTCGTCGAATAGAAATATAGCTTGGTGTTTTTTTCCCTGGCACCGAGTTGCGTTTGGCGTGTGATCAGGTTACGAGAGGGATGGGAAACAAGAACGCGAGAGAGGGAGAGAGAAGAAAAAACAGACACACACAGTAGAAAGTTATACGCTTTGGTGGACGATAGAAAGAGAAAGAACATTTTGTTTGTCGGTTTTTGTCGCTCGTTGCAAATGAGATCCAACGAAAAAACGGGGGTAAATCCGAGTGGGAGCTTAAGCTCGAAAAGACTCGCTAGAGAGTTTCATTTTCCTCCGCTAATCAGGGACAAGTATCCCGAGCTTTCTAGTAAACCGAAAAAGTCGTATTTGAAAAGCTCTAGAAAGAAAAAGAACGCGTGCGAGCCTTTTCGAAACAAGTTTCTTCGCTCATATGCAAGTTGGTCTAGTGTTTGATTTGATCTACTTGTCGATAAACATCTCTTATTACGGAATGCCTTTTCAAAAATGACAATATTTTCATTTTTAATTAAACTAAAAACAACGAATGTAGGAGGATAGAAAAGTAACGCCGAAGCTAGATAGAAAGAGGAAAATAGTTAGGAAAAATAGGAGAGAGAGAGAGAGGGAGGGAATGTATGGAAGCCTTTCGAAAAAAATATTTACGTTCCTATGCAAGCTTGCCTTGATTGAATCTACTTGTCAATAAAATCTATCAAAGTGTAATCCTTTTAAAATGACGAAATTGTCCTCCTGGAATAGATATAGCCGAGTGAAGACAATAAATGTAGGAAAATAGAAAAGTAACATAACGCTAGATAGAAAAGGAAAGAAAGAAAGAAAGAAAGAGGGGGAGAGAAAGAGTTTCGAATCGTTATCCGAAGTAGTAGTGTTGTTTCTCGTTTTCCTGTCGGGCCGACGATCGTGGTAAAACGAAAACGTGCCGTGTCCCGTTGTTGGTCTTTGCAGAGAATCGACCGAGCTCGCCGTTGGATATAGAGGTGTGCTCTCAACGATGCCAGCGTCGATAGACGCCAACGGAGAGATAGAGAGAGAGAAAGAGAGACGATGACAACGTCGACGAGGAACAACCATCACATTTACCAACGGAGTATCTCTCACACCGACACAGATATCTCCAGCAACACGAGAAACATCCCAAGCATCATTACTTTTGCAGCGAAGCTGCAAGAACAAGTCGAAAGAATTGATCGAGTATAACGATAGTGTGTGGATAGTGCTTTGAGCAGGAACAAAGAAATCAAGTACGGGAAACAAAACATACAAACGATAAATATAGAAAACAATAACGATAACTAACCAAAAAATATATCAACGAAATATTTCGAAAACACGCGTATCTCTCGAGATTGCTTATGATTTTGTTGTTATATGGTCGATTAAATAGAGACGAGAAAGAAGAAGAAGAAGAAGAAGAAGAACTCGTTCTTTTTTCCTCTCGTGCAAAAATCAAACGTAGTCGTGTTGCTGACATTTTCCGTTTTCTTTTCTTTTTTGTTTTTTTGTTGAGAGAGAGAGAGAGAAAGAGATTCTCACGTTCGCGGAGGAAAAAAGTTTGAGAAGAGGCTCTCGTCGACTGGACACGAATAGCCGCCTGTGACGAAGCCTGTGACGAAGCCTGTGACGAACGCCACTGCCGAGAGTGAAATGGATGGGAAAAGTACGCTCGAATCTTAAGCCTTCTTTCGTACTTGCTCGTGGTACCACGTTCAAGGGGAGAGAAAAAGAAGGAAAAGAGGAAGAAGCTGTAAACAGCATTTTGTAACCCACGTCACGCGGAATCGATATCCAGTAAGAGCCAGCCACCGCCTGCTAGCTCTAGCAAGCTAACTCTAGCAAGCTAGCTCTAGCTAGCCACAGCTACTACTTGGACATACCTACCTATACCTGTAACCCACGTATTTACCTTAGACAACCAGCCCTTTTCTCTATTCCTTGGAAGAAATTTTCTTCTCCTTCCTTTCTTTCTCTTTCTTGCTCTCTCTCTCTCTCTCTATTTCTCTCTGTATTCTTTCTTTCTCTCTTTCTGCTCTCTTTCCGTTCTCTTTCATCTTACATTCTACCAGAAAACTCTTGGATAGAAGAAGAGAAGAAGCTACGAAAGAGCCTAATGTTTCTCAACGACATGGGACTGCTAATGTTCTTAGCCGTAACGGCCTCCATCTTGGGTCACTGCCAAACTGATGAAAAAGGTAACGTATGGACCTACTTCTCTCTTCCTCTTTCTTTTCCTCTTATTTGTAAAGTAAGAAATAAGGAAACAAAAAGTTTTATCCTATAGATATATCAAGGATAGGGAATGCAAGAAGCAGTAATCGAAGCTTAGTCTGTCCCTTTTCTTTTTTCCTATGGCAAATGAAAAGTTTTCTTTTCTTTCGAGAAGATAAAGTCTCCTCTCTAGAGTTTCACAAGGTTGATTAACTCTTTGTGGTTCTACCTTCTCGCTTTGAATTTACCTCTCTCGCATTGATAATGTAATTACTTTGCTTTTCAAAAAATTTCTTCTTCTTTCTTGTTTCTTTCTTTTTCTTTTTTTCATTCTTAACCGTTAGATGGGTATGATACTTTTTAATCAAATATTAGTTCACGTATCGGTATATTTTGTTTTTAATCGATTAATTGATATACTTTATAATCCATATTATTGGAAGGATATCGAAAAATAATGAGGAATTGAAAGAGTTAGAATCGAAATTAGAAATAAAGGTATAAGGAAAGAAAAAATGAAGAATTTCTTCCGATCTCTCAGCTTATCGTACTTTGAACTCCCTTAAGACGGTTCGATTTTCTCTCTGTTTCTCGTTCTACCTTTTGGTACTTAAAAACTGAAGGAGAAGAAATCTCAAACGACTTTTTCTTACTGGATTCTCAAGGAAAGCTTGTTGTAAAAAAAGAAAGAAGAAAAAAAAAAGAAAGAAGGAAGAAAAGAAAAGGGAAAAACAGGTTGAATTCTTCTTTCCGAAGAAAGAGCAAGAGAGCATATCGAAGCGCGATACCGAAAGGGTTTCTCGTTTTCCGATCGAACGCATTTTCACGTCTTTCGTTTATCCTTCTCGTGTAATATAAGCCTCGTTAATCCGTTTATATAGCTTTTATCGTGTTACAAACGAGTGGATTATAGAAGAGAATATACCGGAGAGTCGATATTCCACGAATTACCGAGAGTACACATGAAAAGGGTTGTCGAAGGTTGAGACTGGATTATAAACGAATCGAAAAATTCTTATTCGAACGGTGGCTAACATAATGAATAATTTATCTCTACTGGATCATATATCAACTGAAGAGTAATAGTACCTACAATGGCGAATGATCCGATAACCAAAGAAAGGCTATTACTCTCTTGTATCCCAATTAACGCGGATAATCGAGATTCTCCGTAATATCTTTCAAGAATGATTAATTTATAGTATTATATTTCGACCTCAATATTTGTAGTGCGCGCGCTTCATATGTATATATTATATTTATATATATTCGTTTTAAATTATCGTCAAACTTGATCGGACAAAGGAGAATCAATTTGGTTTATCTGATTAATCAAAAGATCATATTTATTTATTCATTTGATAATAATTATAACACTGCTACAAATACACGAACAATTTTGATGTCATTCAATTGGATCCAAAATTAAGCCGAATACACGAATAATCCCGATGGATTATTTTGTATCTTTTTTTCTAATTCCTTCTTTTTATTTTTAATTTTCGTTTTAGCCCACTCGTATAATCAAGATAGACAGAAATGAACGGTCAAACGTTCGGTTAGCCCACGGGAGAAAGGATCAATAAAAAAGCGAGTAAAAACGTCACTGGCGTATTTAATTATGCTACCTAGATAGGACAAGTAACGCGTGAAACCGGAAGGGTTCATAAACATTTCAAATAGACAATTTATCTAATAGAGTCAGAGTTCGATGAGCTTACACTTCGCTCTCGAATCATTTTTATCCATGTTTCGTAACGAAAAATTATTTTTTATTTTTTTTCTCGTATTATTAATTATTTATGTTTCTCCGGATATGAGTGAAATGTGCGTTAAGAAAACTTTTCTCTCTATATATCTTTATCGGTTAACGAAGCAGCAGTTAGCATAGTACGACAAGTTACCTGACTCATTCCGTTTGCAATAGCACAACGAACGAGCTTTCAGTTAACTTCGAACGTTGCTTCTTCGTAGAAGTACCTAACGAGCACTCGTTTCAAGGACCATCCATGTGAACGTAATATGCCAGTTTCTCTATAAATATGCACATTTGTATTTCTATTCCCATTGAAGTATGCAATGGGTGTTTTGTAGTATAAAGGGAGTACAACGTCACGACGGTGATACCTTTCGCGCACGGTGACAAGATTGGACAAAAGCAATCCACCTTGATCGGGTTGGTTGGTTAGTTATAGATCTATATACATTTATATATCTATTACACACGTGTCTCTGTGTGTTCGCGTGAACGTAGATGATAGAGGAAATATCGATGAAAATTGATTTTCCGAACACGATGTATGGCGATACACCATTTGCCTCGAGCAAATACGAAATTGCGGACACGATTGATGTATTGCTATTAAATTACGAAAGATAATTTCTCTTGTAGCCGGGATATGACGGTATTAGTATATTAATTATGAGAATATTCCTTTTGCCATCGCAGTTATATATCTATTCAATTTCGTAAAAAGCTAAATGTGAAATGTGATACGTTAGTAAAAACGGAAATATAATATATATATATAAATATAGCAAGTAAGTCACTCGATCTGTAACAAATGATTTCTACTTGAAAAATTTCTTCCTATTACTAAAAACTGTAAGATTCATTCAAATAGCCGATCTAAGTAACTCACCCTCGGTACACGTATACCTATACATATAGTGATTAGTATGAACTAATTAATAAATCGTTTTCATCCGATAATACTCGACTCAACTTAAATCAATAAAAAGTAATTATAACGGTGGTGCTCGAAATAAAAGGAAATATAATATGAAGAATAATAAGGATAAAGAAGAGATAAAATCGAAGTAGAAAAATCAATAATTGTCATGGTCAATCATCTACTTTAATATAATGTACCATTTATTCTTCGCAATACCCTGTGTTTCGGTACTACCATAAAACATGCATACATACGTATAGGTATGCACATACATAGTCATGATCGATAGAGATTTAACAACAGGTTGATTCCTAGCATTACCAGAGGAAGACCCGCGAGCGATATTTGAAAATTTAAACCGAACGTTTGAGAAATTAGAAACAATCTTTTGAAACATTTTTTTAATGGTTTATTTTTGTGTATACGAGTTATCAATATAATACTCTATACTGAATAAAGATGTGTTATACTAATCTCGTCCGACTTTATATATTAAATATATTTCTATCTTTTTCTCTGTTGTACCATTGAGTTACAACCGAAGCTCAAAGAAAGTTTACGGAATTATGTGACGCACTGATCAAATTCAATAGATTTATATTTTTCCAGATAAAAGTCATATGGTCGGAAAAGATAGTAAGTTAAATACCTTTTAGAAAATAGCTTTCAAATTCTAGTGTTTTTTATTGATCTAACAATCTAACGTGAAACCATTGGTGCATTCACGCGTAACGATTTCACTTCTGATCAGCAATAGAAATAAACGCACATCCTGCGTTTAGATAGAGAAAAGAGAGTTGGCAGGAGGATGAGTATCAGTTTTATATTATCTTTCTCTCTCTCTCCCATATACATACACACGCATACGCACACACATATATACGCACACTCTTTGGTTCTTTATTTCTCTAACTTTAACACCATAAACCCCCTCCTTTTATTTTCATTTTTCTCTTTCCCTGGAACTTTTGTTTTGTAACTTTTCGCGAGGAAACGAACGTTGCCAAAAATCAACACACGAGGAATATCGGAAAACGCATTGGAGCGATCAGTTTTCATTTGTCTGGCTAATCCGTCACTTATTGTTAGACGTACGCACGTCCATTCCCTGAAACCCGTTCACCAATGGCCAACGTGTAATGAACTACAAACAGAAAGACATAAAATCCGCATTTCGGCTGGAAGCTTAATGGAATCATCGATTACACGTGCGAACGCGCGTTTTCCGCCTATTCAGTTCCGGTCAAATCCAACGACTATATAATCGTATATATGATATAATATGCATATATATGTGTGTAAGTGTATATAACCGTAGTTGTAAACTAATTATGCATACAATGTGTATGACCGTAAGCTTTAATACGAAATTGCCGAATTATAAACCTAATTAATTTCATCAATTATTTTATCCCATCCGATTTTTCTTGTTATTTCAAATTGTAGCAAAATTTTATTTTACTTTACTATCTTTTTATTTCTAATATATTGTACTCCTTGGTACCACTCCAAAATACCTACTCCAAAAAGAAAAGTATAACTTTGCGGTTCGATAAAGCGAATTTTAAGACACCGTGTCTAATAATTATTATTATTACCTTAATCGTAATTAAATTTTCAAACGAATTGTCGTTGTTTTGCAAAACGATCGAAGATACATCATTCAAATAATAGCAAATTACTGACAATTATTCGGAGCAGTATTTCTTGCACAATCCTGAAATTTCGTAGCTGCATTTATATTATATTAGACATAAAACGTATTGTATATTGTATATTGTAGTCTATATATATATGAATGTGTATGTGTGTGTTGTATCTTTATATACATTTACTCACATACACAAATAATATAATATGATTTGGGAATAATGCGAATGGAAGAGAACTACGGAGCAATGAACTGCGAAAACGCGAACTGCGACATGGAGATCGATTTGAAATTGACGTTAATGTTTCTATGGGAGTTCGAAGGCAAAAAAGGAGACAGAGAGTGGGAAAGAGACAGAGAGACAGAGAGAGAGAAGAGTTTCTTCAGACTTAATGGCGCGTGCAGTTGTTCCACGTACTTGAACACGTTCTTAGATCATTTACGAACGCCAAGTATAAATCTTTCTCCGAGGCGTTTTTATTTACTACGAGATATGCGACTCTTGGGAACATTTAACACTTACTACGAGAAGCTCAAAAGATGGGTATAGATACTCCAAAACTTTTCTAGCAATTAAAGATATTCCCTCCGATAAAAAATGCCGAAATACAATACGTGGAAAGTAAATATACTGTTTGTAGTATGTTCAAAATATAAAGATAAAACTTAACGAAAAATAATATTATTTCCATTGAAAATTTCCATTAATATATTGTCTGTAAACATATTAAATTCTAACTTATTTTATATTTTATTTTGTCGGTATAGATTTTTCATGAGTTAACGGGTTTCACGTTTTAATAACAACATATACTAATATTCTCGTATGAAATATTCTGAATTTATTTCTATTCGTACAAAAATTCAATACGTTATATAAGAGGTAAATAAAAAAATTGTTGTTAAAATTGAGAGAGAGAGAGAGAGAGAGAGAGAGGCGAAAAGTAAATGTATTTTTTTTTTTTAATTTCTTATTGATTTTTCGTATCGATATGCATATTCATTATTTTTTTTATGCTGACGTATCTATGAAATTTATATCAATGATATTTTTATATAAAATAGATTTCTCTTTTGAAACTTTCAATGTATTATACATATTTCATACACTAGAATGTTCATATACGTATTAATAAATTCATGTTAGAATATTTGAAAGATTTAATATACGTTTAATTAATACCTTTAACAAAAAAAAAACACAATTAAACTTATACCTTGAAGATTTCTATATTTAATTTTTAAGAATTAATAATTTATTTTCTTTCAAATTTTCAATATACATACTTCACACACACACACACACACACATGTACTGTAATTGTTACATAAATATTTGAATGTTATTCGCGTTAAAATATTGAAAAGATATATAATACATTTTATTCAAAACTTTGAAATAATAAAAAAACTCGCACACGTAAAAATTGTTGCAAAGTTCATGATCATAATTCCCTCGATAACGCGGATTTTTTTCCGCATGATAAAAGATATTGAGGCATTTTTTCAAAGGCTACGCACGTTCCAACGATTATTCTTCGTCCGTCGCTTCGAATCATTTTTCCCTGTTGGACGTTAACATTTGCGAATCGACAGGGAGTTTCACCATGAGAGATACGATGTTAAAAGCGGAAGAAAAAACACGCACGGTTAGGTACACCAAGCCCGATCGTTATATATTGAAAGAAAGTTTGCAAATAAATTAGAAAATTTTAGACAGGTAGGAGGGGTACAAATAAAATTTTTTTTAACGAACGACGCGATGCGCGGGGCAAATAAAAAAATACTAAAGGAATTTTTATAATAATAATAATTAATATTATAGCCAAGTTAAATTTTAATCATTTAAATGTTTATTGTAATCTAGAAATACCGAATATATGTTCGGGGGGTGGGGTGCACCGTTATTCTTTGAAATCAACCATTAGATTGGCACGTTGTAGTCTATCAAAGTTTTTGTATTGATTTTATTGATTTTACGACTTTCCAAATAAGGAAATTTCATTTATTAGGAATATTATTATCTTTATACACATGTGCAACGTTCGGGAGGTCACATAAACAACTTTTAATAAAAGAATTTTCATAGAAGAGAAAGTGCCAGTTTCAAGGTGAATTTCGAGGAAGACGGTTGACAGAACATATACTCCGAGCTTTTAGACAATAATAGACACTTCTATCGATTAATTAACAATCTTTTTAATACTCTAATGCATTCTACTTGTATTTTAGATTTTTTAAACACATATATATCGTTTTAAACATTACTTACTTATTAACATACTTTGAATGTTAAATAATTTCGTTCTGATATTTTATTAGATGAAAATTTTGCCCCACCTCCTCGAAGTCGTCACTGCGCAGGAATATTGAAACAAATATACCCTTGTTGAAAGAATTAAATAGAAATGAAAAAAATGCGAAAATTAGGACGTTTTAATCTTAAATTCTATTTATTAGATGAAATATTCTTTTTATACACATGCGCAACGTTCGGAAGGTCTTATAAACAACATATAATAAAAGTATTTTCACAGAGGGCAATGATCCATTTCAACGGTAAATTTCGAAGAGGAAGGTGCTCCGAACATATACTCAGTGCTTCTAAATTACAATACATATTTTTTTTCGATTAATTAACAATTATTTTAATATTCTAATACACTCTCCTTATATTTAAGATTATATATGTTGGTTTAAACATTAGATACTTATTAACATATTTTGAATAATGTGAAATAACGTATCGATTGTTCTGCCTGATTGCATTATTATTTAGTGAAATTATTAAACATTTTTAGGTTGAATGTATTTTCCAAAAATTTATTTAGTAACAGTGACCTCTCGGATGCAAAAATTAACGTAGAAATCAATATCATCGGTATTTTATCGTAATTATTTTTCAGAATATTAGAAACCCTCGGGACGAGTGTATTTGATCAAATATCCTCGAATATACTGAATAATATTTCCACTTTATTGAAAAAAGAATGACGATAAAAATTATATAAATGCATTTAAAGTAGATTGTTTGCCATTATACTTATTCCCAATTAAAAGCCGATTTAATTTGAACGATAAACAGAATTGAATCATTTCGATAAGATAGAGAGAGAGAGAGAGATCGATCAATTAAGCGAAATCGATAAATTTAATTACTTACAAATAATTTGATTATTCTATGTAATCAAAATCAATTGAGTCTTAATTAATCGAATTAAACGTTACTTTACAATTGTACAAATGATACAATATAATACTACACACATATTTCTACATAATTTTAATATGTTTATTTTTTTCTTTGTAAAAAACCATCTAACCAACTTTCTAAAATTTAAATTAACTTTATTCGGTATGATACGTACACGACAAAATCTCAACAAGCATGGCCCTTCTGTTCTCATTCAAGTATTCGTGTCTCTCTTTCTTCATACTATGCTTCTCTTCCACTCCAACGCACATTTCGAGTAGGTTCGATCTTTATCCATTTCTGACCCAAGATAGTCTGGCAAAAAAGAACACACAGAACCGTTGTTTTATCTTTAACTAAAGCAGATCTTGCGTCGTTCGAGGAAATCTAAAAGATCTTTTCAAGATATTCAAGTATTAAAATATTTTCAATTGATCTTATCTCTAGTCCTCTTACATATTTTTTGTCCTATTGCAAATGGTACAAATGTAATTGAATAAATAAAATGTTCATAAATCTATTCTCGTTTGATTAAATATAAGGACATTAAAACTAAGGAAAATAGTGAAAAATAATATGCATTAAATTCAAATGTCACCCTTATTTTAACCCTAAAATCACAAATAACACGAAAATTCACGCCGCGAGCTTCGAATACCTAAGCTTTACCTTCGAATAAATAAGGTAGGTGTGCTTGGAAACTTTCGAAGATTCGCAGAATCGCTTCTGGCTTCGCATCTGTTTACGGGGTTTGAATCATGAGAGAAAGAGGGGGAGAGAGAAAGAGAGAGAGAGAGAGAGAAGGAATGGGAAGATAAGACTTGATTTCTCTCGTTTACCAAACTTTTCATGGCAGAATGTTAAATAAATTCCCTTTTCAAAAGAAATGAATGAAAAGAAAGGGGACTAGATAATAAAGATTCCGGAAGGAACATGTACTTGACTGGAGCCCTTTTTTTTTTATTCAAAAAGAAACTTTCCCTAAATTTATCGAAGTTATCGATTTTTATTCAATACCCTCGTATTAATTCGATCATTATCGTGTCTACAACACGGCACGCAATTTTATAGGCAAACATTTTTATAACTATATTTAATAGGAACGCTTAAATGGGAAAATAAAATGAATATCGTCACTAATGTAATTAAACATTGGAATATTTACAAAGGAATTAATGAAGTTATCGATTTTTCTTTAACACTATATTTAATTCTATTTTAATCGTGTTTACAAAGCACATATATACACTTTTTTTTTATTAATAAATTTAATATGAACCATTAAAAAGGGATCAAGATAAAACACACACATACACGAGTGCACACAAGTACGAAAAAGGATTAAAATCGTCATCAATGTAATTGACATATTTAAATATTGAAATATTTGCGAAAGAATTTATGAAGCTTACAATTTCGTAATGCATTATAAAATTCATAGGATTTATATTCATTATTAGGAAGCACTATTAAGATCATAATCGTATCTGAAAACATTTTAGTAAATATATAATAAGAATAATGAAAAGGAAAAATTCTTATTGACATATTCAATAAATTCAAACATATTGATCTTTCAGTTTTCACAGATTGTTCGTTCCACGCTGTTTTAATTTTACGTGGCATAAAATGCGAATAGAACCCGTTAATGCGGAAAAATAAATGCTGAAGAAAAAGCAATATAATCTATGAAAATATTTGTCGAACACATTTTTATGCGAGCACAAGAAAATTCTAATAAAAATTAAAAGAAACTTAAACGGATATTATGCGTATGTCGGTGTTGATATAAAAATTAGAAAACAATTAGTATCTTTTACTTTTTTAATACTCACGTAGTAACAATGCAGTTTTTAAATTTGCATTTCATCGATATATGGTAAATTCATTAAAAATTGTAGAAAAATATATTTTCTGACAGCTTAAAATGTGATCGCATAAATTGATACTGTGTACAAAGAGAGAAAATAAAAATTACCGCATAAATCGATGAATTCGCGTGTTGGAATATTTTGAAAAGAATTTACAAAGTTATCGGTTTTTGTAATACCTTGTTGAATGCTTTTATTATTATTATCATATTTGCGCAGATTTTTGTGAATACATTTAATACGATTGACGAAATGGAAAGAAAAAATAACAAAAATTAAAATTATCATTGATATAATAAAAATATTCGAATATTGGAATATTTGTGCGAGATAAGGTATCGATCGAATACTATTTTTATTGTAATCATTTCTGCACATAAATGCATTTTTATAAAGAGATTTAATATAAGACGGAAGAATCAAAATCTGTTAAGTATTCGAGTATTGAAATATTCGAATCTTTTAAAAGATCATAAATAATTATTAAAATATATTGAAAAAAGAATTTTGATATTATATTTATCGAGTATATTTATAATCCATATTATAAAAAAGGCGGATAAAAAGAATGTTCCTTGAAGTAACATCGAATTAAGTTAACGATTGTTCGCACTTCTCGCATTTCTCGATCCCTAAAGAATCACCAACGGAAATTCCAGGAGATGCTTCGTCGAAAGCGATACCACTTTCTTGCCTTTTCTCGAGATCGCTTTCCATTTCCTCGTCGCAAACTAGAAAACGGTTTAGAATTCGCTTTCGTTTCTCTCAGAAATATGTGTATAGGAAACTGTAACGAGTATTATCTACGCAAACTTATACCTGTATACACTTATCGTTAAATGCATACAATATATTCATGCATATTGGTATATATTACAAGGTGTCACTAAATTTACGTATTATTATTATTAGTAGCATCTATTTTTATTTGAGATCATTTTAATTAGATTCTTTATTAGCTACATCGTGTATAAATATATCTAAATATTTCTACGTATCGATTTATGTTCAATTTCAATTTAGTAAAAAACATATTGTCGGACAAAGAGTAAATATATATTTAATTGAGCTATTCTGTATATTTTAGTACTCAAAAATTTTACTGCAAATGTTCTAATTGAAAATATGAAATACATTATTATCGATAATACAAATAGATAAATGTTATAATACACTTAAGTGCAATGCGTCTTATTAAAAATGTTAAACGCGTAATCATCGATAATACAAAAATAAATATACGTACATTTAAATACGTGAAACATTTTTGATAGATATAAATGTAATGCATTTCAGAAATGTTGAACACACAATCATCGATAATCCATGAATAAATATATTATAATACGTGGAACATTTTTACATTTTTAATACACTCAAACGTGCAATACATTACAAAATTTTGTACCGCATAATATTCGATAAAATGTATCCATAGAAATATATTAGAATAGGTGCAATATTTTAGTACACTTGCATTCAATATATATATTAGAATACATACACGCACTAGAATGAAACTTAAATGCAATATGTCATAAAAAAAACACAATACAAATACAATATAATAAAATAAAAATACACGGCTATAACAACGATTAATATACAAATATTTCTTATCAATGATTATATTGAAAGATTAAATTAACGTAATATATTTATGTGTTTTCAAAATTTGCAGTATCATTTTACGGTGCAAGTTACATCCATCTTCCAGTTCAAGAGGCCAAGGGTGCTACTGACATCAGTTTCCGCTTTCGAACTCATCTTTCTGATGCGATGCTGCTATTGGCTGCCGGCAAGACGGATTACTGCCTGATCAAACTGGAGGCAGGCAGATTGAAGGTTCGTTTGCCCTAACTCGTTTCTTAACTTCTATTAATAAGCCTTCTTCTGTGTTCTTCGAGGGTCTTCGTTCGAGCTGTCGTTTCGTCGTTAAATGCCAGCACGTGCTATGCTACGTTATGCTATGCAACGCTATGCTATGCTATGCTATGGCTGTCAGTTTTATCTCGTATTTCTCTGAACAAGAATTAGACTTTACTTCTTTTTTTTCCCCTCCCTTTTTCTTTCCTTGCGTAGGAAAAAAAAAAGAGGTAAAAATATATAGGAAAGACAAAAAAAAAAGAAGAAAGAAAAAGATCGACAAAATGAAAGCTCGCGACAAGGAAAATATCTTTATGCTATGCACGAGGTTATCCCTTTTAAAAAGGCCATGGCTCGAATTTAACGATATATACAGGGTGTTTCATCCAAATCGAGTACTCGAATCTTATCTTCTTTTTGATGATACTAAAAAATGTCAAAGAGGAGAAAAGTTCTTTGATCTCGGAAGGGTGCGACAATATTCTGATTAAAATATTTACTATTCGCGATATGAGATAGATCAAAATTAAAATGTAAAATGTAAAAATATGTATGCGTGGAAGAAATGTTACGAGAAAGTCACGCAAAGGCGCATAATTTGGGCACCATTGTTCTAAATGATATTCTTGTTTAGAAAGTTGATCGTATAATTGCAAAATAAAGAAAATATTTTCGATATTACGGTTAGATAAAATACATCTTCCATACATATGTATAATGAGAGACATATACGAGCTTTATCGTCGTTCTCTCGGTCGCATTTAAAATTCTAATATTTTCGAAAGATATCGGGTAACGCGTTTTATACGTCATAGATATCCACCGAAGAGTTCTCCTGTTCGCTAGGAAGATCGGAAGTTGCGAAGAGATGCAACTTATAGTGCAATAAGATAAAAAGAAAAATAGAGATAAAGGAAAGAAAAAGAATGAAAGAGAAGAAAATAACACACAGGAACGTTCGTATAATATATTTGCCTGTACATGTTGTTGAAAGTTTTATAGACTATGCATTGCACTGAAAAATCTACATAAATAACATTCGGTAATAATACTTTAGTATTCAGTAAAAAAGGAACTTCTTTATCCTTTGAAAACATAGCATGGTGTTTTGTGATAGGATTAACTCGAATGAGAGAAGCTTTGGCACGGGACTTTCAACTTTCTTTCTTTTTTCTATTTACCGGATAGTTTTATTTTTCTAGAAAAAAGAAAAGAAAAAAAAGAAAAAATTCAACTCTCTACTTTCAACGCGTCTTAAATTATATTACTATGTGACATGCATATTTACGCGTACTCTCATTGAATAAATTACGACAATTTTATAAATGAAATGAATAAAAAAAAATAACAAAAGAAGAAAATAAATAATTGGATTAAAAAAATAAAAGAAAGCACACACGCACACAATTTTATTATTATAATAATGGTATAAAATAAAAATATGTTTGTATCTGTATCTCTTAAATCCATGTAAATTCGTAGTTTCGTGCAATTTCACTTGTTCATTTAACTCTAAAGGACGAAAAATCGGACCTTTTTACCAACTCGGTTTTTCCATCCTGCCATTTCAATCCGATGCCGACGCTTTTGCAAGCATAAACTCTAGAGCACGGTGCCGGCAGCACTTTGCTCTCCTTTCCTAATTTCTCACGTGTACACAGCAGAGATTTTCACGACGAACGAAGCGATGCTAATGAAAACTAGCTTGATCTCTCTCTCTCTCTCTCTCTTTCCCTAGGTAATCGTGTTTTCACCAGGGGCGTCGTTTCTTTTAGAATTTATTTACTCATTGATCTCATAAATTTCCTTTCAACGTTATCTTATGTACAATAAATAACGTTGATACCCGGATTTCATCAAATTTTCAATTCGCTTTATTGTAAAACAAATAGAAACTCCTATTGTCAATATAGACCGATACGCCATATCATAGCAAATAAATAAAACGTCTAGCACTATACAACACATATATATTTGTGCACAGCATCCAGATAATATGACCGTATCAACTTGCCTCGGTTTTCTTTATCAACGAAGAAAGTAGAAAATAATGCAATTTTCGCGAAGAAAATAGTAACCATATAATTGGATAAAAAGAATATCCAAGAAAACTCTAAAACGATATAGATAGCCTCATCTATTAGCTTGTCCAATAAGTTCCTTCCTTTGTTTTTGATGTTACTTCGATAGACGATAAATGGACAATAGATTAGCCTCCTGCATGTCTGCAAACATAGTCGGTTCGAAGTCATGCATAGCATGGCGTGGAAAGAACTTATGGGGCAACCTAATATCAAGAAAAATGAACTTACAATTAGATAGAATATCGAGGTAAACGCATCGATGAACTTTCCTCGTAGTAACCAAGTTTCAAATAATCCTATAGAGAATTTCAGAAACGAAGCAACATCTTGAACATATTAACCTTTTTGAATATCTTATAAATGTTTAAAAGGTTCCTAGTCGGAAGTGCATGCAAACTGCAAAAGATGCTTCTCTCTCTCTCTCTCTCTTTCTTTATCGCACACATACACTATGTATGTCGGTTTGAGTCGAAATAATGCAATTTCTACGTCGGATAGAAGCGTTTTCGTGATATACGCGAATTACATTCCCTCTATCTCACATATACATATATATATACACATACAAAAACACGAATACATATTATACAAGAACTCGGTTCCTCTCTCCCTCTTCGCTCTTTTCAAGAAGCAGCGAATCTCATGAAGGGGACAGTATGCAATAGTAGTAGTAGTAGTGGTGGTAGTGGTGGTGGTGGTAGGGTGCTCGCGTAGCAATTGCATTTTTCACGTGCATAATGACCGCATTATTAACGAACGAACGCGGGATGCTGGTAGTGGTGGTGATACTCTGGTGGTGGTATTCTGGTGCTGGTACTGGTACTGGTACTGGTACTACTAGTACTTCGCTCTGAGCGAACACTCGTTAAGCGAAAATTAAATGCTTCTGTCGAGTACACCGAGTAGAAGGGAAGATAGGCAACGATACATAGGGGACCTTGCTGAGAACGTCAAGGGCAATCCTGAAGGAGCTTTCTGTTACTAGATAATAGTCACTAAAAGAGAAAGATAGTGAGAGGGAGAGGGAGAGAGAGAGAGAGAAAAAAGTCGTTTCAATTTCTTGGAAAAAGAACGTTGACAAAATGAAAATACTTTCACGAGACGGGCAACTTGATAAACGAATTTATATCTATAATCATATTTTTGTATATATGTATATACATACATGATGATTCCTAAAGAAGGAGATAAAAGAAGCATTTTGCGAGAATAAATTTGATCATGGCAAATCTCCATTTGATTATTTCTACATTTTATAATATATTTTTTTTTTTTATTAATAAGAAAAGAATATAAATGCTCTGGAATTTTAACGTAGAAATAACGGTGGATTTCAAGAATGATAAAACGATTTTCTTCTTAAATGCATAAAAAATAATTTCACGAAAGTAAATCTTAATTCAATCATCTTTTCATATTTCTCAATTTCATAATACTTTTAATATTAATTAGATAATAATTAAGCGAAACGTAATTCGTCGTTATTTCCAAGAAAAAAACGAGAACGAATCTTAAGAATGGTAAAACAATTTTGTACGAGCGAATTTCATCAAAGAAAAACTCTATTTAATTATTTTCGCATCCCATATATTTCATTTGAAATTTGTAATTTTAATGAGAAAATAATAGTGAACCTCGGAAATGAGAAAATGATTTTACTCGAAACGTTTTAAAGTTAATTTCATTAAAAAACAATCTTAATTTGATTATCTTCATATCTTTAAGTATATTTACAATATGATAATACTTTATTATATAATATGAAAAAGAAAAAATAATGATAAATCTCTAAAGAATAATAAGACGATTCCATTAAAAAAAATGATTATTCTATCCAATACTTATTTCATTTTCATTTTAAGAAAGAAAAGGTTCGTTTTAATATCCAAGAAGAAAATGATCATTTTTATCAGTCTTTTCATATTTATTTGTCTTTACGAGCATATTTACATAATAATAATAAATGTATATTTCTGAAACGAGAACTCTTTTTCGATGAAACAATAGGAAGATTCTATAAGGAATAATAACATGATTTAATAAGAATGGTAATTCGATATAATACATAATTTCTTTTTCATATTGTATTGTTTAAGAAAAGAACAATTTGTTGTAATATCAAAGAAGAAATGATCATTTTTTTCTTTTTTATCGGTCTCTATATATAATAATAATAATAATAATAATAATAGTAATAATAATAGAGATGCATTTTGAAACGGAAGCACTTTTGAATCTCGAACAATTTGATATCTTGAAACGTGACACAGAATAGCTACGTCCGTAATAAAAGCTAAATTTCTATCGTAGCTTTCGTATCGGTGAGGTCGACGGCGTTTCGTACGCGTATCGAATATCGCTGCCTTTATATTATTACTATTTCGATATCGTAGCGATAGTGGCGAAGCGTATTTTACATTTTTCGACAGTCGTTCTGTTTTTCGCTTTGTTACCTTTTATAGAAACGAGAGGCAACTTTTGCGTTAACATACAGTAGGAGGAGGGAATATTACTATATAACGGTAGATATCACGAATTCCTTTTAATACATATTTCAAATAACGAAGATACACGGACTAATAAGAGTTTACATTTCTTTTTTTTTTTTTTCTTTCCTTTAATTTTACGCAATAAATAAATAATATTTTTATATAAGAAAAAGTTACTACCAATATCAGCTATATCATTCTTTTTTTCTTTTTAAATATCGATTGGATGTACAATTAAAGAAACTCATTAGACATTTATTAATTAGTCTTTCGATCATTTTGCGATATAAATTTGATTGATACGCAAATCAAAAAGAAAAAAAAAGACAATTGATAAGTATTAAAAATATCAATTAAATAAAAGACAAGTTTAAAAGTATTATGAATCTCTGAATGTCAGAGAAGAATTCTATTTTTTTTCAAATAACAATCTAAGAAGTAGGAGAAGGATAGTAATCACTCAAGCAGTCCACCGACGTTCTACTTACTTAAGAGCTTTAATTGGCTTCCTTCTTTCTCGGAGTTCGTAACCCTTAAAACGGAGCCCTTGCACGGTTCATTAGCTCGATGCTGTATTAAAATGGCGCCTATGTATGTTAGCTATAGTCTAGCAAACGTGATGGCGTACCCTTACAAGCAAATTCAGCGTGAAAACCACGCGAATCTAATTTTGCTATGGAGAGAGAGAGAGGGAGAGGGAGAGAGGGAGAGAGGACGGGGTGAAACGAGTGGGCGGTGTCGACTTAATTAAATTTGTTAAGAAGATCGTTAAGACGGATGAAGGCCGGGATTAAGAGGCGAACAAAAAGTGCAACGACCGTTTCGAATCTAGTCCCCACGAGCAAAATTTCCAACATGTTCTCTCTCTCCCTCTCTCTCTACCTAACCATTCATCCATCCACCCATCCATCCATATACCCATCTGTTTGACTCTTTCTTTTGACACGCGGGGTAGCCTAAAAGCTTCTTTTCGTACTTGGAAGCACGATAATCCGACGATTTTGAAGTTAATCGTGCCCGAAGTCGCTCACTTTCCAGTCAGCACAAGTTGCATTCCGTTCTAACAAGCAGTTCGACCTTACGACGACGAGGTTGCCTCAGCATCAAGAGAACTTGCGTTTACATTCTCTGAAGTGTCGTGTCTCTCCTGCTTATACATATTAATGAGGTATTGCATAGTCATCGCGCATCGCTGCTGCTCGGATTTACTAGGCGTGAAAATTCGCCCCTTTATTACTGAAATCATCGTAAAATTCTAGCGAAAATGAAACAGTAGAAAGAAATAAAATGCCACGCGCTATATAACGCTCACCCTTCACGCTTATTTGATTTTTTTATTCACCGAAATGATCGCTTTAAATCTTACATTTTTTTCTATTCTTTTTTGTTCGAGTACGAATTTAATTCTTTTTCTTTCTTTTTCTTTTTGATAAAATTCATTCTCATTTTTAATATCATTTACGAATCACCACGCGCGTTTGTACAAAACACCAAGGGTGTCTCGAATCGTAGAATTTAGGTCACGATCGAAGGTACTTTTATCGGGGCGAACCCTTCGTATTTTCACCCTCGTCGATTACCTACTACTACGTAACTCGATAATTTATCACGTTGTAACGATGATCGAAAAAAAAAATGCGTTTAGCTTGATCTATCGGGTAGAAGAATTTCATTTTCGTAGGGAATACTTTTACTCGTTGATCGATACGTGATTTAAAACATTCCAACAAAAAATAAAGAAAAAATAGTTTTAAATCTTCAGTTATTTCACGCGAATTAGAATAAATCGTAATGGGGTAATATTTTAAGAAAGCAAAAATCTACAAATCTATATATGCGATACTTAATTTATTAATCTAACAATACGATAATTACCGATATATAGTAATCGTCGATTAGTAGGATATTATATGCGCATAGTATCGATCGTATGGACAATATTTCTTCCGGTAGCAACATTTACGCTAGCTCGAAATTATTTTAATTTATGCGTCTGCCTTTGCATATATGTCAGGTATTTCAATGTACATATATACATATGTATATTAGATACTTTTACCACCTTTTACCTTCGTACGATATTTCAAGATTTCAAAAGTTCGTTATTTTCGCGGATCGACGTATCCGATATTTCATCGTGTCGGTGATATCGAGCAAATTATTTAATACCGAACGTTCAATGTAACATTTTTCACAAATGGGAACGACCCACAGGGCTCTTTTTTTCTTCTGGGAAATACACTGACGGTGCAGGTTTTCTTTCTCTCTCTCTCTCTCTCTCTGTACAATAGAAAAGAGATAAAGTAAAATGTGAAACATCGTAGAACGATTCGTACCGGGGAACTTACCGATACGATAAAACATTTGCAAGCTTCGTACACTCTCAGTTCGCTTGAAATTTACGTTGGTTAGTACTTTTTCGATCTCTTTAATACGATACGAAAAATTACGATAGTTTGCGAGATAAAAATGATCTAATTATACGAATCATTTAATTACTATCGATAGATACAAAAAAACATATATATTTTCAAGATAAACGAGTAAAAAATAAATAACATTTATATAAATTTTCAAATAACTTATTTCGTCAAACATTGGGTAATTTCTTAAAATATTTCGTATAGTTTCTCTTTCGTTCGTACATAAATTCATGATAGATCGATGTTACTTCGTTTCGAAAATTGCCCTTTAATCGTGCAAAATCGGTTCTGTACCGAGGAAAAAAAGAAATGAGGAAGAAAAAGAAAAAAAGGAACGATCGAGTCGAATTAAAGGTCGAAGATCGGCTTATATTGATGCGAATGAAATAGCGAGGCTTTAGGTCGAGTGAAAGAAATCAATATTTAAATTCGCATCAGTCGCATTGAATAATCCATTTTCTGATCTTATGAAATTTGTATTTTCTCTTTTGTCGTTTTCTAAAATACTAGTACAGAATCAAATATTAACGAGTATCAGTCGATATTTTATTAAATTCTGTTATTTTTTTCGACAATTCGACAAAAATATAAATAGAGAGGTAAAAAAGAAAGAGTCAAAGGCACACAGAATGAGAGAGAGAGAATCGAACTATTTGGTCAGAGTTTATACTCTCCCTCTCTCTTTCTCTTTCACTCACGGGTCGCTGGCAAATTCACGGTCGAACGAAGAATGAAACGATTCGAGAAATTGTGCGATAAATCTACTCGTCGTTCTGCGACGAATGCCTTGATTAGAGTTGGCATTTTTTTTTCCCTATCCTACCGTTTTTGATTTTCCTTTTTTTATTTTATCTCCCCCCGTCCACCCTTTTTTCTTCATTCCTATTTTTTTTGTTTGTTGTTGTTGTTGTCTTTTTTCTACTCTTTTTTATGTGTGTTTTTTTTTTCTTTTTTTTACATGCCACTGCGGAGGCAATGACTCAAAAGCGTGACGCGAGAGAGGTCGTTCGTACCTACCTTTTATTTAACGTTCCCTTGCGAGCTCGATGATTCAAAAACGCGAATCCCGACTGACTATATATATGTAGCTTTCATGTCACAGTTCTCTGTAATTCCGATCATCGAGAAAAAACAAGCTTTTCCATACCTTCGCTTCCTATTTCTACCTCTCTCTCTCTATCTTTCTCTCTCTCTTTCTCCGTTTCTCTGTCACTCGTTCATTCTTCCCTTATATCTCATTTTTCGTACATTCGCTATTTGAATATTAACAAACAAAAGTTGTTATTCTTTCGTACACAATATCAACCACATATACGTCGTTTCATTTTATCTCATATAGATCAGTATTGTGACCGGGATAAAATCCTATTTGAAATTGAACTATTCTGAATATCAAACGATGATTCCAGTATAAAGCAATAACAGTCGATCGAAAATCAAGTCCTTTGATCAAAGTTATTTTTTTATTCTCTTTATATATACTCGCACATATACACACGCATTATTATCATTTATAACGATGAAGATCTCTTCTAGAAAATTTATTGAAAATCGATAACAGTAATAATATATCGTAATTTCATAAAAAAAAGGGTGTTATATAAATCAAAATGCTATGTGCCAGTTTCAGGAATAACGGGGACACCATATAAGTTTGTTCCCTAATACAATAAATAACTCGAGAACTTTGCATGCAGAGTTTTTTTTTTATCTTGTTTAGCTCATATGTAGTAGATGAAGAAATGTTTAGAAGTTAAGAGTAGATTTTGGAATAGTAAAGTTAGGTCGCGGAAGTTGAAGTGTATCTTTCGTGAGTTTCTGGAAAAAAAAAAGAAAATTAGAGAAATGATGAGGTTTGTTTTAGGGAGTTGATATGAAAGTTAGAGAAAGCAGAAATAAAGTATATAATATAATATATTATGTAATTATATGAAAGTTAAATTAATTATAATAATATGATTAGTATTCATGTTACTTACTTGCAATTAATAATATTACAATCTATGATCGCATCATTTCATTTCTGATATAAATTACTTCATTACATTATTCGACAAACGATACTTCCAGTATAAAAGAAATAATAGTAGATGAAAGAATCGAATCCTTTGATCAGAGTTCTTGTTTATTCGCGTAATTATTCATTATGATCATTCACGACAAATATAATTTTAAAGAGAGATTTTCTACAAAATAATACTATAATTGGATAAAAATGTGTATCCAAATAAAATGATTGACAGAAAATAACTGATAACTTTGTCTAGACGTTAGAGATACTTGAAAGATATATAACCTTGTTTATTCTCCTCTTTCGAGAGGGATGATATTATACTAACGTGAATTATACGAGTATTATTGAAAATTATATAGGGTAAGACGAAATTACAGGGAGCAAGAACGAATCACAGACGCCAAAGCGTCGACCCAAACATTCGTTCATCTTGTCCTATCGATGAGAATCAAATAACACGGAGATTTTGATAGAGGGTGAACGGGGAAAGGAGGAGGGGGAGGGAGTGGAGTCGAGAGGAGAGGATTCATTTTTCCTTTATGCGGATTAGTGTCATATTCACGGTCCACCGAAGAAGGCACACTTCGAGAAAGTGCACGATAAGTCTTGTCGTCGTTCCAGGACGCGACGCCATTGCTCCTTGATTAATGACCATTTCATATTTCCTACTGAGAAACCTCGTGGAAGCCACCAATGTGATTCATTCGGCAAACATCTCCGAGAAAATATTTATTACGATCATTACGATCTTTAAAGAATATATCATCTAATTCCTCTCATGAATAAAAGATTAATCCTCGTAAAAAGATTCACTGGCGAAAACTTTTCCTCGTATTATCCAAATTCTCTTCCTTTACCATAATTTTACCATTTTTTTTTTTTGCATTCTTTTTTCTTTTCCTCCTCCCCCTCCTCCTCCTCTTCTTCTTTTTCTATTTTCTCGAATGTTTTATTTAAATAAAAGAAAAAAAAAAAACAAAAAAGAAAGAGGCCTAAGCGTAATAGGTAGAAACGACGAGAAATTATCGTTATCCTGAGATTGTATGCGACACATATAAGTCTCTGAGATACATGATGTACTATGTGGATAATAATTTCTTGATATTTTCCTCGTTATATCGTCTTTCTAGCAAACACTCGTGTCAGTCATTATCTCTTTCTATCATCTTTATCCTCGCGTCACGTCTATACTTATATACATATATATTTACATGTTTTCTGTATCACGTTCGTTACCGTAGTTCGTATAAGTATCACTTCGGAAAATAAAGAAGAAAATAAAATGACGGGAAGATAGCAATCACATAATTTCTATCATTCAACGTGAACATTCGATTATATTACATGAAATAATGCGATCAAATTTTCAACAAATAGTAGTAGATTTAGGTTCTTCATTTTTATTTTATTTCATTAATTTAATTCTTTACAGAGAATAAAAAAAATACAAAAGTAGGACTTATCGTTAGTTCAAAGGATTTCATTCTTCTATCTTCTTCGCTTGATTAACAACTATATAATAATTAAATATGATATATAAATATAATAGGAATTAATTTGCCGTGTGTATGTACAATGGTATAAGAAAACAAAAGAAATAAGGGAGAGAAAGAGAAAATGCAGGATAGGGAGGAGGATGGAAAAATCACAAGAATACGCGAATAGTAGCAGCTCTCTTTCCTTTATTTTTCAAATACACTGTGAATTCGCTTATTCAAATACACAAATCGATTACTATACATCGCAATTTTCGTCCTATATTTTTTCTCCCCCGCGTTCTCTCCCTCTCTCTCTCTCTCTCTGCCTCTTTTTATTTTTCCTTTCGCTATTTTAACGCAGCCGAGCATCACAACGAAGCTCCCACTCGTTTCAGCTTACACGTGTGCACGTTAAAACAAAGAAACTTTAAAAGCATGATGTTTGCACGCACACAAAACAACCCCCTACTCCTACGCTTACTTCGATGAATTATTCAGTCATTATTCCAGCGAGATTTACTTCTCCCCCCACTCCCTTTGTTTGTTATTTTTCTTTTTCATATATTGTTTTTTTTTTATTTTACTATACTGCCACCCCCGAACGAAAGGGTAGGTATTATTATCGTACATCAAAAAACATTTTATTGATAGAACGACGTTATGCAAGTATAATCGATAGAGAGGAAAAAAATTGAACGAGTTAAATTAATATTAGAATAGTATTAAGAAAGTAAACGGTAGTAGAAGCACGAGTCTCTCTTTAATCGTCGTTAATTAACCTTAAGCGGGGGGAAAAGGAAAATCGATAAAGCGGAAAATTAAAATGGTAAGGAGGGCACCTCGATGAAAAGGAAAACAGAAGGCACGTAGTCTCGAGTTCACGATTCGTGAAGAATTTTTATCGTGGCATAATTTCGGTACTTGCGTGTTCCACTCTAGTGCTGTTGCTGCTCTTTCTAGACAGTAGTGGTTATGATAGTAATAGTAGTTGTAGCAGTAGTAGTAGTAGTAGTAGTAGTGGTTTCCTCGTTACGACTCTTCTTCCAAGTTTCACGAAGATACTCTTTACAGGGCTGGCTAACATTTTAACTCTCTTTCTCTCTCTCTCTTTCTCATACTTTCAGCGGTTATAACTTTTAAGCAAAAGTACGAGTCGAAACTCAGAGTTTTAACGTTTCTCTTTTACTTCTGCACAGGTTCATATAAATCTCGGTGCCGGTGAAAGCGAGATGGCCAGTGCTCGTGGATTGACGTTGAACGACCTGAGTTGGCACGAGGTCAACCTTACCAGGCGCGAGGCTAACATCACTCTACAAATCGACGTTATCCACACGACAAGATCTCTTTTACCAGGACGTTTTTTCGAGCTGAACATACACTATGGTGTCTTTATCGGTGGACAGGGGGACTTTAACGAACTATTTTTAGGTAAGACGTGATTCCAAGAAACCCTACGATGAAATTGTCTTACTACGTGACTTTCTTTCTACCTTTGGATTTGATAGTATTGTTTCTACTGGGATAAACTACGAAAAAATTCTCTTTTTCTAAGCATGTATTTCTATTCTTTTCTCTCTCTCTCTCTGTCTCTTTCTTCGTCTCTTTTTCTTCCTGTCTTCTATCTATTATTTTTTTGCTTCCCGAATGATGTATCATCCCTTCCCGAAAGGATATACATCAACTTATTTCCAGTTACAATCTATGCCGTTCGATTAACCACCGATCGGATCCACCCCGTTAATTCCAGGATAAACCGTTCGGTCATTTAAACCGAAAACCTTGCTGGATTATCAACTTTACTGCAAATTTTGAACGCAACAGATAATTAACTTTTAAAGTAATATTCGGATGTATTCGTAAATATTTAATGTTTTTTTTTTTTTTATTAATAACGTGCGAGAGAAAATAATAAATGAAACAATTGAAGCATTATATATGAAAATATCGAACACATTAATCTGCATTATATAATATTTGTTATATTACTTTCGGATAATTATATCTAATCCTATCGGTGTATCACCGATACAGTTTCAAATAGTTCAGATAAGATATCAAATTTATATTAAAATGTGAATTCCCATTATATTGCCAATAACGAAATAATAATAAATTGTTATGAATTGCAATGAAACTATTTCTAATTAATCATAAATGCAAAACGTTTGAAACATAATCCGTTTATGAAATTATTAAAATGTCAATAATCTTTGGTATTACATATTAAAATAAATAGGAAACAAAATGATAATAGTTGCATTGCGGAATCGTCCTGGGGTCAGATTTTGGCGAGGTGTATTCTGCGAAAGGATTAAATAACGAAGCGCCATGGGCAAGAGTTACGTAATCTCGCACGCGAACGAGACGCAATTCAAACATTTGCCTTTGTTTCTATTGCGGCGTTATACTGCGAGGTGGTATACCACAAGGATTTTCACCTCGCACGAGATCGCACGAGATCCATGTTCAAATTTCTCTTAATCGCGTTCATACTCTCTAAGACAATTTACATTTTATTTCTTCAATCTACCAGCGTTATTTTTATTCTTATTAAATTGTCATACAATCGCCCCGATCAACGGCCAATTATTATTATAAAGAATTTTTCAATGAAAATAATCTAAGAACAATATGTGCTATTCTTTTATATTTACATTAATATTTTTAAAATCATATATCATTGATGATAAATGTAATATTTTCCATATAACAATACCATATCATCGTGCTCATACATATATATTATCATTATTATTATTAATTATTATTATTTTTCTCATCGCGCCATCGCAACTTCGTTAATGAAGAAATATGTAGATAATTAGCATGCTTGCATTCACTCAAAAGTTAATTATTGGTTGCATTCCGATACATCGATGTTATCTCGCAATGAATTTAACATCATTTATACGCTACTACGATACTTTATAACTAGGTATTTTTTAAATATCTAATTAAACAACGTACTAACTAGTAGAAGAAAATACTATTATCATCTTCCTAATATCTAAAATATTGAGTTAGTAGATATACGATATTAATTAACTTAATATCTCCATCTAATTCTTTTTAAGATAAATTAAAGATTAATCTAATTTTCTGTGTAAATAAGCATAGAAATTCTATACATAATACTTCAAATGTATCAGTCATTTGATCTAAAACAGAAAGGGGAAACCAGGTCAAGTAGATAATGGGGTAGATTGATATAGTAATTACCTGAACACTGTGTATATGTATAATAGCTCAATCAGTGTGTTGGATGTTTTTAAAAAGATCATTTCTATCGAATGGCACCAAAATAAGAGTATTCGAGTGAATTTTATTTCAATGCAAACAATGAATCATTATTTGGGAATTTCTGTATATTTCGTTATTACACTTTTAATTAATAAAAAACAAATTTTGTCAATGTCGATTTTCCTCCGTGTATCTTCTTCTTGGTCTTAAAAGTAAAGCAATCAGTGTTACAATGTCTCGATAAATCGATCATGAATATGCAATATAATCGAATAGGTGCAATAACGCTATAAATAGGTACACGCGTATACACAATGGACACTCTTATCGAACAAACGGAACGAATAAAAATTCATGTAATTACAATAGCTTCGGTATTTTTGTTAGGTTCATAAAAAAATATACGAATGTAATTTTTCTTTGGAGATAATTTCGTGGTATACTGTGTCGATTACACTAGGGAGTCGTGTACTCCAACACGTTCAGGATCCTTTTGTATTTTCATAAAACCGTGTGAAAACGGCCGTCGAGGTCGCGAACTATAAATCGAGCGTAAAGCGAATCCTGCAACTCGAATTTATTATACGTATGTAAAATGTACATACATTCATAGATATGTACGGTAAGAAACAATAATAATGCTTGCTGAGATATAACTTACAATTTATTTTCTATAAAAAATGCGCATTCCTATTTTTATTTTAAGAATAATGTTTAATTGCAACACCATTTGGAAAAATATTTTAATATTCAATTTTAACGGAAGCTACAATATTAGAAATAATTAGAACGGTATAAATTATTATAAAAGATATTATTACATAGATTAAATCAATAATTTAAATATATATATATAAAAGTGTTGCTCATTTATAAAATAAATATTCTCTTGGGTATATTACTAACAGGAGTAACTAAATAAAATTTAGAACATAAGGTCTTAACTTGCTTAGGTAATTTCATTTTTATAAAAGAGCCACTTTTTCTACCCTCGCCACACTTTGCTTTTGCAATTTACATAAACGTTGGCTTATTACCATATGCAGCCATCAAATTTTTATATCAGTGTTTACATGCATTAACATGTATTTATATTTAATAACATTTAATAATTACAAAATGTTCTTTTTTATTCTTTTTCTGTTTTCTACATTTCTATATTAATTTGTGTCATGCACAATTCATTTATCGATCGATGCACTATTAAAATACTTTTAAAATCTCTTTTTATAATAAGACAGCCATTATAAAACGAATTACAAACTAAATATGTTTGATAAAAATAAAAAAGTAAAAGTACCATCTCGATCTCTCTCTCCAAGACAATTACATCTTCTTATCATACATACTAGCGATAAATTCAGCCTATCGCAAGATTGAACATTAATAGCCCGTTTCGTTCTTTCATGAATATCCGACGACCGTGATGCACCCAGACTCGAGAATAATAATCATTTTTACAAGGACGTATAAATGAGATGGGGGAATAGTTGGGTGGGGGGTTGGTGGTGCTGCGGGGGGTCACGATAGAAACAAAATTCAGTGGACCGTTATATTCGAGTTGACGCAAACCAAATTGAATACAATCAGCGCAAACAGCATTCTCGTGGCTCCTCACCCCTCTACCTCATCTCTCTCTTTCCCTCTCTTACTCTTACCTTTAGCAACCCCTTGGTACTCTCGAACAGGGAACTTCCCTCTTTCCGTTCTCGCGAACGAGAGTACGATGCCTAGCGACCAGCTCGAAATTCAATTTACATATTCATGACAATTCATTTGAACCCCATGCTACAACATGGCCTTCTTTCGGGGGTCTTATTAATTCCTGCCAGGGCCTTGCTAAATTCTCCGAGTGAGCAAAATAAAAAATAAAGACAAAAGGAAACCCTCTCTCTCTTTCCCTCCCTCTCTCTCTTTCTCTCGCTCTCTATTTTTTTCTTCTTGCTTCGAGAGAAATTCATTTTCGACCCGACTACACCCTCTCTGACTTTACTCCGAAACATGTAAATAAGCTCCGACGATTTTTTAATAACGCGCTCGACACACTTTCAACCCTCCTCGAAAACGACCAAAAGAAAACCCTAAATAAGATGGTAGGTTTATAGTCTGCGTTATGATTTTCACTCGCTTATGGTTAATGCCCCTCGTTTGAACAATTATTTTATATCACATATCTTTTATCTCTCTTATACGTTATTCATATTATTCATAAAGTAAATAATTAGTGCTCGGTTCGCGTGTGTGTTACATGAATTTTATTATAATTTCGTACGAAATTTATAATATCATTTGGGGAAAATTAAATAAATTACTTAATTATGTCACCTAATGGTTTTCAGATATGTATATACAATTTTAATCATCCGAGGTACCCTCTCTATATTTCTCATCAAAGGGAAATTCTGATGTTACGTAGAGTGTCGTCGCGAAATTCAGCAGGTGTTGCAAGAGAATAAAGCTTTAAATGATCGAGAACAGTTGGCAAATTTTGCACCTGTTCCCCTTCCGTGTTTGGTACCAAAATGCTACTGGTAACAGTCTATTGTTTCTCAGCCAATTATTGTATTCCAACTTCAATACTTTCTCTTTCTTATAATCTCAGTCTTTCCTATCAATTTTCACTTTGTTGCTCTCCTATAGTTTCATATTATTTAAAACATTAAAAACTATATTACATACTTCCTAATACTTTTATATCTCCCTGCTTTGGTAGAAAAAGAAGAGGAAGGGGAGACCTATCTGTCTAAAGAATATATGTTAAAATTAGTTTCAACTTGTAAAAGTGTCCTTAATTGCAATGATTTATCGTAACACATTCGCACTTCATAAATCTAATTAATTATAATGACACTCTATTTATTTTCACGTGAAGAAACATTCGGAAGATTAAGTACAATCAGTAATAGTACAGGTTCTACTCTCGGCGAGAACGTTTAAACGAAAAAGCAGTGAAAAGAATTGAACGTATTCTCTCTCTTTCTCTCTCTCTCTTTCTCTCTCGAGCCCCCTGCAGTCATTCGTTGTAACTCGAAAACGTTTCCCGATAATTTCTCGCGTAGGGCGTATTACACGATCGTGCATATTCCTGCGGTTTAAATGCTTTCGGGGGACACTCGAGAATCTATTTATGTACTCTGTGCGCTTTAACACTATGTAGTAGATATCTACGTTCACGGTGAGAAGGATATTTTAAAAGGACGTCCTTCTCTATCGTAAAATTCAGCTATTTTTTCTCTCGAGAGAAAGAAAACGCGAACGTTCAGCTCCGTTCTGGAAAAAAAATAATGTTAAAATATATATATATATATATGTATACATGCAAGTATATTATATGGATATTCATCGGCGATAGAAAAATTTTCCTGGAAATATTCTCAAATAAGTTGATTCTTTTTTACCGCATACGAATCTTCTGGCTCACGAAATTGGCCATATTTTTATTAAACGTTTTCTAAAGGGAAAAGACTCATATTATGATTATATACAAAAGTTATCGGTAAAATATGAGGAAAATTCTCTATTTTTTTTTTTTCTTTCTTACTTTTGGGTTCTTTTTTTTTAATCGGAATTTTCTTCAACCGGAAAAAATCATGCGATCAACGAGTTTTCTTTATTATTATTTTTTTTTTCCTTCTTTTTTTTTTTGTCCACATTTTTCATAAACACGAGATGCACTATAAAAAAAGAAAATTTCAACGTTTTACTAAAGAAATCGTCCAATAGAACTCGTACGTAAATGCACACGTGGATACGTAGATAAATACATTCACACATACATTATCAATATTATGTAGTAGCTTCGTGGGTCGTAGAAAATCGAAATGTTTGGCATAGATTTTACTTAACGGAAGCACCGTCAGATACGGGCAAATATTCGAGGCTTATGACGCAGATATATTTGATAAAAGAGAAATCGATAAAAATATGTGAGCATACCGAGCAGAAGGGGGTGGATATATATATATACACACACACACACACGCGCGAGAGGCCATCGTCGACTTCTTTTTCTTGAACGACTCACTATAGAAATTCCCTAGATGCACGAATATTCCTATACGCACATTTTGCGATAACTCGGGAAAAACGTAAAATGTTACAACCCCCTCCCCCAACCCACGATTGTATTAACGTTATAAGCGATCCTTCATGCGTTCCATTGAAAATTCCTTTCTAAAGTGAACATGTTCTTCATAGTCAATAAAGAGACCAACAAAGATAGTTAGAGAGAGAAAGAGAGAGATATATATATAATACTACGATATCTCGATACAATATCTTTCATAAAATGAACAAAATGAACAATTCGTCTTTTTATATTATAAGATACGAGATTGCGTTTATAAAACAATTTGTTGACGCGCTTGAAATAAATTCAATGACTGAAGTATTATTCAAGAAAAATACCAAATTGTTTCGTTTGACGTTTCCTTTTTTTTATTAACGATTAATTAAAACTAAAGTTTGTACGATAAAACGATTTTCAATTTCCCATAACATTGGTTAAAAAATCGGCTTTCGAATTTTTATAAAAATAATATTCGATTAATGTGGTAACAAGAAAATATCGATACACTTACTTTAAAATTGTTTCAGTTTATTTAATATTTGTGGAACTCGAAAAAGAAAATAAAATTTACTTCGCGCAAAATGAAATAAATAAAAAAAATATATATAAAAAAATAAGAACGCGGAATATAAATTATAAATTAATTTTACTGCAATATTATGTTTTCTGCCGAGACGATTTCGAATCGAAATGTGTAAGGTTTTTAATTAAATAATTCATTTATTCATATTAATTTGATCACATCTAAAGCCTTTATTTTTCATTTAAATTTAAATGAATATTTTAAGAAACCAATATTCGAATTTACGGAATTAGTTAAAAACAAAAATCAGCTTTAAAAGTTTTCTTTTTTTTTTTCTTTGATAATATTTGATAAATTCTGGACCAAAAAGAGGAATAAAAAGATATTGTAAGAGACACATTTGAGGATAGATAGAGAAAGAGATAAACAATAAAAAAAGATGCTGAGTCGAAGGAAAAGCTTTCGTATTATCGCGTTGGCATTTTATCGGAGAATATCTCGACGATTTTGTCAGGCTCATGTAAACGTCTCCCCTATCAGTAGATCGTATCGACTCGTATATATATATATATATGTATGCATATGTATGCGTGTGAGTATTTATGTACTTCGTATATATTATGAGGGCTTCGTCTTACAAGCATCGACATGTTGCAGCTTCAAATTAATCCTATCTAACATAACTCGACTATCATGTAGGACAATAAGCGAGCTATCGACATAAATATTAATGTCACACGATGTAAATTAACATTTATTTAGTAGAAATGCATTAATAATATTTGTATAATCAATTGTAATTGCAATCGTATAAACGAATCTTCTAAATTTTTTCGCTCATACCGTAATCATAATTATTGGCAGGTATATTGATTTTTTACTTACATTTTCATTTTAACGAACCTCTTGTATTTTTGTTAAAATTATAGAAAAATCAAAAAGAAAAAAAAACATCTATACCCAAATATTCGTTTGGAATGGTTCCCAATCGTTATACAGAGGAAAAAAATATTTTTGTAAAAAAGATAATTGAATCCGTTGAAAAGACGAGGAAAATCTCCTTGCTTTTTGCAAATGAAAACGAACGAACGAACGAACGAAGCAACGAACGAACGAACGAACGAAGCTTCAGCCGTTTTATGAAGGATCGAGTTAGTTCTTTGTATGGATATCGCGTGGCGATATTGCGCATGCATAAAGTGGAACTTAGTTAGCATTCGTTTATGTAAAACGCTCGTCCAATGGCCTCCGATACTTATCCGGCCAACGAAAAAGCTGAATTAGTTGGCTTCCCCTTTTCGATAAAATCACTTAAAACTTGGGCCGAAGTGGATAGGATGGATGAAAAAAAAAAAAGAAAAAAAGAAAAAAAGAAACATGGAAGAGGGAAGGAAAAGAAATGGAAAGAAAGAGAGGGAGAGAAAGATAGAAAGCAAATTAAAAATGTTAATTCCGTTGGAAGCCTGCCGATGAGAGGATTACCAAAGCGTAACAGAGTTCGGAAGGAAAAGAAATCTCTGTCACGACCTCGAGCGTTCTCTTTTGGAAATTTCAACGACGATAAGCCGATTGTAGAAGCCGGTCAATTTGAACTACAAATTGGGTCGTTCCTAGATCGACGTCGCACATTCTCGCGTAAAATGGTGAACGTCGAGGATAATTAGGGTGTCGGAAGAAAGAGGATCTCCGAGAGTGAGAGTGAGAGGGGGAGAATGAGAACAAGAGGACGGGAACAAGAGGAATGACAACTATTCGCAAGTTAGACTTCGCCAAAGTTTGACTTTGACTCTCATCGACGAAGGTAATTTAAATCGCTAGCTGGGATAGGATAGCTAACTTACTAGCTAACTCAAAAATCGTCAAATTCTTTAACTCGGTCTAGTAATACGATTCTAGCGTTTCCCTACGACCGAGAAATAGAGTGAGATCGTCGTAAGACGTTAAAGAAAATCCATTAACAGTAACAACGCGGAACAACGTAGCTCCTCGAACTTGGACGACTCGTAATTTCCTTTACGCTTATGCGCACCGATCTCTTCCCCCGACGAACTTAAACTTGCAAGACTTTCCGAACGAACTTTTCTCAAAAGTCGATGTGCCTCGCATCTCTTTCTCTCCCCATTTTAAAAACTTTTATTTATATTTCTTTTCTTTTTTAACTCTCGTATTATGTTCGGTTGGTCAATAGAAAATATCCAAATTTTTACTATTTTATGCATAAATATAATAGGAAAATAAGGCCAGCATAATACAATACCATGTTATACTCTTGGAAACCCGAATGCAACTGTGCTACTCTATATTCTTAGGTTAGCCAATAAATAATATCGCTATTTTTCATATTTTACGTCTAAACATAACTGTAGTATATTTTTTCCAAATATTGGCTCAACATAATGCATAGCTGTACTATACTTTTATAAATTCAGCTTTAGTAGACTATATTCTTGACTTGGCCTAGTATTAATGACACAGTTTTCACTATTTGCTATCTAAATATTACAATAGTTTTTTTCGATACAATGCAATACTATTTATGTTATTCAAACCCATGTGTAACATTACCGTACTCTTCAGTTTACCCATAAAAAATACCAGAATTTTCAGTAATAAACATTATCTCATTTATTTGGGCAGAAAATTATACGAATTTCAACATTACTTATTGGCCAATCAAATATTATCTCGTATAAATATTTGTTTATTTGAACGAATTTGTGGAATAATTGTAATAACAAAATTAGATCGATAGTCTATCTCTCTTAGTTTGAAACTTCATTTATGGTATTATACAATATTATATCATATATATGTACATAATTATTTTATTATAATTTGTAATATTACATAAAAGTGGGTCAAGAATTTTACTGTTCCTTTTCAAAGTCCATTTGTGTACACTTTTCACAACTTTTATACATTATATTATATTATATTATATATAACACCTAAATATTCTTTTACAATTTTTAATATATAAAACTGGGTCAAGAGACTTACTCTTTGTCTCTTTTAAAGTTCACATTAATGTACTTTTTGGAACTTTTACATTATATTATGTTACATATACATATATAGTGTCTACAAAATTTGTTGACAATTTGTGTAATTTAAAAAAATTAGGTTACAGGTTATTTTTTGCATCTGAAATAATTTTTTTTGGAACATTAATAATGATAAAAGAAGAGAAAAAAATAGTTACAAGATACGTCATCTTTTTATGCAAGAAGAAAAAAGAATTTGTTTTCTCCGAGATATTTAATATCAAAGTAACATTTTACTTTTCCGTTTCGTAGGACACACCGACTACCTACGTGGATGCATGGCTGACATAATCTACAACGGTGCAAGAGTAATAGAGTACGCGAGGTCTAGAAGGGGCCAATCCGATGCCACCGCAGTTACGTGGGGATGTTCACCGGAATTTGACGCCACATGGAGCACGGAAGTGAGCTTCGTCGAGGATGGTGCCTTTACGGCGATTCCACGAGCTATACCACGTTCCGGATCTAGGTAAGAACTGTTAAACACATTTTTAACGTGCTTAATAACGTCGTTTCGATATTTTTTCTTTTTATTTTTATAAAACTGATATATAAAATTAATACTCTAACCGCTTGTACAAAGTGGAACGTAACTCGAAGAACAAGTATATGAATATTTAAACAGTAATATACTAAGAAATCATTTCTAATTTTTATTTATGTATACATTTGAATATATAATTCATATGTAATCCAAGAAATAAGAAACTAGTCAGGATTATATGCAAATAAGTAGTTAGTTCACAAAGTTTCAAACAATTTAGCATATTAAACAACTCAACGAGAAGACGCATATTTCTTATTTCTTATTAAACGGTAAAATGCAAGAAACATCTCGGTTAAACATTTCTCGTCGCGTCGATTAAACATTAAATTTCACAAATATCTTTCAATTAGATCTCGACGGGTATTCGACACGTATTCAACGTGTCGAGCAAAAGGGAAAGACCAACATAATCTTAAAAGATCGAAAATCATTAGAAAATCAATCACTTGTCTAGACAGGAAAGAGATAGTCCAGAGTATACAATCAACGAATAGAAGGACGACAGCATCGAGTTTCCCTTTGACGCAAGAATCACGCCCTTTCAAAGTTAGAAGCTATCGCTTAACCTTCTCTCTTCAGATCTTTATGCTCTTTACCACTTGAACAGAACATTTAACCGCTTTTTTTCTCTTTTTTTTCCATTGAAGTACATCAACGTAGTAGTACCTACCTATCTACATAACCACCTACCAACCAACCTACCTACCTACCTACCTACCTACCCTCTTCGAAAGCATTAATTCGAGATTTCGTTTAGCGAGAAACGTAAAAAAGGGCGACCTAAAAAAGAACTTCGTCGTTAGCCTGTAAAAGATTCGCAAAAGAAGAGTGTCACCGGCTGAAGCAACTGCTTTTTTTCTAACGAGGTGCTATGCTATTTTTCTATCTCTTTTCTTTTCTTTTTTTTTCTTTTTTTTTCTTTCCCTAGATATATACATTTTTTTGTTCTCTTTATTTCTTTCTTATCTCGTTCGTAGTACTTGCCTTGAACATTTTCTCTGTAGGGTCATCTTTCATTAAATCTAGAGAGATCTACGCGCACGTAGGTATCGCAGTTGTATATATCTTTTTCCAAGTAAATAGGAGATTTCAGTATTACCATCGAGGAATGTTTCACGAATATTCTCTAGTTGCAGTTGTTCTCGAGTAAGTAGTACGTGGTCAATCATGTTAGCACGTGTAGATTATAATAAACAACGGAACCGGAGAGACATTGAAATTTCTCGTGCGATCGAACTAGTATAATAAGATAAAGATAGATAGATAGATAGAGAGAGATAGAGAGAGAGAGAGATAGAGCGCCAAATGAAAACGATACCTGAATGTAGAATTTCATGATTATGAAATAAACTCGATATTACCATAGAGAAGAAAATATTTATACGCGCGTTGATTTCAATAGTTGGTTTATGCTAAAATGTAAATTAAGCGGACATTTCGTTAAAGTTAGAATAGCTAGAAATCCGTTCTACTAACGAATATGTATACAAGTAGATGTGTGCGCCTGTAAGTATGTAGTTCTAATACGTATTCAGGTCAGAGGAACCCTTTCATATTACACTCCTGGTATCTTCACTTCGCATAGCTTTTAACGACGAAGCTTTCCGAGGCAAATGTCGTTAAACCGTCTCGGAAAGCTCGAAACAACTGCCACAATCGTGTTACGAACGTTGCAGGGTCCTCTGATACTCTTAAATGTTGTTTCGTATTTCCTAGATGAAGAACTCTTTCATTTTTAACAGATACTTTTTTGATCGACTCATGTATTCTTTGTTTGTATAATTAATTCTATTGAAAAATGTAATAATCGTGAAACGAACGAACCGACTTTTCTTATTCTCGATCCTTTTTTTCCTCTTTCTCTCTCTCTCTCTCTCCTTACACCGCCGAGCGAAATTATTCGATATTGGAATTGTAGAAGCGAAGAAGAACGTAACGTATGTACAAAGAGGAAGCACCAATCGTATCGTTTTAACTCGAGAAAGAGAAAGAGGGATGAACATTTTATGGAGTCGATATGAACACTTTTCTCCTCCTTTCCTAATGGATGGGCCAAAACGTTCCTTTCCGGAATAAATGTGAGAGTCATGGTAATCGTCCACCGAATTCTACCATTGGGATATATTTATTTGGCCCATTCGCGCGTTCTTCCTTCCGTATGTATAATCTAGTAGCAGAGAACAAAGAGATAAAAAGGAAGAAAAGAAAATAAAGAAATAGAGTCGAGCAATCCACCATCACCAAAAGCAACAGCAACGGTACCTACACCAACGCCATTATTGCTATCTCGACTGCTATTCAATGGGATTTGATGTATGTACGTGTAGAAGAGGATCCCTTAGAAAAGAAAAAAAAAAAAAGAAAAAAAAGAAACCAAGGAAAGAATAAAAAAATATTTAAAATAAAATAACAAGTCAGGAATAAAGTGAGTTTTATGGTGTTTCCGCTTATATGTAAATAGAAAGAATTTATTAGCATTGCGGACAAGCATAGACCACGATAATAATATGGCGACACTCTCGGCTTTTCTTTAAAAAGATAACTTATGAGCTGCAATATTTACGCGAAAGGAACACAATCTCGTTCATGCGCTAATGAAGAAACTTTAGAATTTACAACGAGCTATCTATCTCTCTTTTCGTATCTGCGGTTTGGCCTTTATTACGATCGTTTCGATAGAAACTAAAAGGTTTTGATAAAAAGGATAAAACGAAGAAAATATAACAACGTAACATAAGCCGGAAATTATTTTAAACAAAGAGAAGAAAAGATTACGAGGAGGATTGAGATTACTTGGCAAACATTTAACTCGATGAGATAAAAACGTAAAGAAGATTGGATCCAAGCAATTGTCTATATATATACCATATATATTTATATACGAAATTATAATATTTTTCATTATTAACAATATATAATCGATATAATACATTAGATTTCAATTAATATTATAATGAAATTTTAATGTTATTAATGCTTTGTAACTTTTAAGCAACACATTTGCAAATCAATATCTCTCAAATTATTGAATTTTATTGAATTTTATCATAATGAAATTAATATATATATAATTTTCCTTCTATGAAATACTATACATTAAAGTAATAATTAAATGTATAAAATGTTTAAATATGAAATTCCAAACTAATATTTGATGTATTATACGATTAGAGAAAGGTCGAAAGACTGGAAACGTTTTAGTCAAGTTTCCGGTTGAACTTAACGACTTCTCAGGGGATTATCAGCCATTTTGAATCAATTAGGAGAGACGAGGCGCCATTTCTCGCGGTTTTAGCACGGTAAAACGATACGATCGTTGCTAATTCGTAGTCGAATTATAGGGAAACGCATGTGGCATTAATGTAGCAACCGTTGAATTTCGCAATACCATACGTATACTATCTACTATGAAGCGTATGCGTCAACCATAATGGACGATCAGAGTAATTAATGCTTAGTGCAATTTTAAGCTGCTTACAACTAAAATACAATTGTTTATATGTCAAACTTACTTACAATTAGATCGCATTAAAACTATATATATATATATGACGGGTTTTTATTACAATAAAAAGAAAATTATTTCATTTAGATAAATATAAAAAGTATATAAGGAAACATAAAAAATATTATCCCTAACGTAATATTGTTTCAGACGAAAAACTTGAAAACATGTAACCAGATACAACTCTACATTTCGTTGTTCGCAACGTTATCAATTATTACTCTTTTTAACATTTATCGTATATAAAATCGTATTAATTTTAAAAGAAGCATTAATATTTCCTACTGCTATTCCAGAATCTCTTTTATTAAACGTATGTAACTTTAGTTTTGTATGCGACCGCGAAGGATTTTACGCGGAAACTTTTTCCTCTAATTTGTTCTTCTACTTCCGAAATCTGACGATATAATTAATCTTCTTAGCTCGAGGATTTAGTTTTTTGCATTGAAAAATAATTACGAGTTAAAATGCAACACGGGGGTTTATAAATTCTAAGAAATATGTGACTCGATATCAAAATAAAAAGCGCGAAATATCGGGAAACGGGTTTATTATACGTTATTCATACGTGAGTTTGTACAAGAGTTAACAGATTCGAAGTTAATCAACTGAATCGTTATAGAACACTAGTCACTAAAAGGGGATAAAATAAAACGCTTCAAATGCATAAGTCAACAATCGGCTATGTGTATTCATTTATTAACTGTTAACTAAAGTCGATGATCCTATCGAAAAAAGTAAAAAAAAGAGTATTTCAATTTTTCACAAATTATTTTCCGAAAAAATAAAGAAGATGCGAAAGTAAAATTCGATCGACGCGTTAATTGATATTCAAACAAAACGAATATACAATTTTATTGAAAAATATTTGTAATCGCTTTGAAATTACGTCAATTTTAAAGTCGAAAATATTTATTAATATTTTTCCTATAATTCGAATGATACAAAACTATATATTATTCTCTTACCTTTACAAAATTTGACATGAGAAGGAATAATGAAAAATGTCTATCATCCGAAACATTTCGTTAACAAAAGGAATGCTTTGGAAAAATAAGAAAAATTCTTAACCGAAGTAAAATAACTCGAGATTGAATCTATCTTCTTTTAGGCATCGATAACGTGGAAAGGAATATTTCTGTTTTTCCGTAAACGTTTCGTTCGAGCACCTACCAGCCAACAGAACCCCCTCCCCCTCCTCCCCGAATCTATTTTCTCCGAGGGTGGTATACATAGAAGAACGCGTTCGCGATTCGATTCCATCTCTTAGAAAATACGGAAACCTTGATTCCCTCGATTTGAACGAATTCTCCTTAGACTGTGAACGAAATCTAAACTCTCAGGTGTGCAAGAATACGGAGGAGAACTAAAAGGAGAATGAGAACGAGGACGAGGATAAGGACGAGGACAAGGACGACGACGAAGACGACGACGACGACGACGACAAGGCTTTTCGGAGGCAAAATATTTTCTCCTTGAGAATCGTTGCTCAACTTGGCGAATCGATTCGATTTATTAGAGGTCGCATTGACAGAATCCTTGTCACGGTTCACCTGCCCCATCTAGTCTTTTTCTACCTATTCTTATTCTTATTCTTATTCTTATTCTTATTGTTGTTGTTCTCGTTTCTTTTTTATCCCCTTCCTTGACACCACCGTACGTTCGTCGATTTCTCAGATTTCTTAAATCTCGGAGCGTGTCACGGATGCTTCGCATTTTCGCGCATTGCTCGACGCGTGCCACCTGCATCGACGCCCATGGGAGAGAATGCATAACAGCAGCCATTCCTTCTCGTCGTAGCTATGTCATTCCCTTTCTCTCTCTCTCTCTCTCTATTCCATTTACTTGCATATGCTTTTACTCTCTCCCCCAACTTCTAGCTTCTCTTATATTCTATCTATTCTATAGTACGAAACGTGGTATTTTACATTAATGAAAATTAATCCATTCATATAAATTGAAATTTCTTATTAATTATTAATAATACAATAATATTATACCAGGGGCCAGTTTTGATCGTATAAATATATTTATTCATTTATTTTCATTTTATCGTCACAACGATCCTACGTAATTATTTTCATTTATATAATAATCCTTTTTATAATGCTTATATATAGGAGAACGTAGTATGGTAGGAAAAATTGTGTCGTATCGCTTTAACGAGAAGTGGCCAATAAAATCCATAAGTCAAGCGAAAGTTGGAAACGTTTAAAGCGATTATTAGAAATATTTGAACTAATAAAGAGGGAATTTACGATGAAAGGATAAGAAACCGTGACTTCTAAGTAAATTAACAAACGCGAAGTCTTCATAGTCGAGCTAAAACACGTGATATCTTCTTCATTGCAACTCTTTACTCGGAGAGAGTCCGACTTTGTGAAGGAGTTTCAGAGCCAACAAGTTAACTATACTATAAGAAGTTTCACAAACTTCATAGCGATACGATCATATTCGGTGCCATAAATTTTGTTGTTACATTGCACGTGTCGAGTATCACTAGGAAGAAAGTTGCAGATTACGTAGTTACGTAAACGATCGAAGCTGCTTACGTTTCGTAGCTCCTTCTTCTCCTTGTAAAAGCCAAAAGGAACGACCACTAAACAAGCTTTTGAAGATGTAACTCTTCCACGAGAAGATATATCTATATATATATATGTATACAGTGACATCCGTGAGATCGTATCTAGTCACGAATATGAATACCAGTGATATATTTGTGCTCTTTCTTCAATTTATTTTACGAATGCATACCTACTTTTATTCTTTTTCCTTTTTTGCTACGTTCAATGTGTTTCTTTGTTAAATTTACTCGCTCTAGTTTTAATTATATTTCATAAATATTATACTTAGATTTTGCTCTTTTATATTATATCTTTGAAAATTTGTTAAGAAATAATAACAAATGTGTACCTTTTCAGTATTTCAAATTCCTTTTATAATAACATAATATTGTACCAGTGGGAATGAGAACAGAGAATATGCGTGGAATATAAAGTTTAAAAAAAGAAAAAAAAAAGAAAATAATAGAAAATTCTCATGCACCACTTATGCACCCTTACTCGCAAGTGGCAGCTGATCGGCAAAGGCAGTAAAGTACGAAATAAATTCTCCGATCGAAGCGTGCAAAAACTCAACCATTTTTAATCAGGCTAGGATGACACTGACCGAGCTCGTACAACTGCATTTTCTTTTTTCCTTTTATTTATAATTGTTCTTTTTTTTCTTCTTTTTTCTTCTTTCTTTTTTCTTTTTTCTTTTTTAAGTAAAGGCGAACGACAAAAGCACCGACCTTTACTCTGCCCTTTTTACTTCAATGCGAATATAAAAAAAGGTAAAAAAGAGCAAGAGATAGAGAGACAGAGGAAGAAAAAGAGAAATAAAAAATGAAAGAAAGGAGATTATCGCTGGGAAATATTAGCTTCTCTCGTACCCTATTATTATGGAAGTTCTGTAAAAAAATCACTTTGCTTATCCACGAGCGCGAATCGCTGCATATGATGTATACGTTAAACTAAAGAGAGAATATAAAAGATAGGGGTTCGCGTATAATCAGATTATTATTAAAATCTTAACAGGAAGTAGAAATAAAAATGATTTTAAAATGATTATACTTAATAATATAATATAACGTTATACGCAATTTCATTAATACAATATTAAGAATATTGAGAATTATTTGAATTTACAAAAACGCGCGATAATAATATAACATTAAATATAAATCATTTAAATCGAATGAGATTTGATGTATTTATACACCTAATGAAAGTAATAACAAGAAAGAAGAGAAACGAATATTGTAATCATATTTATCTCATCCAATCTCCCTATCGTTCGAGATTATAGTACTACCTCGAACAATTCCAACGAGTTTCGTCTATCCTCGGGAAACTATTCGTAATTAAAGTTTACGTTGGGTTTGCCAAAGTGAACTGTGCATGGGAACGTGACGAAAGAAATGAACTAAATGCATTCGTTATCGCGTTGACATATACATTATATTATCTCTCGTAAGAAGATTAATTAACAAAAATTGTTTGAAGCCATAAAAAAGGTTTCGTTCGATCATAAATTCCAACGGAAAACAGGCAAAAATTTATATCTCTAAATAAATAGCTCGGCGGAAAATAAATCGATGGAAAAAGAACAAACGATGACTAGGTATAAGGACTAGAACCAAAATTTTATTCCCTTTTAAATTCAAGCTAAAGAGAAAAAGAATCTGATGTCGCTCTATGAAAGTTTGGCAAAAAAAAATAAATCGATAAGAAAAGATTATATATATATGTATATGTATATGAAAACCATAAATATGAAAACCAGAAAAAATTTTTATTCAATTTTATATTCAATTTAAACAAGTAAAAATCTATATTACCGGATAAAAAATTGGGAATAATAAATCAATAAGAAAAAGTATAAAAAAAAAACCATAAATGTAAAAACCAAGCAGAAAAAAGTTGTCATTCAGTTATAAATTCATATCACCGAATAAAAAGCTAACCGCGAAATAAATGGACAAAAAAATTTATGGAAAAAGACAAGAAGATAAATCGACAATACAAAATATAAATATAAAATTGTAAAAGTTGTTCGTTCGTGTATAAATTCAACCGTAAAATAGGTAATCTACTTATTGGTTTCTTTGTCTTCGAAGAAGAAACATTCTAAACGCGTCAACGTGTCCAGCTTATAAAAGTATTGGATAGAAAATCGACGACAGTCCAAGCTAGAAACGGGAACGAACGGAAACGAGAAGTCTCTCTTCTTCTTTCCTGTATCTCACATGGCAGGAAGTAAAACTCTGCTTCTCGTTTTACTTCCCACTGAAAGCATCGTGAACACGGCGAGTTGACACGAATGGAACCATATTCAACTTCCGAGGTGTATTCAGTAGTACGAGTTTTCTATCTAGATATTTTCGATCTAACGCATTTCTACCTGAGCTTTGGGATAGGAATAGGCAGAGAGAGAGAGAGAGAGAAATTCGCCATGGAATAAATACATTTCTCGATTTCGTTTCGACGGAAAATGGGAAAGATGAGAAAGCAAAGAGATTCCTCTTTTCTCGCTGTGTGTGTTTATCGCGAGAACAAGAAATTCTTTCTTGGGGATCGTTTACATCTCTCGTAAGAGACGTACTCGACTGAAGTTTCTGTCTTTCGAAAGAAGATGAAGAAGAAGAAAAAAATACAAAGGGAAGAGCAAAGAAAAAAATGTCTTTTCGTATCCTCCCAGCACTTGGATGCAATTTCAAAAGTTTTTACATAACCAGCTTGAATCGTATGAAAGGGAAGAAAAAGTAAGAGAATGGGAGATAGATAGATAAAAAGGAAGAAAGAGAAATGGGATGAAAAATAGAAAAAGAGAAAGGAAAGGCGGTGTCGCGGAACAGAAGCGACCACTTTGTATTCGCACGATACTTATGAAGGGTACGCGTGGAAAGAGAGAGTCGTGCCGAATGCGGGAGATTCCCTTTTCTTTTTTTTTTCTTTTCTTTTTTTCTTTTTTGTTTTCGTCGAGTTGCAACTTCAGCGTTTTACCATGAGTGCAAACCGTGTTTGCCTTTTCTGAAGTATCTCTTCCTTATCCCGAGGTCTTTGCCGAGACAGACTGGAAACCACCATGGCGCCACCACATGACTACAATAGACGCGATCCTTTGTTTCTCTAAATTAAAAAGCTCGCTAAGAGATTCTTAATTCAATGCTTAGCACGCCACGCCACGCAACAATGTCCACCCCCTTTTACTTTTTCCTCGAACCTCCCGCTATCCTGTTACACCGTTGGAAATAAATGTACGCCGAGATACCTGTTGCTACGGCCAACAAGCCGGACGTAACAACTACAAATACCGTCTACGACGAGGATAACCAGGATGAAGAATAGGAAACGCGAGGCGGTGGACAATTTTTCGCGCCATTTCCGTACCCCTTTTCCGTCCGCCATCTTTTTCAAAAATATCGCAAGAATGAAAAGCACTACGCGACAAAAAACTTATCCCGTATATACACACACACACACACGCGCATATACACATCGTTTTCATATATAAAATCGTTCCGTCATTTTCTTTCTTTTTCTACTCGATTCCACTATTGGTCGACAAAAGAAATACCTTTTTTGTTATTCTTGAGCGATGGAAGTATAGTTATTTCGATCTAGGTGAAAGAAAGAATGATATTTTTGTCGAAAGATAAAGAGGGACAAAAAGAATACTTTCAAAATCAACATGGCAGTTGATTTTTTGACCGAATCGAATATACATCCTCGTGAAATTCTCTTTAAACAATTTTCATCTAAAGCGCAAAGCGTTCTACGCAAATGATTCATAATTACGGGTGATTCTTACTCGAGTAGGTAGTAACTTTCGTGCGAACGAGGCGATGATTTTGTATGGTAAAAAGTTCCGAAGTAGAAAAATAAAAAAAGAAATGAGATTTAAACTTTTCTTTCTCGTGTAATTATTTAATAATGAAGTAATGTCAGTTAATCGGATCCCTGAGAAAAGAGAATAAGTAATTTCAAGAGAGATTACAATTCTTAAGATAGTTTATTTAAATTCAATTGATTTTTTCATTCTCGTTCTCTCTCATTCTTGAAATTTTTCTTTACTTTTTATACTAATTACTTTCGGTACAAAGTTATACTCGTATCTCGAGCTCGTGTTTTTTCGCTTATGCGACGAACTGGGATTTAGTCGCATTTTTACGCGATTTTGCATAATACACGTCCGCTAGTTTCTTTTTTCTTCTCTTTATTTTTGGTTTATTTCTCTTTCCGACGCGTTCATCTTCATCACGCGAACATACGTATGTATGTATGAGCGTTCTCGTGATGTAAACTGATTCAAGGATAACGTAGGAGATCGTTCACGTATAAAACACCCATAGAAAATGGAACGAATAATAACTAACTGAAATGAGAGTACGTCTGGACTGATAGGGGTATTGCAATACATATATACCTATATCTATATATCTATGTATACATGTAGATTGCAGAGATATATATAAACGAGTACATTTGCTAGAGTACCGTCGTGCAATCGGAGATCGCCAGAAAAAGATAGTCTCGTGTTATTGCACTCTCGATTTATCAGAGAATCGTAGAGAAAAAACGTGGACGAAGTGTCCTAAGGGCCGACAGTTTCATCTTTATTTTTTTACTCTCTCTCTCTCTCTCTCTTTTGTAGTTATTTTCAACGATAAGAAAAATAGTTTCCTGCAGTCAATGACGTTTCATACGAGTTTGATCAAAATCTCAAACAACATTTGGACATCTTCTTCTTTTTTTTCGTCCGAATACTACTATGTATATATATATATATCCAGTGCGCGAATCTTTTTTGGAGTCAGTGTACCATCGACTACGTCTCCTCTTCCTCTAGTGGCCTTGTATGCGGGATAAAAGAGAAATAAAAAGATAGAGATGGAATAAAAACGTTGTCGAAGACGTTCTTTCAATGGAATCTAATCTATGTAGAATAGCTCGCAAAACTTGCCAAGTAGCAAGTAGCTACTGCATGTCGAACTGTGTTGAACAAGATACTCAACGCATGATAACACCACCTGTTCTGCGATGCGCTGAACAAAAACCAACTTCAACGTGTCGTTAGTGACTTACCCTATTCTATATAGGAATATCTGCTACTACAGCGTTCAACGATCTCTCTCTTCTAACACAATAATAGGATTATACTGGTATATATTATCTGACGATTAAAAAAAGATTTAAAAATCATAATAGTAATAATGAAAAAGAAGTAATAGGAAGTAACAATTTAAAATTGGAATTATCGGTATCTTTCGTCTCCTTATTATCGATCAATATTTTAATAATTAAGTATTTAAAAAATACAAGAAGATCAAAATATCAGCAATTTTCATTTGAAACGAGGACGTCGAACTATCGGAATTTATTTTCCTATGATATTGAACGAGTAATTCTCTTATATTTGTTATTTTTATGATCAAAAATAAACCTTATAAATATTAATAATATACGGTGAATTTACTGCTTTTCTGGATGCGAAAAAGCAACTTAGTTAATAAGTCCTAACTCGGGGAAAATTCATTTAGAAACTTAATAAGTAGATAAAGTACGAACGATTTTATTATTTTATAAAGCATAATGTTGACGTGGCGTGGAGAACTTTATAATATGCGATATGCTATTCGCCAAATTTCATATTGCTGCTTTAGTAACAGAGGAATTATTAATGTAAGGATTAAAAATAAATGATTTCGTCGTTACAACGAATTTAATATAAATAGCTGCAATAACGATGGAAATATAACTGAACGAACGATGTTCGCGTTCTACTCTACGGTATTCTTGTCCTACAATCAAAAAATAATAAGCTCCGATCGAACTAAAAACGTATAGTTAACAGAATCTTTCTTTTAATTATCGACATTAATTGTCTGTATGTATATATGTATGTGTGGTAATTAAGAAATAGAAAATAATAGTAAATTTCGATCAAAATAAGAAAGTTCAATTATTAGAATCTTTCTTTTAATTGTCGATATTAATTAATCGCGTACGTGTGTGATCATTAAAAAAGTACTAATAGTAAGTTTTGATCGGAATAAAAACGTTGAACTATCAGAATCATTACGTTTATTATCGATTAAATATTTGACAATTATAAAAGATAATAATGTTAATAATAAGTTATAATCCTAATAAAAACGTAAGATACTTTAATATCCTTATTATAGATTTAATTGTATCGATTTGTATCGAATATATTGACAGGTGTCAAAAGAATCGCAAAGTCTTGGCAAGGATATAGAATATCCTTATAATATCCTTATAATAATAAACGATTTCAAATAGTAATATCGATATCAATAAAATATCGAAACATTCGCGAAGGAGAACGATTCGTGTTATACCGTTATTCCGAAAGAAACGGAAATACTCGGCGAATACAGTATCGAACTAAACCACCTCTGGAAAAAGTGATTCACTCTGAAAAAGACCCCGATAACTGTACCTTTCTATTCTCTTTTTTTTCCCACACACACACACACACACACACACATACAGATAAACTCCTTATAGCTATAAAATTTCTATCGTCAACGAGAACGGCGAATATAATTGCGATTACGACAGTTAACTTTCTGTGAATATTTAAATCTTAGAATTCTCATTTTCAAAAGTTAAAAGCGTAGACATTTTAAATGTTCTTCCTTTATTCAAAATGAAATGAAAATTCCTTAAACTCAACGTAAAGTTGAATAAATGAAAATTTTAAAAATATATAGAATAATATTAGAAATAATATCTTAAATTTTGACGCAATCTTTCAACGATCGTGACAAAAATTTGCACCCCTTTGCATGAGATAGGCTCAAGACTTTTCAGTCCTCCTATACGTAAAAAAACTGCTCTTCTTTTTATACGTACGTATAAAATACTTTTATATATTCTCCATGTGCGTGTAAAATGTTAATTCGTATAACAGGTAATACTTGTAAATCTACGAATAAATTCCGTACGAACTTTTCGTGCGATATAACATTTACAATTTTACGTTAATAAGAAAGAAAAGAATAAAAATAAAAACAAATGAACGTTCGAACCTGTCGACATTTTTTCGGCTTTTCGTCAAATCCAATATATTTATTTAATCTCCAAAGCTTCCACTTTGCAGTTGAAACTCGAATCACACGTTGTAATTCCATTCGTTCTTTCCTTCTAATTCCGCTCGCTTCACACCTCATACCCCTGACCACGCATTCTTCGTTCGACGTTTTTATACATACTACGCACGCACACGCGAGCACACGTGCACATATATACATATACATATATATATATATACGACAGTATCAGTAAGATCGGCTTTCGAGAGGGCAACGTGATAACCAATCCCGACTTCGTTCCACACAAAAATCGTACTATTTCCGATCGAATGCAATCTGTACCATTAATCGATAGTATCTACGAGAGCGAATGAAAGAGAGAGAGAGAGAGAGAGAAAAAGGGAGGGAGAGAGGGAGAGTGTAAAAGAAGAACAAGTAAAAAATTGGAAAAATGAATTAGCTATTTCCCTCTCTCTCTCTCTCTTTCTCTTCCTCTCTCTTCCCTCACATTTTGTCCCCACCTACTTTTATATTTTTATTTTCACAAAGATCCTATGAAAAACTTCTCGTTGATCGTGCATATCAAATTCAGTATATGTACGTATGGCGTCATGTCAAACTGAAAATCTGTTTGGCAGACGAATTACGTTACAATTTGATTTCACTCGATATTCGGTTTTTATTTTTTATTTTATTTCTCTCTCTCTCTCTCTCTCTCTCTCTCTCTCTCTTTACGAACGAATCTCAATTATTTCGAATTTACACAGATCGAATCGCATACGCACGGAAAAGTCATTTTACAAAAGCTTTTTTTATCTCGTACGATATTCATGTTATTTCTAACACGATAGTTGGCAATTTATACTTGAATTAGTAATCAATATTAGACTTTCCTTTTTTTTCTTTTTTTTTTATACAGCGAGGATTTGATAAAAAAGAAAAGGAAATAATTACTTTCCAATTGAGATAACTTTTATCCTAGATGATTATTTATTTGATCCCTTCAAAGCTTATCCTACAAAGGTTTCTACCAATAAAGTTTCTATCAATAAAGTTTCGTCAAGCGTAAGTTAACTACTAACAGGATAAATGTTCGATATTAATACTCAAAGTAGCTATTATCCTTCTCACATATGATATCAAATTTAATCGCGGCTATAGGAATTATAATCATTCAAATATATGGAAAAGACAAGAGAAAATGTGGACGGGGAGAACAAAATGAGACGAATAACTCGAACGATTTATTTTTAAACTCAACGACACATGTAACGTATAACATTTGTAAGTTTATTAAATCGCGTTGCATTTACTTAAATTTGCATTTGAAATCATTGCAAATAGCATAGCAGAGGTCAACGCTACGAGCAATTAAGTTCACTGAGTACCGACAGATGTAAACAACGAGGATCCAAAGTGAATTTTAGTGTGACGCTAAACATATGAAAGCGACGTGTTTCGATCATTAACCCTTTACTGATGAAACCGTAATAATACATTTGGTTAAATGCGTGTTCGCAATACTGATTAATCATTAATTTACGAATACGACTTCTTTTTTCTCCCTTTTTATTTTTATTTCTTCATTTAGACAAAATATTCAGAAATAAAAGGACTCGCTAAACGACTGTAACGTTAGGATTTTTTTGGATGACATAAGTGACGTTAATATCGTTGAATAATACGTCTATGGGACGACGATGATGAAGAGACTGTCGTAAAAGATAGAATTTAACTCGATATCTGTTAACGCATACTATCAGAAACGATAATATTCGAGACGCGTTCGCGAACCGCTAATAGAGTAAACGCATTAAGCGACATAGACATGGCACATTCAAATTACAAGTCTCCGAGCAAATTTCGACGTGCTCCAGTCCACGAAGAATTTCGCGCTAAGGAACAAAATACGTTCATATGATAAATACCGACTTAACTTCGTTACGAATATCATAAGCTTGAATTTTGATCACGTAATGCAATATGCTTGCTTTATTTCCAAAATTATCCGTTAAGATTGAAAATTAACATCGACATTATAATACGGAACAATTAGAATGCAATTGTTCATATCTTGGTTGAAGAAAAAGTATAAGATAAAATACTTAAATCAAAATTAAATAGAGTTAAATAAAGAAATGCAATTTATATGATATTTTTTTTTTTGCTTGGATTGTGAACGATATTTAAATTAAAATTAATACGAATCGATCAATATCAAAACTTTATCTCGTATCTTTGCTATCAATTTTGTCTTATATCTGTGAACCGACGTTGGTCGATATTTAATTGAAAATTAATAGATAACTATCGGAATGCAATTTATGATATATCTTTGTTTGGATTGAACGATATTTAAATTGAAATAGAGACCAATCAGAATTAAAGTCTTACGATATCTTTTCATTTATTTTCTATTCCATTTTATACGTTAGATTGGACGTTACTTTAAATATGTACAATTTCTTTTACGATTGTTTGAAATCGAATAAAAGAATTTCTATTTAATATATCGATCACGAATATGAATATTTTATTGGAAAATAAAAAAGAAAATTAAAAAAGCTCAAAACTTTTCAACCCCCGTCTAACTTCACCTATTATTACTTCATATTACCCATTACCTTACTTTACCCAAGAATCGACAGTGCAATTGTTGAACTCGCCTTGTCCAGATAAGATCCAATATCATTCATCAAACTGTCTGTGAAAAAAAAAAACAGAAAAAAGGGAAGAAGATTTGTAAGAAACGAAGTTAAAGGTACATTTAAGAAGTCGATTCTTGTCTAGTCGTGATTTTATTGAAGTTACGAGAGGAAACCTCGAACCGGACACGCCTGGTCGGAACTGCTAACATTCTCAATGTATTCGTGACTACCAATGGAGCGAAGGAAACGCAAAGAAGTGCCAACGGAGCGATTTAAAGTACGATTCCCCGAGTGAATTTCAATGCGATTGCCTATGAGATATTCCCGGGATCGCAATAAACAGCAAATAGAGAAACCTTTCGACTCTCGTATCGTATTTTCTCCCCATGCGACAACCCGTTGAATGTTTGATCTTTATGAATTTAACCTACACCCCCTCCCCCCCTCTGTGTGTCTCTGTGTGTGTGTGTATGCATATCTTTTTGTCTCGTTTACTCTCGTTTACGTAATTTCAACATTCGTGACGTTTTTATAATTATTTTCTCTCGTACGACGACGGTACGTTACCTCGTACGATATTACTTTTCTCTCAAGCATGTCACAGAGTGGCATATTTTGTTCCAACCTTTCGACTTTTCAAAAACATTCAACAATTTCAAAAGCACGGAATCTACTTTGTAAATTCATTCGCGGTTTAATTTTTCCTCCCCCCAGAGAAACGTCAATCTTCGTCCCAATGGATTGCTATTATTATTATTATTTTTATTTTCATTTTTATTTTTATTCATTTTTGCCCTTTAATTACGATCGAACGTGTGCATGCATATATATATATTTTGATATTATCAAATGCTGATGTTTGAGATAGTACGTGAAAAACAAATATCGCAAATCTACTAATAATCATTACGAAAGTTCCTTTTGAAAATAAAATAAAAGTGAAATAATGAAATATCAATCTCGTGATTATTTTTATAAAAATAATTTTAACTTTTTAATAGAAACAATAAGGCTGCCTAATGGAACATTCGTTTTTCAATAAATAATATAAAGCTTTGTATGTGAAATAAATTGAAAAATAAATGGAAGATTTATTTTAAGTTACTCGCTTAAACTAATGTATTTAACTAGTACTAGTTTTCTACAAATCATTTTGAAACAAAATGATGTCAATCAAACGATGTTTCGATAATCAACGTCAAATCAATATATCGATGATTATATTAAACATAACGTTAAATACATTTAGGTAGTCAGTAAATTTAGATTATCGACTATCTATATCATAGATATACATATGTATCTGAACAAACTATTTAATAGTATTTATCAATATATGTAATAAATTAATTTCCTTTAGAAACAGAAAAACAATCCCGAAATTAGAACAAAAAAGAAGGTTTGCTTTTGTATGCATTTTCGCGTTTTATATAACGTTTCCCGATAATATCGACAATTTTTATTACATTCTTCTTATTCTTCTCATTGATTGACCAGTAAAGGAAAAAACAAAAGTGTTGATGGATGGGGGGAAAAAAATTAAATCGAGATGGAAAAACTTCGAGGACGGTTCTACCAACATTAAAACGAGATTTGTATCGTTTCATTGACTATGCTCCTTTCATTTCTCAGTAATTACATGTTAAATTAATAACCGTTCCATTATGAAACGGATTTTAAAGCGGAGCAAATGAAAACTTCTGTAATATCGTTAAAATATTCAACAAATTTTTACTTGCTATAACAATTGACTTTTATCCTCGCTCATTTTCTTTCAATACTAGTTAACGCACGTCAAAAAGTTCTGAAGTTAATTTTAGTTAATACGTTATGTTATTGTGTTTTATTTATTAATCGATAGTACGATTATCGATACTGTCAATTACCTCTTATCCTTTCTTTATTATTCCTAACATATACATATTAGTATGAATGAATACATAGCATGTACATAACAGGTATACAGGAGGAATTAAAAAAATTGATTTCAGCTATGTTAGTTTATATTTCTTCGCTTCGATTCTACAAATGACAAATGTGTCTCACAATCGGCAATGCTCATTTGAACGATGACATTCAAAAATCGTCTAGAGAAGTAAGCACACATACTCGAATGACAATCGTCGAATCGTTTCTCCTGTGAAGCGTAACGAACGTGTTAGCATAGAAGAGAGGAGTTTGGGTGCCTGAATGAAAGGAATCACTGGATAAAATTCGAAGAACGAACGTGCTGCAGATCGATCTCGACATCCCGATAAGAGGAATGAATTGAATTATTTGTTCCGAAATATATATATATATATATCATACTGCATAGTTATGTGTGCATTTATATACCTACGTGTAGGTATCCTGCATACAGGGTGATCCACAAAAAGTATTACAAACCAAAAACAAATATTAATATATATATATATATCGAATAATATTTCATGTCTAATCAAAAATTATTAATAATAATAATTACAAAATGTTGAAACTAAGCCAATATTTAAACTATATTACCTATTCTACCTTATTGAAAGTGACTAATTTAAATTGAAAAGAATTACTAATTATTTGATAGCGAGATTCTTATAATAGATAAAAAATGAAACTAAAAGTTGACTTTTCATTATTGTCGAACGCTTATTTGTCAAGTTGGCGTGTTTGATCTCTTTATATTTCTAGACGAGGCAAGCTCGTTCTCATTGTGCTTTGTAGTTCCACTCGGTTACACCTTCTGGTTCCACGGGCAGCATCACACTTTCCTTTCTTTCCGATAGAACTAACTTTTATATTTTCCACGTGAGAGAACGAATTATCTTTCAAGCCACTTTAGCTCGATACTGTCTTTGTTTTTACTTATCCTTCTTGAATATTCAACTTCGGAACAAAGTAATATTCAAGAATAAATTGAAAAGGTATAAGGTGTGTACCTATATATAATAAAAGTTTCGAATTAAAGAAAAAAAAATCTTAATTACGAATCAGAGCGAACTATTATCCTAATCGATTCTCAATTTGTTCGCAATAATAATTGATATTATATTGCGCATAATAAATATCATAAATATTCATCGCCGTAGCAGAGAGATGTATCTTCAAATATAAGAGCTGGGTATGATATCGAGAATTGTGCAAGAAGTTGTTAGGTAACATTTTGCATATTTTCTGTGAAATCTTGTAATATGAAGAGTCTCGTCGGCCGAACGAGCTTAGAAACGAGCGAGAAGTTCGAAAATGAAAGATGCATGATTCGGTCTCTTTACTAGGAAAGCAAGGCAAAGCTGAAGTGATTCGGAATATCGTAACTCCTGACCTTTCTACTCTCGTACCGAGTAAAGGGAAGAGAAATTGCAACTTTCCGCGAGAGCAATGCGGCTTAACAAAAATAAGATATGGTAAAAGAAAATCTGGAAGATCCTTTACTTGAATAAATTTTATCATACTTTCTTTTACTCACTCTTAAATTTGAATAAATCAAAATCTCAACTTTATCGAAATATTATATGAATTATATTTTTAGTTCGATCAAACTTCTTCGATTACGATGGTCTCATTAAAAAAGGAAAAAAAAACAAAAAGAAACTTCATTTATCAAACAAACGTAATACTTCAATAAATAAATGAATATGATAAACAATTATTCCTCGGTTATTCAAAGTTTCGTTATATTTCGTTATGAATTTCTGTATTACGTTTACTTACAATGATGAGAGAGAATGCATTTATTGTTAGAGTGAAATTATTTTAAGAGAAATTAAAAATGAGAAAGTAAATGTACGTATAGTACATACGTATCTGCACGTTCGTATAAACACAAAAATGAATTTGCTTATTCAAACAATGACTCGTATATTTTTCCTACTTTCCGAGTTATATCCTACATTACACAAATTATATTCCAATATCTTCTATTCGCTTTAATATCTTTATTTATTTTTTTATTTCGATCTATTCATTTTCACGTATTATTTTATTTAATACAAATAAGGTTATCGTTATTCATAAAAGCTTTAATATACAATTTCTCAAAGCTATATATATGTATATAAAGTATGGAAATATATACCTCACATATTATTGTTATTGTATAGATATCGTATATCATTGGAATAGAATATATTTTAATGCATACCTGTTACATCACAGTCTACTGAATGCAATTTAGGCATCACTCATGCAAACAGTGATTCTCAAATGTAGTGGAAAGCGATAACCAATACAAAACACCCCGTAGTCGTTTAAACGTTCGTCTGGAATATTCAAGTTTGAAATACTTTAAATTAGTATATTTTAATTTGAATATATTCTCTTTCTCGGGAAAACAAATTAAATTCATACCTAACTATCTATACCATTATCGTGAAACATTTTGAGAATGGATCGTTTCAAAGTAGTTTCATTTTCCTTTCGGTGAAAGCATCGAAATGGAGAAGAGAATCGAGAAAATTCAGTTAAACGCAAATTGCTCGACGCATATATACATGTATTTAACATGCATATACGTGTGCATGTATTTACGCTAATAATATTAATTCTGTGAAACTTGGACAATTGAGAAAACGCGTATTATTTGCTATTATTGAAGAATAGCTTTTCTCTTAGTCCAAAGACAAAGATAAATTGATGATGTGTGTGATGGTACAAATTGCTCGTTTCAAAGGTTTCAACCAAGATGGCTCGAAGAGGAGAATCACTCTACACCATGCATATACACACATATATACATCAAGTGTGGTGTGATGTGGTATAACGCGTGTAAGTGTGTGTCTATGTATTCATATATGCGTAGTAATATGTTATGAATGTGCGTGTAACGAGGATGCTTTGTCTACAACTATTAGGATTCACACAACGTCTATGAAGTTTGGGAAATGACGAGGGCGTTAGCTCTGCTGCTATCTCTTTATCGATTAGCTTGCACGTGATTAAACTGTGATGTGATAAGAGTGCGTAAAAAAGAGATTGCATAATTAAGTCATTTTTCCTACCAAATATTATCCAATCGCGTTTGACAAATGAAAAAAGACAATTTATTATTATTTATCGAATGAAAATATTTTCGTTTAAAAAATAGACAAAATAAATGTCCAAATCGTAGAAAATATATGAGAGAGACGTTGATGAATTTAGAAATAAATTAGTTTAATAGGATGAAAGCTATTGAATGAAGTTACGATGACATACTATTAGACTTATTTGTTATCAAACTTTAGCACGTTTTTGAATTGATTCCAATCAAAGTTCAAGCTAAAGGAATGAGATTTTCCATTTTAAGGGAGAGTAGTAGTATCTAAAGTTTCGTAAAACGGAAGAACGTCTTAACGATGCGAAATCGATCGAACGTGTTTACAAAAGTCTCATTCCCATTTCAATATCCATTGCGAGGAACGTTGGCATTCAACTGGCAGGCAATTCTTGTTCCCCCTGTTGGATAATATCAAAGAATTGGTTACTTTCATAGGGTTTGCTCAATAGTTATCGAGTTTATCGTTTTGCTTTCTTTCTGACTGAGTTAACCGTTAAGTCGTTTCAAAGATGAACAATCTAACGAATGTCTCGAACCAATATAGCTTTTTCTTTTATTTGTACGATATAACGAGCTTTCTCGCAGTTACGCAACGTGTTCGATCTTTCGATTAGACATTAAGCAAGTAAATACAACTACAATATATATATATGATCAAACTTCTTAATAATATTTATACATAATAATAATTTCAACTAGTAATCGAAACCCAGTGTGAGTGTGTTTGCAAAGTTTTCAGCCTAACATAGAAACAATTTTCTCTCGGTCAAACTCACTTTCCTTTTAAACAGAAGTAAAAGCTTTTTTAATTGAGACTCGAAACTTTTCAAAATTAATATATAATTATATAATTAAATAAAAATTAATTAAAAATATAGGACGTCGAAAGGGTAGAAATTTTCATAGGTATTTTATTATATGACGCGTTATACGAGGAATTTTCTATAAAAATAGTATTCAATAATATTTTGGTTACGTTATAGAAATTCATACCGTGGAAATTCGCGTTATACGATATTCCATTGTATATACCAAAGATTATTCGAAAATTCAACGGCAATTTGAACAAGTAAATAGATATCTAATATTCGATAATTGTATGAAATGTATATCTATCGACTAGATCTGAATTCGCGAATACTCCTACATCGAATTAGATTTCAAGCTCAATTACAATCCTTACAGATATGAATTTGATATGAAAACTGGAACCGAAAGTGGCTTGCTTCTCTACAACACTGGTCAATATGCGGATTACTTGGGGATCGAGTTATTCGAAGGAAAGATTCGACTGTTGATGAACAAAGGAAATGGTCCGACGGAATTAATACATGGCAATGTGGTGTCCGATGGTAAATGGCATCGTATTGTCGTCGACTTTAGTCCAAGTAGCATTGGCATAGCCGTCGATCGTCAAGAAAAGACGATAGCTTTGCCCTCCGGCGGCAATCGTTACCTGGACTTGACCGATACGCTCTATATCGGTGGCACGGAACTCAATAAACGTGCCAGAGCACTGGGTAAAGGGCTTAGTTCGGGTGATGTGAGTTATAAGGGTTGTCTCCGTAACATGATGCTGGACAACAAGGAACTCGGCTTACCCGATGTCAAGGTTAGTCAAGGTATAGTCGTAGGATGCGTTTGGGGATTTCCTTGCGTCGAAGCTGATCCATGCGTAAGTGATGCCCTTTGCGAACAACTGGGCGTTAATTCGTTCAAATGTACCTGCGATCAACCTCTCTGCATCAAACCCAATTTCGCCGAGGACTACAAGGTTTGATAATCGTTTTGATAATGGTTCGATCCGCCGATGGAATCCCATTTGATCTATTTAAATTTACTTTCAGGTTTACTCGAACGCTAACCTGCCCGTCAATTTGGAGATACTCTCTCTCTCGCCGCTTTCAGTATCGGAAGGTGAACACGTACTCGTTACGAGTGAAAATATCGGCATGGTCTTAGACATTGCCAAGTATGGCGTCGAAGAAGATGGCGTTCTTTTCAACTTGGTAACTCCACCTACTTATGGAACTTTGGCTTTGGACTTGCTAAATTCGAGAACCGAGCGTTCCTTCACTTTACAAGATATCAATCGTGACAAGGTAATATATTTGTCTTCGCTCTACAAAAAATGTCTAATAAATATTCTTCGTTATATTCGTGATAATTATAAATTTAGCGAAGTAAAAGAAGTAAAAGATGTTGTTGGTAAAGTCATGCTTAGTCCCGATTCGTCATACGAGCAGCCTCTATAGATAGTACAGCTTGTAAAGACTAAGTTTAGAATGGTTGGGGCTGTGCTCGTGCTCGCTGCTCTTCCTTGCTCTTGCTCTTGCTTGCTCCTGCTTGCTCTCTTCACTCCGCAAGCCACACTTAATTTATCCAACGACAGTAGCCTATTTATAAACACCGCCACCGCTCATTAATGTTTTTTCCCTTGGATTAAATCGAGTAGAGAGTCGCTTATCTCCAAAACGTTACTCTTCCTGATACTTACCCGAGTCTTCTTCCTCCTACAAGCTTTATTTAACTAGTCGATTACTTTGTAATCGTTTTATTTTTGCCTCGTTAATTCTCGAAATCGACGAGACTAGACGATATCCTGATCGTCATACCTAACCTTCCGTTATTAATTCTGATTAGAATCGAAGTAGTCTCTTAGCAAAACACACACACACACACAGAGGTTAATATATATTTATACATGTACATAGAGCTCCTTGGATAGAATGGATTCTCCATACTTGAAACAATCTCAAGTTCGTTGCACTTCGACTAACCGTAAATTACATGGTAATTTACGAATTACGTTAACAAAGAGAAAGAGAGTCCTTCCATCAAACATAGAAGCCGCATATACCGCACATTACTATGGATAATTTCGAATTCTCTGCTTAAAATGAATTCATTGATATATCTGATGCTTCGTTACCAACGAATTCTACTGTTCCCCTTTGTATAATTCATTGGTAATGATTTTCCGTGGAATCAATTATGTGAAACAGAGTAAACGAGTTTTGTTTTAATTCGAGATTAAGTAGCGTACTACGAGTTAACTTTGAGTAGATAGCTAAATAACCGTACCGACGTGTAACACGATGAATTTACAGAAAATATATATTTCCAAACGTGTCCTCGAGTCAAGTTATTTCAGGGATATTGAATTTCAAAGAGAATTCAATAAAGTACAACACCCTCTCGTATACGTTCGTTAGTTCGTTCGTTCATTCGTTCATTCGTTTATTCGTCTGCAACTATACGCTGACTAGATATATGTTGACTGTAACATTCTATACTATTGTATGAATAATTCCACTCGCGTAAACGGTATAATAATTTGTTTTACGGAAGGATGCATGGTTAATAATAGTATGTATATATCTGTATGGTGGTTATCCTTATGACAGATACAGTACATGCACGATGGAAGCGAAACCACAGAAGATAGCATGATACTGGAACTGACGTTGGTGGCAGGAAGGGGATACACGCTTCCAGGATATCTCCGAGGAAGACTCAGGTTTCCTCTTCACGTCAACGTCACCCCTGTCAATGACCCGCCACTTTTAGAAATACCAACGGCAAAAGTGCTACGATTGGCTCAAGTAAGTATTTTATAGAAATATCTGAAATTCTATTTCCTCGTCCACCTTCTATTATATTTTATAATAACTAGATCGTTTATAATTACAATTTCTTGTCTTTTTTTTCTTATGAAAACGTGTCAAATAAAATCTGTTAAAGTAATGTAGGTACTGATTATCCGTAATCATCGTGATGGGATTAAGTTGTTAAGGATTTTTACTCTTATGCATACAATTCTGCATATAATAACTCTCGTGGGTTAATCGGGGTCAAGCCAAGACTTTTTTGTTCCTCCTACCAGATCGTAGAGAACGTGACAATTATGCCGCAACGAGATCGATTTTCCTATAAGCTACTAAGCGGTAATAATAATATAGCATATATAGTGGCTTTCGACGAAACGAAAATTTCGTAGATTCTGATGTAAATCGTTTCTTACGATGATTATCAAACCTCGGTTCCTAAATTAGTTAGTTCGAAGCAAAAAAATAATGCACTTTTTATATCACAGCATTTTTATTGTCCCTACGTTCGCCTTGGTCAAGCAATTAATCTTTTAACCGCTGCTCCTAACAGGGCACTAGAAAAACTTTAACAAAAGAATTAATTTGGGCCATTGACGCGGATACACCGTCGGAAACTTTGGTCTACACGGTCCTGCGCACTGACACGGATGCTGGACATATCGAAAGAATTACTTATCCTTCTAAGCCGATCGACACCTTCACCCAAGCCGAATTAATGCAAGGGCTGATCGCCTATGTTCACCGTGGCAATGGTAATCACCTTTATTTCTACCCATTATTTAGAATTTAAGCGAAACAATGCTAATTCGAGAATATCTATAAAATACAAGTGTCGATAAATTTAGTTGTTATCTCGTAGTAATATTCCAAAGTTCAAATACAGTTTTTATATTTATAATTTTACTTAAAGTCCAAATAAATTGCTAAAAAATAATATTCACGATTACTCCAATTTTAAGCATAAAATCTATATCCTATATATATATATATTGTTTAAAAAAAACTATAATTACGATAAACGTAAATATCCAAAAATCTGTTCGGTAATTAAATTCGTAAAGAAGCCCCTGCAATCTCTATCTGCCAACGTTAATAAAGATAAATAAGATCGACGTTTAATTGGATTTTTGAAAACACTTTCAGCGAAATCAAATGCTATGCTGGGTTTGCAAGTGAGCGATGGAATTGAAAGCAGTCAGCCAGCATATCTACGAGTCTCTGCTTACCAACTGCAGATTAAACTTCTGCATAATACCGGATTGGTCGTAGTGCATCGATCCTTCTCTTATTTAACGCCAGCAAATTTATCATTTATAACGAATTCTGACGACGATACGATAGAAATACGTTATGATATCAGTACGTCACCTCAATATGGTACGTTGCAAACGTTGAAAGACGTTTCAAGCAGCTGGCAAAACGCTGATCATTTCACGAGTCATGACGTGAATTCGCATATGGTTCGTTACCTTCATAATATCGGTAGTCCAGCGCAAGACGAATTCAAATTTCAAGCTAGCGTTCGCGATATTAAAACGCAACAGATATTTGATTTTCGTATTACCTTTATCGATCTCGAATTGAAAGAGGTGAAAAAGATTCCAGTGAATTTTACGAATACCGCGGAGGTCATCCTAACTGGACAAAACGTCAAATATCAAACTAATCCATTGATCACATCGCCGAACAAAATATTATTTACCTTAAGCACAGGACCGAGATACGGAGAGTTGGTGGTAACTAGACGAAAGATAAACCCTGGTGATAGTTTCACGCAAGAGGACATAGATACGAGTAAAGTACGATATCGTTTGTACAGAAGAGCCTACTCTATTATTCACGACGAATTAGCGTTTAGGGTAAGTGCGCCACAATGCATCGACATACTTTCAACGTTATCCCTGAACCATCATTTGGCGAAGAACAGCAAGGCCGTTGAAGGAACGGAGACTTTGAAGATCGAAGAAGGCTCGAAAGTAGCTTTAAAAATGATACGTACTAATACCATGGATTACGGTGTATCCTCTTTGATCTATAATCTCACGATAAATCCACGTCACGGTTTGCTGGTTGTACAAAATCGTACGAAATCATTAATCCGAAGCAACGCCGTTTACTTCACCTCGGAAGAATTGCTTTCTCAATCGGTTTATTATATTCACGATGATTCCGAGACAAGGGAAGACTCCTTCGAATATATCGGTATTGCCTTGGATTCCGTAGATTTTATGTACGTTGGACGTTTTCGTATTGAAGTTATCATGAAGAACGACAATCCTCCGGAACGAACAGTCCATAAAACCTTTCACGTGGTATCCAAGGGTGAAAAATTAATAACTAACAAGGATCTTGCCTATATCGATAAAGATATTAATACTAAAGCAAGTGATATCAAATACACGCGTAGAGATAACGGAAAGAGCGGCATATATAGAATAACCGATCCCTCCGTCCAGATTCGTGAATTTACCCAAAAGAATATTGACGACGAAAAAATACTCTTTCGACATTACGGTGATGACTGTGAAAAAATCGAATTCACTGTCAGCGATGGCCACTTTCATACCGATGGTATCCTAGAAATCGAAGCAAGTCCACCGTATATCAGATTGAAAGAAAGTAATGGATCGATCGTTCAGTTTAACAAAACCGTAGTATTTCGATCAAAGGAATTAGAGATCGAGACGAATGTTTATATGCTTGAGAAAGAAGTTAAATATACGATCTGGGATAAACCTAAATATGGAATACTATTAAAACACGCGAAGGAGACTAACGCATTTACCGGAGAAGATCTGATTCATGGTTCAATATCCTATCGACACCTGGGCTCGTCGTTGAATAAGGACGACTTTAAGTTCAAAATTTCAGCTAAAGGTGCTGAAACCGAAGGCATCTTTACGATCAAAGTTTACCCAGCGAGTTATTGGGAAGCCATGACGGTTCTAAATAACAAAACGATCTTTGTCGAGGAGTCAACGAGTCTTTTGATAAATAGAAAAAGCTTAGAGATAATGCATCCGAAAATTTCATCTTCGGAAATAATTTATTTCCTAAGGGATTGGCCGCAAAATGGTTATTTGGAAATTCAAAGTCACGATGAACATACCGAGGAAAGTAAGGAGGAATATGTTGGTAATTGGGTCAAACAATTTGATCAAGCGCTCATAAACGACGGTCGTCTGTTTTACGTTCAATCTGTGATGAATCAAACGAATGATAAGTTTGTGGTCGATGTTACAAATGGAATCATGTGGATGTACGGTCTCAGCGTGAACTTTATTATAGTTCCCGATAAACTCTACGTCGAGGCTAAGAATCTAAATGTAATTGAAGGTAAAAGCGTGATTCTCGATGAAACTGATTTTATCGTGATAACGTCGTATTACGCCGGTAAGGTAACAGATTATCGAATAATTGAGAAACCAAAGCACGGCGTTGTTATCGATTCTACGAGAAACTCCCAAGTGAAGAAATTTCCGCAAAAACATTTAAATGGTGGTATGATATTGTACAAGCACAATGGCGATGAGTTTTCTAAAGATTCCTTCAAAATGGTCGTCATTGCTGGAGATAAGATCAGTGAACCCTTCGACATTTGGATCGTAGTCCAACCTATCAACGATGAAGTGCCTGTCCTCGTGAATAAAACCAAATTGAACGTTTGGCAAGGTGGTTCGGTCGTCTTGATGCCTTCTTATTTGGCTGCCGTAGACAATGACACTGTTCCAAGCGAGATAACGTTTAATCTAACCAGCATGAAAAATGGATACATTTCTATGCTAGGATCCGGAGTTGAGATTTATAATTTTACTCAACGACAAATCGACGAATCCAAAATCGTTTTTACGCATACCAGTAAGTATTAATAATATATCGCGTGATCGATAAATATTAATCATTTTCATCGTAAATATTTCTTTTAGATGGTTCCGAAGCAGAATTTAGTTTCGTGTTGAACGATGGTATACATACGACGGAAGCGTACAATATATCGATCGTGGCAAAGCCCGTACGATTAACCGTGGAACAAAATGTCCCGTTAAATGTCTTTCCCTTAACAAGAAAAGTTATTTCGAACAAGCTTTTGTTAATAAGGTGTTCGGACAAAGCTAGAGAAATAAAGTACAGTGTTAGAAACGGTCCACACTTGGGAAAGATCATTATGGAAACTGGCGAAGGTGTATGGCTCGAAGTCGATCGATTTACCCAGAAGGACATAAACGACAGCAAAGTCTTTTATGAACATAGAATACGGTTCATGGATTTAGCGGCCAACGACTCGTTCGCGTTCGATATCGAAGCCCATTATACTGGATCTATAACGAATCAGGTACCGACCAAAACAAAAAACTTTATTTACGTATTTTCCAAACGAATAACATGAAATATTAACCCAATCGAATTTGCTTTTAGGTTTTTCACATAGACATCTCTGTCTCGAGTGGTGGCTTGGATAGATACGTTTCTGCTAAAACTGTCAGAGTCGAAGAAGGTGGTTCTGCTCAAGTTATTATGAACATCAGTGGAATCATAAGTTTCCTTCAAACTAACGCTGGAATCAATAAACCTGCTGTATTGTCAAGACTAGTCAATCAACCGAGTCATGGTCATGTGATGTTGCTCCCCGATCTCAACGTGACCACTTTCACCCAACCCCAAATCGAAGGTGGAAAAATCGCGTATTATCATGATCATTCGGATACATTGGAGGATCGAATATTCTTTTCATTGTATTTGACACCTGGACACGTTTTATTGTGTAATACCAGTATATCGGTTATAATTGAACCAATTAACGACGAACCATTCAAACTCATTACCAACGCACCTTACATCACTGTCGTTCAGAATCAAAATCAAACTATTACGCGGGATAATTTATTAACGGTCGACCCTGATACTCCAGCCGAAGAGATCATTTATGACGTCATATCAGGGCCTACTTTTGGTAGATTATTACTCTTACCTTTCGATCAAAACAGTTCGGAAGTAAAACAAGTGAATAAATTTTCACAACTCGACGTGGATTCTAACAGGTTGGTTTACGAGCACAATGGTCCTTTGCAAGCTGCCTCCTTTTATTTTAGAGTCTGGGATGGTCGTTTCAATCCTACCTACACGGTTTTCAACGTCCACGTTCTGGCGATTCGTTTGAACGTGACGGTACCAAGCCCGGTGAAGTTGCAGCAAGGCTCGAACGTAGCGTCAATATCGGAAGAAAACGTAAAACTCGACACGAATGCGAGACAGGATTTAGTGAGCTACGAAGTGACGAACAATCCGAAGCATGGTGTACTTTATGTGAGGGACGCTGCTGCTACGAATTTTAAACAGACAGACTTATTATCCGAGAGTGTGATGTTTTTACAAACGGACATGACAGTTTCCAATGATAGTTTGGAATTATCAGCTCGTTTAAGCGGTTTCGAACAACAACATATTCGCGTTAAGATCAGGGTGGTCCCCTTGATGATAATGAATCCAATGATAGCATTGATGGGAGAGAAAAATCAGATAACTTTGCAACATATGGACGCAACGCCTTTGGCAAAACTCACCAGTAGCAATCCAGTTTATACCATTATCAGAAAACCTAAGTACGGCAAGATCAAGAGAATCATCAGAAGTTCTTCGACATCGGGAGAAAAAAGGGGAACCCGCGAAAGAGAGATCGGAAGATTTACTCATCAAGAGATTGTGTCTGGTGTAATATATCTTGTCTGTAAAAAAATACCAAGTATGGAATACGAAGGATTAAGTGACAGTTTCGCATTTATACTAGCGGCCTCGATATTTCAGCCGGCAGCTGGTGAATTTGAGATACGCGTTAAATTCGACATGGAAGATTACAACAGTACATTGGCAGGCCCTATGGACCCTATCGGTCACGAGGGTGAAATGGCAATCGCGCCCAACATGAGCAACGATTATTTGCTCATTCTAGGCATGTTGCTTGGTGCTTTTCTCTTAAGTATCGTAGTGATAATTACTATCAGATGTAGACATAATCGATACAAACGTACCGAAGAAGACAAGCCTGAGACAACACCTTCGGTTGGCGTGATGCCTTTACCTAGGCCTCCTGATCATCTGATGCCAACAACGCCGCATCTCAAACGTTTCGCTAACGAACACGGAACGATAACATCCAGCACACCGCTACCAGTTTTACCAAGCATGACTTCAACTTTACCACAATGCAAAGTAATACCTCTGAACCCTCTGGAAAGTATAACAGGTTCAGAAGTAGACGTATCCGCGAGGTATCCTTATGGGGTTGCGGATGGCGACGAATGGAGTAGCTTTGATACTTCGGATCTACCCTGTCAATCGGCCACTACGCAAAGAACCAACAATCCTTTATTGAGGAGAAATCAGTATTGGGTCTAGCAGGAGGAGTTGCCTTCGGGCCGTAAACGAAACAAGCTGTAGCGCTTCCAAATACTCGCTTAGAAGACTGTTTTTGTTACAAAAATGTCGGGATGATTATTCCATATTATTGTCTCAGCGTGCCTAAAAGGAAAGTTACTCGATAATACCGTGTATATACATAATACGACATACATAATACATGATGGATACGTAAAAATGAAGATATTCTCTCTTCTTTTAAATCGATAATTAATATGAGACTTTCCTAACGGCAGTACGAGTATGTATGTATGTAATAGATTGCGTATATAGCTCTAATTACGATAGATACGACGAAACGGACTATATCTCATCTATCTTAGTTCTTGCCTAAGAAAAAAGACCCTATTGTCGTCCGTGATTACATATAATTGTCACTACGAAGGACTCGATGTGCCTAAATGAGAAATCGACTTTTTACCGAAACCTGTTAGTAAACCTAAATACAATTTTGCTAATATATGCCTTCGGTCAAAGGAAAAGTTTCATGCGAAGATCTTCGGCCTTACTTATCGTCGCTACTTTGAATCATCCCCGTCTACCTCGGCCATTATCCGATTTGAACACCGACAAACTTTGTCATTTGTTTCTTTACATCTTCGATGAGACATTTTTAAATGTAATATATAATACATAGAGACATCGATCGTTTGACACAGAAGATTTTATTCGTCGCGGAAGAGAAAGTATACGTAATGTACTTAAAAAAAACTCTGTGTATCAGTTTGGCGAATTGTTGGGATACGAGGGCCAAATTATTATCGAAGACTGACAACTACACCGAGATTTATTAGGATGTTATTGTTCGCAATACCTGTACATAAAAATAAATATACTCTGTGAGAAAGAAAGAGAGAGAGAGAGAGAGAGAGTGAAAGAGAAAGAGAGAAAGAGAGAGAGAGAAAGAGAACAAAAAACGCATGTAAAATATGCATTATCCGTCGTCCATTTTTAAAACTAGACGGACCTATCTGCAGGCTACTTTGAAAGAATTTTGTGAACCCATAAAATTATACGACGTACCTTGGGACATGAGAGAATCTTCGAAATCTCGCGTTATGCACATATCTTTTACACACTGCACTATTTTGTAAATTCAAATTTTTTACTTGCGTTTCATCATTCGAAAAATAGAAAACAATATTTATAATCTTTAAAAGAAATAAATAAATAAATAAATAAATAAATAAATAAATAAATAAATAAATAAATAAATAAATAATAATAATAATAATAATAATAACAATAATAATAATAAATAGAAAAGAAAAGAAATTAATTGAAAATTTGTAAAATTATCAATTAAACGAAGAAATAGAAAAGAAAACAAATTGGTTACTATAATGATGATTTTTCGTAGAAATTCAATACAGATTAGGTCTCTTATCAATTACCACGAATTATTTATGTATCGTACTACGAAAATTATAGTTGATAAATCTGGAATTTATAATGATTTGTAAAATTTAACTGATTATGAGAAGGAAGAATGTTAAATTACGTTCTGTTTACTTACACATAAAAATCTTATCCAGTAAGATAAAGAAAATAATGAATGATATAGAAAGTTAAAGTGAATCTTATGCGTATTTCAGTATTATATTATATAATATCATAAATTTATCAATGTTAATCGGAAATTAAGAAGCTAATATCGTACGTGTTTTTATTCGAAGAATTAAAACATTACGTTGGCAGGCCTTCAGACGAATTTGACGGTGACCTTAATTAAACGACGACTTTGATAATGGACCCTTAGGGATGATTGTACGATTCGTAAGATGCTCTAATGTGAATGTTAATAATAGAAATTAATCATTATCGTAATATGTATTTACGTGGCGAATACTGTTTTCGCTAATTTAATAGCATATACAATAACATCATTTCTATCGAGAATTATCCGATAAGAATAAGAATTTAATGAATATGCTATAATATGTAAATGGAAAACAGTTAGGCTTTTTTACATCCAATAAGTGAACCGATCCGAGTGCCAAACTTCTATATTAATCTTGTAATATATAAATAGTTTATTCATAGAAATGTATTTTCCCTGCTGACTGAATGCATAACTCTTGTAATTCTAATAAAATGAATGTGCGATGTTAATTATTACATGATAGTAAATACGCATATATATATATATATATATATATATATATATATGTATATATATGTGCGTGTAAGTGTTACGTCTCGTTATATGACGTCATTTTACTTGTTTTTTTTTATGATAACGATAAAGAATAGAAAAGAAAAATGTTGGAAAAATTTGATTTATATATATATATATATATATTATATTTGTTTTTATAAAATTAAAACTCATTCGATAAATGCGCCGAAGGAAAGAACAAATGACGCGCCATCTATAAAATCGATTACGTTTCCGAATTCGTATCCAGTTAGATGTAAGGTGGCATGACAGAAGCTCGGTACTTTTCAACATGGCTTCGTTTGTGCGGTGAGTTGATTATTTTTTAGCCATTTAACCTTCACATAAAAGCTTATCGATTCGTCTACGATAAAAGAAAATTTTATTAGATAAATCCATTCAAGATAGGACCATCAAATATCGATTAAATTATTACTTCTATTTAAACGATTTTATTTAACACAATCGGTATAACGTAACAATGATCAAGCTGACGTGTCATTCATATTTATTTCTCGTTATTAATTACTGTATTTTTACATACCGGCTATTTTTAAATTCGACATTTTATATAATAGAAAAAAGGGATATCATTTAATATTATTCGTACATTATCTTTATGCATTCGATAATAATCGATAGTACTAACGTTACTTCTTCGAGCACTCTAATTATGGCGATAATGTCGTAGTTAAGTCTTTTCTTTTTTTTTCTCTTTTTTTTCTTTTTCTTTTTTCCCTTGTTTATTTCTACAAAGGCAAGGATAATACTTCAAAATAAATATGGAAAGTTTCAAATGTTTTCTTTCTTTCTTAAAGTAGATTAAGTTTACAAAATTCATGAGATTACATTAATTTGGAATTATTTCTTATTTCAGACTGGGAATATTTTTTGTGCTAGCACTTTGCCCATTTATTATTAATGCAGTCAATAGAGATGCTTTTAAAACATGCGGACAAAGCAGTTTCTGTCGGTAAATATTAACGTTTAATTTAATCTGTGATCATTTAGTATTATTATAATATATTCTATATATTTTTTCTTTTTATATTTTTATAAATATTTTATTTGTCCTTATAGGCGTTGCAAAAAAGTTGAACCAGGAAAAACACCGTATCAATTAGAACCGAATACAATTGCACACAATGAATCAACGCTAACAGTAGATTTATTTAATAGAGATACCGGTGTATTTTATCTTTTAAAACTTACTGTACTTAAAGATCATACGTTTAGACTTCACATTAATGAAAAAAATCCATTACATCCACGATATGAAGTTGAACATTCTTTGCAAGATCAGCCGCAAACATCGACGGTGGATAGCGTTGAACAAACTGCAGAATACATATCTGTCACCAATGGAGAGAACAAAGCTGTTTTAAATATCAATCCTTTTAGAGTAGATTTATATTATCAAGATGTATTAGTCATTTCAGCTAATGCTCGTGGTCTAATGAGATTTGAGCATCTTCGAAATAAACCAGAAAGGTACATTATATATAAAAAGAATATGTATTATTTAAATCAAAAAAGAGATACGAAAATATAATCTTTCATTGATTTTTTTTTAGCAAATCAGATCAGGAAGATAAAGGAGAAAATATTCAAACTGAAGATAAACAGCAATCGCAACAATTTCCTGGTGACGGTGCTGACAGCGATCCTGGTGCTTGGGAAGAAAATTTTAAAAATCATCATGACTCTAAACCCTATGGACCCGAAGCAGTAGCTTTAGACTTTAGTTTTCCAGGAGCAGAACAAGCTTATGGTATACCTGAACATGCAGATTCTTTTGCTTTAAAATCTACTAAACAACTAGAGCCATATAGGCTATATAATTTAGATGTATTTGAATATGAGGTAAATGAACGAATGTCATTATATGGAGCAATTCCAGTTCTTTATGCGCATGGGTACGTGTAATTATTTTCAGAATTCAAATAGATATATATATATATATATATATATATATACAATACAAACTTAACATTTTATTTTATAGTAAAGACAAAACAACAGGTATCTTTTGGCATAATGCAGCAGAAACATGGATTGATGTTTTATCGAGTGCTGACAATAATGTTGTAGAGAGTTTGGTTAATTTTGTTTCGGGTTCTACAAAGAAATCGCAAGTTGATGTTCACTTTATGTCTGAATCTGGAGTTATTGATGTGTTCTTCATGTTAGGACCTAAACCTTTGGATGTATTTAGACAATTCACTGTTTTAACTGGTACAGCACCCTTACCGCAGGTATACATTATTTATGTATATTAAAATGCAAACGCTAGTTGTTTATATATATGATTTCTATCAAGGTGATTCAAAAACTAATTTACCTTGCAGATGTTTGCATTGGGCTATCATCAATCACGTTGGAATTATAATGATCAAGATGATGTAGCTCAAATTGCCAATGGCTTCGATGAGCACGATGTCCCAATGGATACAATGTGGCTTGATATCGAATATACAGATAATAAAAAATATTTTACATGGGATTCACGTAAATTTCCAAATCCTCTTGAAATGGTTCAAAATTTAACGGATAAAGGGAGAAAATTAGTTGTCATTATTGATCCACACATCAAAAGAGATCCAAATTATTTCTTACATAACGATGCTACTAGTATGGGATATTACATTAAAACTAAAGATGGAAAAGATTATGAAGGTTGGTGCTGGCCAGGGTCATCATCGTATTTAGATTTCTTCGATCCAAAAGTTCGAGAATATTATATTGGTCAATACAGTTTAGATAAATTTCATGGTACTACAAACAATGTACATATCTGGAATGACATGAATGAACCGAGTGTTTTTAATGGTCCAGAAGTAACTTTACCTAAAGATGTTCTACATTATGGCGGTTGGGAACATAGAGATGTTCATAATATCAATGGTCTTCTTTATACACTTTCTACTTATGAAGCTCTTTTTAGAAGATCAGGAGGATCCTTAAGACCTTTCATTTTAACAAGATCTTTCTTTGCTGGATCACAACGTTATGCTGCAATGTGGACTGGTGATAATATGGGAGATTGGGAAAATCTTCGTATAAGTTACCCGATGTGTCTTTCTGCATCTGTTTCTGGCATGTCATTCTGTGGAGCCGATGTTGGTGGATTTTTTAAAAATCCAGACAGAGAACTATTTATCAGATGGAATCAAGCTGGCGCCTGGCTACCTTTCTTCCGTCAACATTCACACATCGAGACTAAAAGACGTGAACCATGGACATTTAATGATGAAACTACACAAATAGTAAGAGAATCATTTAGAGTTAGATATTCCTACTTGCCATTATGGTATACATTGTTTAGAGAACATGAAATAAAAGGCACACCTGTAATACTACCATTATGGGCACATTATCCAACGGAAACACAAACTTATACGATCGACGATCATATACTCGTTGGAGATTCCATTCTTGTACGCCCAGTATTTCAACCTTCTGCTACAGAAGTTAATGTATACTTCCCAGGGGAAGGTAAAGTGACCTGGTATGATATCGATACCATGCAACCATATACGCAAGCTGGATCAAACAATATTCAAGTAACTATTCACAAGATTCCTGTATTCCAAAGAAGTGGTTCCATCATTCCGCGTAAAATGAGAATACGTCGTAGCACAGTTGCAATGAGAAATGATCCATATACTTTAATTGTTATTGCTGATAGTAATGGCAATGCCAGTGGTAATCTGTATATTGATGACGAAAGCAGCTTTGAATATCGTCATGGAAAATACCTTTATCTAAAACTTAATTTTGATGGAACTAAATTAACTTCAACATTTATTGATAAGTTAGCTTCATATGAAACTAAAAGCTGGTTGGAAAGAGTAGATATAGCAAATCCTCCTAAAGGAATTAAATCTGCTCAGCTTGTATCGCGCAGTAAGTATTAAAATATAGATTGAATTCACATTAAAAAGTTAAAGAGAAAAATAATTATAATTTCTTCATTTTATTACAGGTTCAAGAACAATAACATTAGAAACTAAATATAATCCCAATAACAATGTACTAACATTGCGTAAGCCAGGTGTAAATATGAGCGAAGAGTGGACTATTGAATTAATTCGTTAAACCAATGGTTATTCTCATATCAAATCAGAAATTATACAGCAAAATCAATTTTTTCATGGTAATATCAATCCTTCAGCCATCTGTGATCCAGAAAGTAATGTATGTTAAAGTAAATACAAATGCAATTTAGTTGTTATAATAGAAAAAATGCATTTGTTACCTGAACAAATTTTTGTGTGTGACATAACACTATGCAATCAAGCAGCATAAATTAATATTATGTATGTGGTATCTTTCTTTGTATCGCATGCATGAAGTTTTTTAGAAAAATAAATAAATGTTAATGAAATAACGTGAACTATTATTTAATGAAAAATATAACAATTTATGTACAATTGAAGATTTCTTTTTTTATGAAATGCAAAATTCCAATATAAATTATATTTAGTTCACAAAAATCATTTATTTAGTTATGTTCGTTCCGTCGGTGCTTGCTTATGAGCTAGATACAAAAACACTATAGATGATAGCGCAGATACCAAAAAAATGACATCAAACCATCTGTGATAGAAATTAAACTGAAGTTCACCCAAAACTTGTGTTATAATTATTCTGTATTCAGCAGGCATATTCATGCGCATAAGTAATACAGAGGACACAAAATACATTCCCTAGAATAGAGGAAAATAATATTACATAAACTGCCTTTGCATTGCAACAAAACAATTGTAAGAAAAAGTCATATAAAGAAACAAAAAAAAAAACAAATCTTACCATTATTTGTGCAAGTATAAGTACAATAATATTTGAGGATTTGCTGCTTGATATAGCATAGAAGAACTGAAATATGAACATGAAATTACATTTGTGGTAAGCATTTTTTTGTTATGAAGACTGATAATAAAAAATTAGTCGTATATCAAAATTTGTAAATCATGTTCTTCACTTTTACTCAAATAATATACAATTTTGCATATATCAGTCAATCAGTTAAACGTGAAAATCAAATGATACTACAATAAGGAACTAATACTCTTAAAAATATATAAATAAAGAGATTGATTGACATAAATTGATTGAATAACTGTACATATTATTATTTGTGAAATTTATATCGTACCTTTGTAAGAGTTAACAACAATCCACGGATGGAAGTCAAAACGATGCATCCAACTAAATAGAATGATATATGCTGTGACCAAAATGTAACATCTATATCAAAACCCATCCAATGAACAGCAATTTCAATTCCTCTGGTAACAGGATCTTTTTTACCAACGCGATCAAAGACTATATTAATTGTGGACTGCAAAACGAAATGTAATTTAATATTTCATCGTTTTTATCAAATATTATTGTTTGTAATTTTGTTGATGTTAAAGTATACTAACTATAAATATTTTCCAAATGCAATATATTGAAAAAAAGTAGCCAAGGAAATTGAAATATTTTCCTTGCCACGTAGCTGCCCATTCTAAACGTTCTCTAGCATTTTGAATATCGTGTGCTTCTAGAAATAATTGTCTACATAATTCTTCTAATGCTATAACTTCTATTTGTAATTGTTTTATAGCTGAAAATTAACACAGTAAATATTAAATGTTAATAATCATATGTGTTATTTGATTTGTTATTATAAAATGTTAATACAATACACACTTTCTTGATTCCCTTTTGTACCACCTAAAGGACCTAACATTCCCCAAAGTCGTGAACGAGCTTCGCTTTGCCCAACCACTTCACCTTTTTTAGCAAGTGCTATCCTTTTTTTCTTAGCTATGATCATATCCATTGTTTGTAACAATCGTTTTTCTATAGCTTGTACGTCAGCGTAAGACACAGGCCGCATAAAATAGGCCATAGAGGAATATGGATAATTTACAGCACCAAAACCAGATAAAAGTGCCATAACAGTAACTCCTATAACGCCTATTCGGCTTACACCTTGCTCTATTGATAACAATCCTTTCTTTGGACTCAATATTGGAAAAGGGTCACCAATTTTCCAAAATAAGTAGAGGTAAAAAAGATATACTATGATTGTAAGTGGCCTTATCCAATTCAGTCTTACTATACACACCAAAAATTAAATAGATATTAATTAAAGAAAATATAAATAACATAAGTGTATAGGGAAAAAAGTACATACCAAATCTAATGTTACTAATAATAAAATATGCTATATAAAATGGTATAAGAACTATTACCATAAATAAAAGCATATATAGCCCAACATTCCAATGAAAATATCTAGAACTGATGAAAAACAATTATGTTTAACAATGCTTTTCTTTTTTACTTATTTGAACATTTATTAACATTTTCTTACCTTGAGTCAAGAACCCGAATTATTTCAAAAATTATAAGTTCAAACATAGTACATGATAAGGAAAATGTTGTAGAAAATATTAACTGTACTAATCTGTGGTGTACTTCATAATCACGAAATAATTTTTTTACAAAAAATATCCATCCTCCCAAGAAAAATATTACCTGCAATATAAGCAATCAAAATAATTGGATGTGATACGCATATAATAATAATCAAGATTTTGACAAAATGAATGTTTGAATTACACAAAAATTTATTGAATCATAAAAGAAAATACGAAAAAGTCATGCAATAGTATATTTATTGTAATAATATACTTGTCATTACAATGAAAAATATATGAAATATAAATGTAAGATTACTTTAATATGATTAAATAACACTTATCAACGTACAATATTCATAGATATTTACACGGTTCAAAAGTATTTTGAAAAAAAGATAGAAGTAGACGTGAGACCAAATGTAACATATAAATGTCTTCATATTTAAATATATATTCATATTTCAATAAATATTTTTTAAATTGTTTAATAATAAATTGTTGTTTCTATAATTCGTAGCATAAAACTTTTAGGAAATGAATAATTCAACTTTCAAAATAAAAGAATGTGTTGACTGATTACTACATATATGCAACTTAACCCTCTTTTTTCATAATGCAATGTCAATGGTTCATTAGAACTATAAATGGGTTTCCACCTGTGTAATAAGGATCACAAAAGTATCCTCCAAAAAACCCATGTTTTAATAATATAAAGTACACTTTGCATTGCAAAGTAACAGCTCCTTATTCCTGCTACTTTTAATTTGACAGGACGCAGATAATACGTCCACTGCTCACATGCAGGCGTGGCAACCGGTTGTAAACTTAAATATCGAAAATAATCGTTTTAATCGACGGACTCGATTTATCGATTATGTACATTTCAAATGAATAGTAGCAATATTGCTCTAAAGAAAATAGACAATTTTTCTCCAGACAATATGTTTACAATGGTATTCAAATATTTTAAAGGAAAAAATTGCTCTATTGCAAAAGAGCTGCAACTGCATCTCTAATTCGTTCTATCATAACAACAAGTGTAGCTTTCTCAGTTGCTTATATATATATATATAATAGAATAAAATGATCAAATTCAAAATTAAATTACATGTGGGAAAAATTATATGCATTAAATTATTTATATTAGATCTATATTTCAAATATTTTTCTTTATGCACAATAATACTTTGACACATTCACGATCGGTGTGGTTCCTGCAAGATGTTTAGTTGAATACAGTATATAATAATAACTTGAAATATACAAAATATTCTTAAATTAAAAAATAATACTACAATTAACCAAGTTTCACGAACAAATACAATAAAAATAAATACTTTAATAATTAAACAAAATTGAAAAAATATATTAATAATTAAAATTGAATATTTAATTGTGTAGGATAACATTACTAACATTGAGCTACATATTTTGAAATGACGTAGAACTGGTCTTGAATGTGTTAATTATATTACAATATTTACTAGATTCAACAAATATGTTAGGTATCTAGCGAAAATTATTGTAAAATCAATGCAGCATATTAATGGTTAACGTTAATGGTTAACGTCAATGGTTAAAATCAATTTATATAACTGTTCTTCTGAGGTTTTAACATAATATCAATATTATCGGGTGCTGAAACTTGAAGTAAATTTATAGTTTGCGGACTTTCGTAATTTCTTGCGATAGAGTAAACAGATGCTCTTTGATTATTTATATCAGGCTCATGTTGGAAAAATTTGCAAGACATGATATACCAAAAACTTTGTATAATATTTTTTATCAAACCTGTAAATGTTTTCAACATTTATAAAGTCTAATTATTTTGTATTAAATAATACGCAGATTTATAATATACACATACTTACCACTCGTAACAAATATACCTCCAACTGTGGCACATAATTTTACTAAAAATTGTGTTATGGTATCACGTTGGTGAGTAATTTTTATTTTCAAAGCGCTCATATCATATTTAAAAAATATGCCAGGTATTCCATGAGATCCTTTTAAATGATCGATAGGTCTTTGATGATCTTTTACGCTATATTGATATGTTTTAAATGTATTTAACAAAGTTCTTATATCAGTGGGAACTACTTCCACAAAATACTGATATAGCAACATATCTAAAAAATAAATTAAATATTAATAATTACAAATAAATTAAGTAATTTAATTTATAATATTAGTAAATTAAATTTTAATTTACTATTGTCAGCAATTTTTTCATCTCCTTCAAGAGGATGTACAATACCAGGACTAGGCCCTCCAAAAGAAAACTTATTAATTCTATGAGTAAAATTGTAATCTCTACTAGTCATAAATGCAGAAATATGTATGTGATCTCTCGGAAGAGGTAAAGATTTCCCAGCAGTTATGTGAAAATTTCCAGCTACTTTATTTGCATTTATACTACCATGAATACGACATGCATCTGGCATATATGATGGCTCGTGAGTTCTAAATACAATAATTTGACATATTAAATTAATCTATATGGTTGATTATTGCACAAAGTAAAGTATACTACATAATCGCTTAAAAAGATATGTAAACCTTTTTGGCATTTCGCTGCGCAATGTAATTTGATTAGATTTCCAAAGTAATTCATGGATCGCATGATACTCTTCTCTTAAATATGAATTCATATATTTCAAAGCTTCAAAATGTGATCTTTGCTCTGGACTCAACTCCCACCAAGTATCTTCTTCTTCTAAAGTATCAAAACCTACTAAATTCTGATTCGTAGAATCTAAAATATCTGCTCCGATACGACCACATGGCATTGCCACAGTTATATCAATATTAATTTTCAATTTTGCATCAAAATCTGTATCTGGTTCAAATTTGAATTGTAATCTACTGTCAAGGAAATAACTTGTTTCTGCTATTATTAAATAAGCTATAATACAAAATGTAAAAATAGAAACTGAAACATAGATGAAAAGAAATACACATACAATATTAAACATTTTTTATCTCGTAACTTATATATTTTAAACTTACATTATTTAAATGTACTTACAAGTCCCACCAACTGCAGTTTTATCTACATATGGTTCAGGTACTTTAGGAAATGCATCAAGTTCTTTCACAGTTTTAATGTTAACGTGCCTTCTCCTCAACATTTTTTTATATAATTAAATAAAACAAAATTTATACAAGTTTCTTCCAACAATCTATTAATTGTAACCTGCAATATAGACATTACATTTATTTTTCATATATTATTATATCTTATATTTCATTATGGATTGTTTTATATATTTCTATTGTATATTTTGGAAAATTAAATAAGACCTATTTTCGCATATTGTTTTTAAATGATATAAATATTTTTAAGAAACATAAATATATCAAAGAAAAAATGTACGTTCGTACGTTATTTATTTTAGGTTAGTGCCACAAAGGACATGACTGTTATTTAATTGGATATCATACAAAATTAATCCAAATACGAATAATATCAATTGATCCGTTTAATATAATATTTGTTATTATATAAATTACTTTTCAATAGAAAATTCATTCAGAATCGTAGCAATTATTATATATATATATAAAAATGAAAAACTTGAATCGTGTTTCGTTGCATAGACAGGTTTTTTAAATTTTTACATATGTAAATATTTAAAACCAGAAATATTCGTGGATTCTCATATGCAATCACACGAAAAAATCAAATACATTTTTTGCGTATTATGAAAAATGCGATGTATTGTGTAATGGATAGTGTAGAAGATCCGGTTGAGTTTAATACAAATTAATTTCGTTCTTTTTAGGTTACGTTGGTTTGATTATTACTGAACAACTTAGCAAATGTATGATATAAAAACAACATTAATTATTACTAAATTTGAAATTTAATCAATTTTTTAATTTATAAAATATTAAAATTTATTTATTCAAATAATATATTAATACTATTATATATACACATATATATATTAAAATATATGTTTTTATGTTTTTCCCCAACCATTTGCAAATATTGAATTTGTTTCATTATAATTATAGAATAGTTTTATAATTTGCTATTACACTGAGCTTGTATAACTATATTATTAGTTAAAAAATTGTCGATTTCTTTAGAATCGAAACCTAATTCATTCAGAATTTCAATACTATGTTCTCCTCGTTCTGGATTTTTACAAGTTGCCATTGAGATACCAGGTGTACGAGATAAACGTGGTGTAGGGTTTGGTATTACTAAATTATCTTCTGTAACTCTGAACGTTTCATTTTCTTTATTATGTGGATGATGCGGTGTGTCTTCTAGGTTTAAAATTGGTGTTACGCAAGCATCTACTCCATCAAAAATAGCACACCATTCAGCCTGGGTTTTCTTCTTAAATAAATCAACAAACAATTCATGATTTTTATCAAAATTTTCAAATTGTGGTACTTCGTCTTCAGATAAACCAAGTTTCTTTAACAAATTACTGTAAAATTTGTCTTCCAAAGCACCAATGGCCATATAACGTTTATCCTTTGTTTCATAAGTGTTGTAAAAATGTGTGCCTGTGTCCAGCCTACAAGAACATATCTGAAGTACTCTTAACAAATTACATTCACTTGATAAAATAAAAAAGAAAAAAGATTAGTATCCTCACATATTCTGCCCACGTGGATTACCCCATAACCCAGCTACCTGTTGAGACCTAAAGATCCAACTTCCTAAATACGCTGTACCTTCTACCATAGAAGCATCTACAACCTGTCCTAAATTGCTACGACTACGTTCAAAAAGTGCTAAAATGATACCTAATGCACACATTAAACCACCACCACCAAAATCAGCAGCCAGATTGACAGGCGGTGTTGGTTTCTCGTTAGCACGACCAAATAAAGAAAGTAAACCTAAATGAAAATATTTCATTTACTAATAAAACAATAAATGACAACTTTGTAAAATAAAAAGTATTAATACTTATACATGTGAAATATTAGTACCTGACAAACTTAAAAAATTAATATCATGACCTGCCATATCTGCGTATGGACCTTTTTGTCCAAATCCAGTTAATCTGGCATAAATGATCTGTTTGTTAATCTGCATTATATCATCAGGTCCTATTTTCATTTTTTCCATAACACCTATTGCAAAAATTGTATAGATAAATAAAAATTCTATTTTTATATTCATACGATAGTATGCTGTTGACCTTTACGAAAGGGATCTATTATTATATCGCTGTATCTGCTCATTTTTTTAAAAACTTCAACACCCTCATTGGTTTTCAAATTTAATGCTATTGATCGTTTTCCATGAGCAGTGAAATCAGGAATTGTTACCTCACTTCCAACCTATAAATATATTTTATATTTGTAAAGTTTACAAACAAAATTTTGTAACAAATAATTGTACTTACTTTATCTACTCTTATAACACTAGCTCCAAATTCTGCTAATAACATTCCACAAAATGGTCCTGGAGCAAGTCCAGCCATTTCTATAACTTTTATCCCCTTCAATGGCATTTGTTTGGTTAAAAATTATATTAAATATAGTTAAAAAGTAATGATGAAAATATATGCATAAAAATCGAAAAATGCTGTTCGTGCTTTGTAATTACTCAGCATAACGGTTTTCTGTTGCTAAGCAACCAAATGACGCATTTGTGTACAGTCAATTTTAAGTGGAAAGAGCAAAGATTTTATTTTCTTTTGCCTTAAGCAAAATTATTCCAAATATGATTGAACATTTTCGAACAAAACCTTAAATAATTATCGAAACTGCCATAATGACAAAATTTACAATGGATAAAGTGTAATGTTAGAATATTTAATCTCTTATATTATTTGAAAATTTAGATTCTAAAACAATATCTGCTTGAAGTTTTAATTGCATCTTTCATTAAAATAAAAATGACACGGCTTCACAACAGTGATATTAATCTCAAAAGCAGTGGTATGTATAATGTATTTATTATATTCTTAAGTATAACATTTTCTGAATCTTTTTTTTTTTAGAATACTTATATATAAGTATTCTTTTTTGCATGCATGTATATTCCAAATCTAAGATGTTCCAAATGTTGCCTGAATTTGGAGTAATGTGAGTTTTAATTTTCCCTGAAATTATTTACCACAATAAATTTGTCTATATATATTTTTATTACATATTTATAAATTATATTATAAATACTATATGAAAAAGTAGAAAAATATATTTTCAAAATTTACTTCACAATACACCAAATGTATTTTTTGAATGACATAATATAATGATTATTAATAAATAATGATAAATAATTATTGAATATGATTGCCTTTTCTATTTAGTATATAACTTGGCTGGAGAAAATTATTTTGAACAATTATCCGCATATAACTCAATGCGATTTCACATACGTCGAGTTTTGTTAGCGAAAAGTGTTGTTGATGCTAGAAATAAAAAATATATAAATAATAAGAAAAAAGAATTAAAAGCACAACTTCCAAGGAAATTCAGTTTGGATAATTTTATTGATCAATTGGCTTTTGATACCAAACATCATCCTATGGTATGTTCATATATTTTTTATAATGTATACGCATTATAGAATATATAATATATAACTAATGAAAACATTTTTATATCTCTTGGACGATAATTGAAATAGGATATGCTCAGGATGAATTTAGATAAATATTCTTCGCATCACTCAGAGGAATACAATTGTGAAACATATCCATGTAATATAAACGATATAGATTATTCACAATTAGCAATGCAAGCTGCTGATACTGAAAGTAACAGTAAAAGTAATTATCAAAATCGTTCAATGTTAAAATCTAAAAAAACAGTATCAGATATGAGCGAGAGTCGAGCTAAAACTGCTGGAAAAAAATACATTAAAGGATTGAATTCGGAAAAACGTATCGTTCACAGGTAAGATTAATAATAATTGACAATCAGATTTAAGTAACTTTTTATAATAGTTATAATAATACTTAAATTAACATTAAACGTTGATTTAATTAAATAAGAGCTTTCTTTAAAAAGAAAATGTAGGTGTGATGAGAAACCAATTTACGTTACCTGCGGAAAACCTTTTGAGTCACCTACAAATCATTATCATTATCATTATCATTCTGATTCTGGTTCAAGTTCCAGTTCTATAATACAAGAAGATCATGCTTCTTCTTCCTTATCAAGTCCAGTACAAATGCATACACGTAAGTATGCAGAAATTGAAGCAAAAGAGGATGCAAGATACGTTCAATTTGCTTACGAGATTACCAAAGATATTATTAAATATGGTATCTATACCGATAAGGAACTAAATGAAATATTTAAAAAACATTTACAACGACATAGAACTACACTTGATCTGGTAAATATATGCCTATTTATTAAATATGTAAGTTGTACTTTTAAGTTATAAAACATATATGAAAATCTTATTTTATTTCTTATATAGAATAAAATGTTGAAAGAAATATATCGATTGAAAACTTTTTTAAATGTGTCAGCAGAGTCTGATGCATCAGATGATGATACAGAATTTTTTAATACGGATCAAATACAGTTACATGAAGTCAGACCACCAACTCCACCAAAGGTACTAGATGAGAACAAAGTAATAGGAAAGTTGTTATCTTACCAAAAATTAATGGAAACTCAATACAACAAAGAACCAAGATTAAAAAAGTCAGTAGTTTTGATTGATGCCAATCCAGAACTTCTTATAACAGAGCGTGACATACTTACATCATTATTAGAAGCTGGCATAGATCCTAAACAAGCAGAAAATATTTGTAAGAGTTTACATCATAAGAGCATGGAAACTGTTCTTGACAATATGGTATTATTTTGATGATCTTTTTTATTGCATAACTGCGTTTATTGCAAAACTATATGTTAATTATGGTATAAACATTATAGGTAGAATTAAAAATAAATACTACTCCTCCTAATAAATCAGAAACTCTTCCTGATAAATTAAACAATGTAGAACTTCAAAAAGAAATTACATTCAGTCCAGAAAACACGTTTCTTGAAGATTTGAAATCAGGAACTAAAAATCAGATTTTAGAAAACGAGAACAAGAGCTCAACCACAGATGATCTTTCATCAAAACAGGATGAAATGATTCAAACACCGCGAAGCCCAGTAACTCTACACAATGATAATTATACAGAGCCGTAAGCTATTTTTATTTGCTTAATTACACATATCTTCATAAAAAAACTTGTAAAAAAGCGTATAAAAACTTCGGTTTATTTATTTTGTTGTATGTAGCAAACAGAGCAGCTGATAACATTTGTTTCTCTGTATATATTTAACAAATAAGTTTACGTTTTTGTGGTGTAAAATATATTGATATTGTGTTAATTGTATATACATTAATTATATTAGTGTATGTAACAAGTAATTATAACATTATAAATAAAATTTATGCACAAGAATGTGCTCGACATTTTTGCGATTACACCGAGAAGAGAACATACCATTGAATGTTGCGGATGAAGTCATTCAAACAGAAATACAAATAAATGTTGGTTCAAGAATAAAAATGAACAAATTAGAAGTGTGTGTACAGGCTACAGAAGAGTACAAAGAAAAGAAATGTATAAATGAAAATATAGAGGTTTCAAGTATTCCTCCAGCAGATATCCTCCCACGGAGTCATGATAAAATAGCTGAAATCAAATCCCATGCATTGAATGTTATAGAAAAACCAGCAGAAAAATTTGATTATAAATATCGAATACCAATAACTAAATCAACACAAAAGATTTTTTCGTCGCAAGAAATAAAGAAAAATTCAAACGATTCTCGCATAAATGATAAGGTCTCTGTTTTATATTCAAATGTAAATTATAATGAAAAAGAGAATTTGTATAATAAATGTTAATGATTTTTCAGACAAAGTCAACAGCGCAAACAAACAAATTAAAGAAAGAAAAGATTCCAAAGAGATCTGGATCTTCAAGAACTGTTGATAATAAATCGACCAAAAGTATCTCTATTAAACCAAAAAGAGATGTACTGAAAAAAAAAGATAAAGAATTAAAAAAATTAGTAGCAATTTCTCGCAAGACAAAGACTCCATCTATTTTTGAAGCAAAAGAAAAAATTAATGAACCGATAATAACAGATAAAATCGACACAATGATACAACGAGATAATAAAGAGGTAAGAAAATTTTACTCGGACGTGCAGGAACTTGTTTTTAATTATTAATAATTTAAAATATGATTCAGGGACAAAATAAAATAGAAATGAATGTGTCCGAATTCACTGGATATGAATCAACAGTTAACAAGGAAATAGAAACTTTTTTAAGTGAAACCGATAAGAATGACAGAAAAAATTATAACGTAAATGACGTAACAAAATAAAAACATCTTTATAAATTGCCATCGTCTATAATATAAATAGTATATATATATACATATATATATATACATTAATGGTCAATCCTTTTTAGATTTTTGTAAATGTTAAGGATTATTTGATATTTACATAAAAAGATATATTTATATATCATTACATACACATTTATTCTTCTATATTATAAGTGTTATATTACAGAGATTCCCATTATTTCGAGAATATCGTGAAACTTGTTTTTCTTTGTTTTTCCTTTCTTTTTTCATAAAAATAAAATATATAATAAAAAATATATGTCCTGTTTTGTGTATACATACACATAGTTTATCTACACGTAATTACATAATGCACGTATAAATTGTGCAAGTCCGAACAAGTTTGCACAGTTAAATTACTGTGAAACACGAGTATACTAAAATATTTTATTATATTGCATTGCAAATAAATTTTGTATAATAGTCTATTTGTATCTATCTGGAATAAGACTCACTTACTCCTTCCATTATCATACTCAGGTTTTTCCCCCCCAAAGTTCATAACTAAAGATCTATTTGTGCACTGTGCTTTGTACATTCGTTACGTCTCTTTTTTTCTCAGAGAACTCGAGATAAAAGTACTTAAGTATCATAATATAAAATAGAATTTTTAACTAAATTACTCACTGTAGATATTTAATAATAATTAACAGGTAAAAATGGTAACCATAAAAGAAAATAATAAAAGTAGTATTTATCAAAATACTCTAAAGAAAAATAAACAAGATCTGTGATATTCGATATATGCTAATCAATCAGGCTAATGAGTTATTTGCAATATCTAACACAAACTTGATTAGCTACTGAAAATATAACAAGTCACTTTTCAGATGTGTATGATTGTAGAATATTTTCTGTACTATGCATTATAAAAAAGAAGATAGAAGCATAGTATTATATTAGCTGCCATCAGATGCATTAGAGGAAGTATCTTCAAGTTCCGGTGCACCTGGTTTACGATTCAATATATTTGAAATATCCATTAAACGTCTTACAGTAAAATCAGGTTGTGGATCATCTGCATTTAAGTATGGTTTATCTACAATTGGTATCCATACAGTGGCACCAAAACCTGCTTCTATTCCACCTGATTTAATACGTAAAACATATTATTGCTGGATTTATATATTAAATGTATTTTGTTTGTATAATATAATATATTAATTGTGTAATCTAACGAAGGATTATATAAGTAGAACGTACCTAAGATGTCTGTTTCTAATTTATCACCAATCATTATGCAATTACTTGGTGTTACACGAAGAAACTGACATGCCTTTTCAAAAATTCTTGTTTCTGGCTTTTCCCATGGCAAATCACCTGATACTAAAATAATATCAAAGTATTGTTCTAATGAAAGCTTTCTCACTTTTTCCCATTGTGAATTGGATGGTCCATTCGTTATTAATCCCAACAAATATTTTTCTTTCAACCGTCGAAGTAATGCAATTATATCAGATTCTAATGCCAAATATTGGTATCTTAAATATAGCCAACGCTCGTAAACATTTTTGGCTAAATATGAATACTTTTCTCCTAATGCTTTATTCCATAATATCATTCGCCAAACATCTAACGAGCAGGTACAATTATCTGGACATTTTCTGAATAGCTTCAAATATGTAGTCGTTATTTTAATGGATACTTCTTCAGGAATTCCATATTCTTGCGTCAGCTCCTCAGCCAGCTAAAGATACATATATAATATCACAGATTAGATTTAGATTTCACGTTCATTTTTTTTTATTTCAAGTAATGTTAAGAATGATGAATGAAAATGAAAAATGAGAGGAAAATAAAGGACAGTAATGATCTCCACATTCAATAAATTGCTATTTACGAAAGTAATGTCATCACTTGTTTTATTAAACACATGATAATATATCTGGAAAAATTAAATTATTTATTAAACAATATAATAATAAATAAAGCATAGTTTTTTTAAATGGACAAAATATTGAACGTGGATTTATATACAGCTTAAAAGAGACTTCACTGGATCAAAGGACAGAAGCGATCAATTAGGATTATATAGGACATTTAATTCATATTAATGATTACCTAGAAAATGCATTGATTCATTGAAATACTCGAGCCGATTAGTGGACACTCGAAGTAGCACCCGCGGACGTTGCTGTAATCACAACAAAATCAGTTGTGCCAACAACAAATTTATGATGCTCCAACTCTATAAATTGTAGCTATGAAATTGTACCCATCCATTAGATTAAATAATAATTAAAAAGAATTAAATATTCAATCATAACTAAAAGATACGCTCGCATTCATGTTCATGATGAATGTTATGGTTCGCTATCTGAGCCAATAAAAAAAAAAAGTAAAGATAAATCGTAAGAGTATTTGCTTTAATAGAAAAATGCTTTTGTCATGTTACAAAGCTGTTAATATATTTCTCTTTAATGATAACAACCATACTTCTCTAATCCTATTATTACAAATGAAATAAAAGATATAAATATTACAATATCTTTAAGTGTACATATTTATATTGTTATCATTTTTCTTTTTTATTACATAATAAAGTTTCTTTTTTGAATTTTTCTATATTTTTATTTGACATATATCTTCTAAGGTAAAGTAAACGTTTGTGATTATGTTTCTTTATTAAAACAAAATTGTATATAATAACATAATTAGTTACATCTCCAAACAAATGTAATAAAAAATAAATGAAAAAATTTAAACATATTTTCAACAAATTTAAATATTCATGTTAATAAATTGTAGAAGATTGTTTTTAGAAAATCCTGTTTCTTTCCTGCTGCCAAATACAAACTATTTCCAGATAGACTAATATCTAAATTTATATCTGATTTACGTATGTATAGACATTTTCGATAGACAAAATTTCAAAAGATTTTAAAGTAGTTTTGGCTGAACGAAATATTACTGCTTGAAAGAATACAATTTTGTCAATATTATAATTTAATGTTTTATAATAAAATAAATTTATGTATTCTATTTCTAATAGTACACAAAGCATATTGAATTTTTCAAAAATTAATAAAAATTACTTTTAATTTTAGTGGAGAGTATACATAATATAAAAATTATTAAAGGATTGAATTTTAATCTCCAAATAAGTGCTTTCCAAGTTCCATCAAACGATGATTTCTGCATACTGTTAATGCTCCGCATTTCTTCAAAACTGTTGCAACGCCTTTATCTGCCTTCACCAAATGACATAGAAGATCTTCGAAAGCAGATTTTACATTTGGTTGTAAACTACCAACTTTAACTTTTTTCAGAGTTTCAATTATTTCTTCTACCCATCCAGATTCAATTGTAAATTGTGATAACCATGGTATTACTTGTAATACTCCAGCCATTGTTTGCATCCCAAGAAACCAGAGTTCCATAAGTTCCATCCAACGTTCTTTATAGGACATAGCAACAACTAATTCAGTTGGATCATTACTTTCATCTATTATATATGCATCCCATAAAAATCTAATGGTAGCTTGAATATAACGGCAAATTGAAAAGTCATTCTTCTTAATACGCTGTGCTTGTTGCTTTAATAATAAGAGTCCTAAGACTGCTAAGTGACCATGCAGAACTAAATTGTCTGGCATTTGTTTCAATTCCGGAAGATTGTTGAAAATGAATTTCAATAAAGAAATATATATCGGAGATTTCTCTACTAATTTGGCTTCTAGCACAGTTATATTCATTAATACATTGCATATAGAAACCATTGCTTGCCTTGAATCCTGCATTTCTTCTAAAGTTTGTAAATCAAACTCATCTGTTTTATCAGTTTCTTTCAATGCTTTTAAGCGTTCTGACCTAGGAACTGGTGGTTTTTTGTAGTGTATTATTGTCCAATGATAAGATAAACTTTCAAATAAGACTTCATCCTGTTTGTGAGCAAGTAAAATTTGCCTAGCATCTTCTTCTACCGCTAAATAACACAAGGCTGGTAGAAGCAGTCTTAATAAATCAACTTCACTAAGCGGATCACATGGTATAGAATCAGCAGAAGATGATCCTTCTTCGTTTTTGGTACTTCCACCTTTAGCACCTGCTTTAGCTTTTTCTGCAAGTTTTCTATTACGATATGCATAAAACGTATCGTTAGCTATTGTTAATACAAATGGCAATACCGCATAAACTTGTGGTCTCATCGCAGTTGTTTCTTGTGCCAACCATGCTGCAACTACTCTAACCATTGCGCAAACGAAAATACGTTCTTTGATATCAGTCAATTCTTTCATTTTTGATACTGAATTTAATAGACCAATAATAGCAGCAAAAGCACCCTTCAAAGCTGTATATAAAGATTGTTTTTCTTTTTGTTCTAAATCTAATTGATCTGAGATAATATACATGAGAGAAATTTCAAGAATGCCAAAACAAGCTGTAACTAAATCACCATTTGTAACAACAGCTTTAAGCTGATGACCCTCCAATTGCATTCTAACTTCTATTGATGCTAATTGAATTAACAATAATATGAGTATCTTTGGTTTATCCTTATTTAACATGGTCCATTCAGCACCTAAGAGATCCATCATAACTGAAGCTAATTTCAAAGCCGGATCTCGTTGATTTTTTCCTATCTTAGAACCAAGAATATCGCTCAATCCTTTGTGAATACTAAGTGGCCAAGATTCATCTTTCGCAGATGCTGATATCATTTCTTTTCTGCAAGAAACTAATAATGCTTGCAAAATGCTACATAATTTAAATTTTCTCTCTGTGTGATCTGTTTCAAAATCGCACGCAATTTTATTCATAATTGCATGGAAGGGTATTGTGTCAGTTGCATCCCAAGCATCTGGACCATATCTTCCAACTAAAGTAACTAAAATCTCTAGAGCTTCGTCAGTTTGAAAACTTTTCTCTGAATAAATATCACACATTTTAGATATTGCTTTATGTTCCAGGAGTATTTTTTGACCTGGTAAAAATTGTGCAATGCTTTGCAAACATCTGTAAGCTTCGATAACAATAATTAACATGTCATCGACTGAATCTTCATCCGCTTGAGAAATAATTTCAAGAAGAGCAGGAACATGCGTTACCATATCCGGATGAGATGCTAATTCTGGCTCTCCGCAAAAGGCAGAAAGAATTGATAGTGCTACTGATTTATAGACTTGTGCTGGACAATCAACAGGAACCGTGTCGCTAGATAATAATTTCTTTATAAATTTTGTACCAATAGCTTCAAAAAGCATTTGCTTAGCTGCCAGATTACAATCCGAGGCATTGACTAATTTAGTTACCATAAAAAGGACTGCAAACTTTTCTGAGTCTGTATTAACCGACTTCAAAATGGAAGCGCATTTTTTGACCTCCTCTGGAATACTCATATTGCTGCTTTATTTGTATTAATAAATTTTAAATAAATATATATATATGTGTCTATACATATACAAAATACAACAATACGTCACTGACCACTCTTCACAAAATGCATCGAATATCGATGCTCCAAAATGAAAATGATTTTCATAAGAATTCACAAATGAAAAATGCTCAAGAGTCACGCCTTACACGTACCACTGTCGAAAGGAAACTGGCATAGAAGTTAGCTGCTAGGACAAACACCTCAAGCTCTATAGCCTTGCCCTTTGACACGTTCTCTCTCTTGGTATAAAAATAACTTCTTAGTTTGAAACTATGGTCCGTACGTGTAAACGCTTTCGTGAAAAAGTTAAGTGAGCCTTCGTTGTCTTTCTGTTCTTCCCAACAAGAGAATAATTCTTTATCGACTCAATAATAAGATTAATGAAACGTGAAATAAGCATTTCTCATTCTTCTCATCCAAGATATCGAACGATTTAACTTTCTCTCTTTTTATATATTTGTCCTTTTATATTAAAATAAATATTCTATCTTATTTTGATATGAATATCGAGTAGTTCAATTTCATCAATTATTTTCCATCGTGCCATTTGTTGATTACAAAATGACAACATTAGAATTATCGTATCTGTTTATATTATTATATTATTCCTTCGAAAGAAGTTTGAAGAAGTAGGTGGAAAGTAAATACGTAGGTGGTATCCAAAGAAGAATGTTAAAAAACACGTTGCTGCGTTGGTGAGCACTTTCTGCGTCTCGCGCACATCGACGATGAAAAGATACCGCGCGGTAGGTACGAAAATAGTTCTCGCGGAGAAAGTGCTATAACGGGGAGTCGGCTCGAATTACAACCGTCAAGGGGGACGTATCTATTTCGGGTTTGATCTCCGTCGACGAGAAGGGAGAGAAGAACGACTTGCAAAGGATAAAACGTCGCGCATCTTACCGCGAACCTCCGTTGCAAGAGCAATGTGCATAAAACGCGACGCGTCTGACCTCTGCCGACCTACCGATTAACTCTCTCCCTACTTATATATTACTATAAGTAACTATTCATATATGTCATTGAACGGTATGCATATATATGTATGCACCCTACGTATGAATATAGCTATATATGCATACCATCCTTCAATATATATATATATATATATATATATATATATAATACATATATATACACACATCATACAGCATTAATAAGATGAAAGAATGAAAGAGACGGAATGAGAGAGGGAAAGGGGTAAAGGTTGGTTTCTAAATATAAATGGTTTGAAACATTACATAGATATATATATACCTTTCGACAAGTGCGACTGTCTGCTTTTCTCGTTTCGATGATAGTATTGTCCAAATCGAAGAAGACGGCATTAATATCAGCCAAGCGAAAGTTCTTTGCTTTGAAAGTCGCCATTGTTATTTTATAGAAGATAAGAATTCTGTACAACCATACGTCAGTGAAGCTGCCAATTAATTTCACTTTATGACCCGCGCATACGAACGCTCGTTCGTATTTAACGGTTTTCTTCCTGCCCTCTTTCCCTTTTTCCTCTATCTTTCTTAGGTCTTCCTACTACTCCCCTTTTCCTCCTCCCACTTTTTTTTTGTTCTCTTATCAAATGAACGTCTCGAAGCGCCACGTTCGATTTGCGACACTCAGGCTTTCCTATTTCCCCTACTCCCATATTTTATTATTGCGATTACATCGCAAATTTTCCGTGACTAATATATATATACATCACCATATTACTAATCCTTGATCTCGTGATGCATGTTTACATGATTACGTATCACTTACAGTTCAGAAATATTTCTTGCAAATTACGAACTTAAATTTTTATATGCTTTAGAAATTACGCATCGTCCAATAAAAAAAACACTATTTCAAAAAAATTTGCATGATGACATCTGTACAGATATAAAGGAACTAATGCATTCATTTCATTGGTAATTCCTCTCAAACTTTATTAACTGTTGATTTGTTAGGATTATTATTAAAATAATCACAATTGTTCAAATCACGATATTAATAATCTGGAATAATATGTATGTCAGATTTAATATCTGAAAGTAATGTTACAATTACTCTAAGATACAACTATTAACACATCACTTATCAGCAGCTAAAAATGCGTATGAACAAATACTGACTAATTTTAATTTTAATTCTTTGGTAATACTGAGAAATTTGTATAGAGAAAGCAACAGAAATTAAAGAATCATTATTTAGTGTCATTAAATGCTATTAATATTTATTATCATTAACGTCTGTAAACTTTCCAAGAAACTATTTAGTATTCTAGAAAAAGCTTCAAATAATTTTAACAATTATAATAAACTCCATCCTAATTATGATTTAATGTGAACAATCAAATCACAATTAGAATGGAAAAGAAAGAGCGGTGTACATTTTCAACATGCACAGGATAAATTTTCACTTTTATATAAATTTAATGAATAAAAATTAGTAATATTAGTTTAGAAATATGATTGATAACAATGACGATATTATTCACACTACTAATGATCTCTACTGTTTTAATATGATAAACAATGGATCTAAATAATGGCATAGTTCATAAAATTTATAGACCAGAACTCTTGTGATGATAGGACAGAAGTGACATCTAAAGGAGCTTTAAGTAATGTGATGGCTTCCCTCTTAGCTTAAAGTAATGGATGTTCTTCCCTCTGTTGATCACGTATAATCTATGTTCTTCTCTAGATTCACGCTTACGTATATCTGAATTAAGGAATATTTTTGATTTGTTTTTATAACAAGATAATATTATTATTGTCGAATTAAAGTGTCCTAAAATTATTTTTTGTTTATTTAGCGTAAACAAAAGATAAAGTGAATCTGTTTAAGCCGACTAACGTCTTTAGTGTAACAGAAAAACAAAAGTATCATAGATCTTTAAGGTTATAAAGACTCTTTGATAGAAAAGGAATTTTATTATTTTATACACAAATATATTTTTGTGAAGAAAAATGGCTCACTATAAAGGAGCTGCCAGCGAAGCTGGTCGAGCAATGCAACTCATGAAAAAACGTGAGATTGCACAGCAGGAAATAGAATTGAGAAAAAAGAAAATAGAAGATGATCTGAAAATTCATAATATAGAAAACAAATTTGCCACTCATTACAATGCAGTGGAACAGCAATTAAAAACATCTACCATCGGTCTTGTTACCTTGAATGAGATGAAAGCTAAACAAGAAAACATAGTGAAGGAACGTGAAAGAAAACTTGCACAAAAAGAACAAGAAAAGGAACAAGAGAAGGAAAGAGCACTAGCTGCAAAACAAGCAGAGAAAAATAAACAGAAACGACAAATACAAGCGTTATCGTTTAATTTGGATGAAGAATCTGAAGAATTAGACGATGAATCAGATGAAAATTCTGATAAGTCTGAAAAGTCAAAGAATGAAATGAATGGTCCAATTATTAAAAGAATTAAGAAGAATCCTGATGTGGATACGAGCTTTTTGCCGGATAGAGAAAGAGAAGAAGAAGAAAATAGATTAAGAGAAGAACTGCGACAAGAATGGGCTCAAAAACAAAATGCGTTAAAGGAAGAAGAAATAGAAATAACTTTCAGTTATTGGGATGGATCTGGTCATAGACGCAGTGTCATTATGAAGAAAGGTAAGTCACAAAAAGTATTTGTAATATCATAGTTTAGCATGCATCTGCAATTGTTAATTTTAAGTATTTGCATAAAATCAATAAAAGTTCATATTAATTAATACTAGTTATTATTATTTACAGGTAATTCAATTTATCAATTACTTCAAAGATGTCTGGAAGTTTTAAGGCGAGAATTTAGTGAACTTAAAACTGTAATGGCAGATCAATTGATGTACGTCAAAGAGGATCTTATCTTACCGCATCATTATACTTTTTACGACTTTATTGTCACCAAGGTATGTCTTTATATATTTTTTAACATATACTAATATATGTTATATATTAAGTATTTAGAAAATTTTCAATATATATTTTTCTCGTTACAGGCGAGAGGTAAGAGTGGACCACTTTTTACATTTGACGTTCACGATGATATCAGAGTTATGCATGATGCAACTGTTGAAACTGAAGAATCGCATGCTGGCAAGGTTTTGTTAAGGTAAGTTTTTTTTTCTAGCAGCATATCTATTCACCATGTATAAAGTGAATATTATTTTATATGTAATAATAAATTACATGTTTTGAATATAAATAATGATGGAATAATGATGATTATTATTATTATGTATATTTTAGGTCATGGTACGAAAGAAATAAACATATATTTCCTGCCAGCCGATGGGAACCTTTCGATCCCACCAAAAGTTACGACAAATACACGGTTTCGGATAAAAACAAAAAGAAAGACTTAATAAAATAATGTATTTAAAATTACATAGAAGAAATGTAAATTAAGGAAATATTATATATTTAACACATCACCGATCAGTGTGGAATTGTACATATTTGTGTTTAATTATATTTCATTGAAGATGGTGAGTGTATAGTCTGAGTGAGTGTAAGTCCACTTGATTGGCAATGTGTTAATGAATTATAAATTCGGTAGAATCCTGTAAAACGTGAATCATACATTGTCGCCTTTTTCGTAATTGTTTTTTATTTTTATAATTTATCACTTTCTTGAAGGATAATTTACGACAAAGACAGTGATAGAAATTTGTGATTTTCTAGATATAACATATATGTTTTCATAAACATATTGTAAATAATTATTCTACAAGATGATTTCTGATAAAGTGAATTTATAAGTAATTAATCACGTTTTAAAAGATTCTTGTTATGTAGTTGTCTTTATTATTACATACTTGAGAAAGAGAGAGGCACGTGATTCATCATTTTAAATTTATCTAAATTAGATAGTTGCGAAGTATTCAAATATAATATGAATGTATTGTCATAATGACGAATTATTTGAGTCATTCACAGGCCAAAGCGATTCATTCCATAAAACCAAAAATAGAGAAAATCGATAAACTTTTATACAATGTTTAACAGCCATGTAAGATTTTGTTGTTTAATTTTGTTAAGCTCATTATTACATATAAAAAATTTAGCATCATTGAAGCGCTTTAGTACTATTATTTGAAAAAGAATCTAAACGTGGAAATAATCCTTGTTGCCTGTAAACGGTTAGATCATATATAAGTTTGTTAGATAAAATATTATCTATTTAACTTCAAATCCAACTTTTAATTTTTCTATAAATAGCAGAAAATACAAGATATTCATTTTATATAAGATATAATATATGTATATGCATATATAAGATTTCAAATGTATATTATTTCCTATTTCCGTAAAATAATATTGTGTATGTGTGTGTGTGTGTGTATATATAAAAGAGATTAGTAACGAAAAAAATCATATTTCTTTAGAAGCCGCTGTTATTTGTCTTTTTTCATTACCATCAGTTGATGAAGCTATAATTATTTTTGAATCTTATAATAACCCCATTAGAATGTCTTCGTACATCTTGTAAAGTACTTATTGTAATACAGTGCTAACTAACGCATTTATTAAATTTGTATTACTTGTATTTGATGGTAATAGCATATGTTTTTGTATTATAGGCTTTTTACAATTTTTGTATGTAACATCAGTTTGTAGTACCTATTATAAGGGGGACGGAAAGTAATGTCGTTTCTGCGCATGTTAATTGCATTTATTATTTATTAGCTCATTGTGTACTTCAAAGCTATGTTTGAATTTAATGTAAAAAAATGACATTACTTTCCGATCCCCCCAATATTTTATAAAATATTACGCGATATTGTAAATTATGTAAAAATATTTGAATTATTCATTGAAATTTTCTCGCATAATTCACATAATAATTTCTTTTCTTCATCATTAAAACAATAAGGATTATTACTAGCGTGAATAATGTTGTCATTGTTATCAATCATATTTCCAAACAATATTGCTATTCTGTTTTTTTTATAAGTAATTTTATGAAACATTTTTGACTGATATGCTTTTAACTGTTAATAATATTTTTCATTATATTCCTATTAAAATAAAAATTCATAAACAATTAAATATGACATACCATATTATTCTTCTTTGATTGACAAATTTCATTTTTATGCATTTTATTTTGTTTAATTTTGTCTTGCTCATTCGTAAATGCTTATTCATAAATAGAGAAAAGAAAGAGATATCATTAAATAATATATTTACATATATATAAATATGTTCAGTTATATGTTACCAGGTACGCCACCATATTCATTGTACAAACTAAAAAATTGTTGCGTATTTTCAGCTAATTTTCCAGTTTCAAGTGGTACGTTCTTTAATATCTCTTTCAATCTTTCACGATTTTTGTATTGACATAATAAAGTTTCTTTCATCTCTATCTATGTTAAGAATCATCCTAAATATACTTTGTTTTACTTATAACAATTTACTTATTGAAGTGAATATGTTAAATGTGTTTAATATATTCGAAATTGCAAAAAATATTTACTTCTATATTATTATCAAATTTTTTGATAGCAGTATCCAAATTCTCTATCTTCGATATTTCTTTTTTCAACTCCTCATTTATTGTACTAATGTTTTTCAATTGGCATTTATTAATATTATTTCTTAGATATGCTTTCCCGATGTCATCGTGATCATCTTGTAACAAAAGATCAGAATTTCAAGAAAACATTCGCAATAAATTTTTTATAATTTTAATTACCTTTAATTTGAAGATTTTCTCGTAAACGCGCGAAAAATTCACGTTCTCGTTGATAACCTAATTGCGTTAATTCCTTTAATTCAGTTATTTCCTCTTGCATTCCCTTTGTCGATATATCTTTTATCAAACCAGGAGTATATTCAATATACTAACATTTGTATTTACAAATAAAAACTAAGAAACTAAGAGAAGCTAAATATTATTTAAAAAGTCAAAAATCACATGACGTGCTTTAAAAGATTTTGATTGGATTACATTAAATGTAAGCTGTCCAATCAAAATTCAAGGAAATAAGCTTTCGCAACGTCACGATTTATTTGCGGGAAAAATTTGAATTTCATTCGAAACAATTATCGTCGAAATTAAGACGCAAGAATTGATAATAAAAAATATATATAAGATTGTTAATAAGATTAAATCCTAAGAAATACTATCTCTGATGAAAAATTCAGTGTTACGGTTTTTCGAGTTTCGTAGTAGCAACCTTTGCACCTGTATTAAGTAACCTGATGGTACCTCTGTTAACTTTCCACGATATTTCACAGTCTTTAAAGCTTTCTCCTTCTTCCTCATCTTGTGTCACATCCGAACACGATGTATCATCCGTCATTAAAACATTCATTTCCGATTCTATCGAAGAATTCGATTGTGTATTTGGCGTATCTACTTTAGACGAATTGATTATTTCTATCGAAGGCATCGTATTTCTAATTTCAGAATTGCTATTTAATCGTTCGGAAATTTCTTTCGTATTATCCGCTACAATCCAATGATGTCTTCCACTGAACGACGAATTACGCGAATCATGATTCCTATTCGTTCTATAGGATGATCTCGAACATGTTTTACTATCCTCTTCATCGCTGCTTCCTTCCGTACAAAGTTCTTCTCCTGATATCCATAATTCTTCTTCTTCCTATAAAGTAGAAATAATTCAAATCATATCTTTTCGAGAATATAATGGGTCCAATTATGTACAAATTAACTAAAAATTAACAAACGCAATACGGATCTCATTATTTAGTTATTCAAAATTATTTAAAACTTGTAAATAATATTAATTACGATACTTAGTATTAAAAATATATCTAATAGAAAAATTAAGCTATATTATTATTATTAAAATTTTCAAATGAAATTTACTAAAATTTAAATCATAGAGGATTATTAGCTTTCTGCATGATTTGGTTTATTATTAATAACCGATAAATTGGTATCTATATTTCGTTGATCGAACGGTGATAGGAGTGAGGAGTTTTACTAACAAAATTAGATAGTAGTGCAAATGTACTACTACAACACTATATTCTCACTATAACGAATCTTACGAACGATATGTAAGTCTGAAAAAGCAGGTCAAAGCAATATATATATATATATATATATATAATTTTGAATTACGTGTCATCGTCTCACCTCCCTCTTTAATCTGGCAAGTTGAGACTGTATTGCCGGTTTCGTGAGGTTATCTTTCCCCGTGAGTTTCGATGAATTTATAGACATATTCTATATATCTCCTTTGGTGGAATAATAGTTGTTTGTTATGTTGTAAGAGATGACCGAAAAAATGAAACTTAACAAAACTTTAATTAAATATCAATTTTCGTTATAATAGGTTGGGCAAATAAAAAAATAAAAGAAGAACAAATTCAAAGATTGGCAATTGTTGGATCATAGTACACATTGGCTTGTCGTCTTTTTTAAATTCTTTTTTTATAGTTTTTCATAAATTTGACACGCTCGCACTAAAAGAGAGAGATGCTGAAAATAGGATATCTATTTGCGGTCGACAAAGAGGACCAAGTCATCACCGTCTTCCTTTTTTTTATTTCCTCATCGAGACTACTACAGTGGAGACTTTTATCTTTATCTTTATCTCTTTTTCTCTCTCTCTTTTCTCTTTCTCTCGATGCTGAATACTTAACGCGTCTGCGTCCGTGATATTTTGCAGTGATTGTATATATATATATGTATCTCTCTCTTTCCTTTACATGCAATTCAATCGATTCAAGGTATCGAAAGACCTTGAACTAGCGAATGTGGAACACACGCACAAAAGAAACCGGTTAATGTCGTTACGTTATATTCTCTTGATTAAATTCGTAGTTATTGAAATAATAATATGCGATAATTTTCAATTGATTTATACACTCGACGATATAACACGAATCGTTGAAATCGTAAATTAATATAGAGAAAAGTAAATCAGAGATATCCAATTGTTATCGTCTACTTGTTCAAATAACATTATTGTCATGCAAAACGTAGTTTATTTTTCGATTCACCGATGAACTTTCACGAAACACTACTTCGATGTTACATACGTTCAAGTTTATCGAACATTACAATTCAAATTGTCGACCAATCAGCACGCATATTCGCGAGGAACAGTGATATTGTAACTTTGTAGGATTTGAATGGAACAGAAAAATCATACGTATCTATTTCAATGTTGATATATTGTTATCTTCAACGGCAATGTTAAATATTATTCTAATATTTCTTTATCTACTTTCTTCTCTCTCTTTCTTTAGTATCTCATTTTAAATTTTCTATTTCATGTTAAGCGAAAACAGAAAATAAAAATAAAAAAAAAAATAAAATAGAAAAGAAAGAAATATTAATGGAAATTGTAAAAAATATATCGTTGCAAAATTAAAATAAGATTAACGTCTTCATTATATCAATATCACTTTTCATAAATTCCCAATTAATTGATAAATGATGTTTTCCCAAATATTTCTCGGATACGGTTTTTCCAATTTTGCACGTACAATGATAACTGATGCCCGAAAACTGCACACTGGCTTTGAAATCACGACAGCGGCGGCGCTTACGGGCAAACACATAGCTGGATATATAAATAAGCGTATCATTTCGCTTGCGCGGCAAACCAGGTGCGCGTTTCTACCGTTTACAGCCACTGTGCTCCAGTTTTCGAGTTCTTCTTATTCAAGGACGATTTAAGCGTCTAGATTAGAAGGAAAAACAAGAATGTATATAGTTTGAAATTTTTATATTATGAAAGTTAAAAAAGTAAAGAATAAAGAAAAAATAAATAAGAAAGCAAGATTAGATATGTTACGTTATTATTTATAATCACGATGTCGTCGTTTGCTTGATCGAATTTGGATCCATATATGTAATATTTTCTGGAAAATGGTCCATGATAATAAATTTCTTCTCATTAAGTTGATTCAAAGTATTCAAATAACCAAACCAATAGATAACGAGACCAGGACCAAATCTATTCCAATAACTCAAAAATTGTTCCCTTATGTACTTTTGATGTATTTCATTATTGCCAAAACGTGCCTTTGATTCAATCCAATTCACTACAAAACCATTCACAGCGATAGGAACTTCTAATTTAAAATCTGGAGTTTTGTCGTATCCTCTTGATCGTAAATGTTCTTCATTACGGAATGCAAAGTTCCGTTCTGTCAAATAATTCTCTAATTTCATTTCATACTCTTGGCCTATTGAACTAATATTTTTCTTATTAATGTAATAGAAATAATATATTTTTATGTCGAATGAGAATGGAATACCTACATGCCCATAGCATCTGCTATCGGTCCATAAAGATCGTCATATAATATACACTATAATAAAAATAAACAGAATGACAGATATTATTTAAAGTTATTATCAAAATAATTTTAAGAGGGATTTTACCAAATATACTTCATATGATAGATCCTTATCTTCTATTAAAGTTGTATCCTTAAAAAGTCTACTAACATCTTTACGAGAGACTAAAAGAAAATAATTTGTATTCTTTTTAAACGGTAAGAATGTAAATTATAATTTATAATATTTTAATGGCAAATGTGTGCGCGTATATATGTAAAAATATTTTACCGTTAGGGTCATCCTGACTGCAATGTTTTTCTAAAACATTACGTGCTAATAATGCCGGTGGAGCGTCGATTTCTTTTGCCATCTTTAATAAAATTCCTACAGGTTCTCCTTTCTGTATAGCTTCTATGTAACTGTAAATTACAAAATAAGTATATTAATAATGTATCTAATAATAATGTATAAGTAAAATAAAATGCAATTACTTTTCGTAATAATTTTTATTTGGTCCAAACAATTTAGTATGATTGATCTTCATTTTTTGCTGTATCTCTAACGATAATATACTGAACAAAGTATTAATTGGCACACTAAACAAACATAAAATGGTTAGTACTTTCACTGAAATAGTTTTCCATAAAATATAAAAATATAAATTCATATGTATATATTTTATTAAAAAATAAAAGTATAAGTATAACTTTTATAAACAAACAACACAACTTACTTGTCATATTTTTCTCTTAACATTTTTGCACAGTCTTTTGATAATCCATTGAACTTGTGAATTGAGGTTATAATCTGATTGTACAATTCGAGCTCCATTTTTCTTTAATTATTATAATTTTTAATTAATTAATATAATTTATAATTAATTAAATTTATAACGCGTTCGTCGAACTTTGTAAGATTTTTATTTATTGCTTCAAAAAATAAAGAAACAGTATTGCCAATGTATACAAATTTTCAAGCATTTGTAATGAATTGATGAGATGCGCTAGATATTATGAATAATTCTAAATAAAGTAAATACTTATGTTTTTGGGTATTACTTTTTAAATAACGATTATATAAATAATAAAATATATACGAGTTGATTTTATTTTTATTTTATGTTTCAAAGTTATCGTCAGTGTTAACTGGACAAAAGACGAAAATTCACTTTCGATATCTTTCTTCGATAGTTTTATGATTTATGGTATGCGCGAGTTATAATTTGTCAGAAAATCGGTTTTTAATTTAATATAAACAGAGATGTATAAAATTTCAAATGTACTAAATAGAAAAATAAAAATAAGTCCTGTTCTGTGTTGTTTTATAAAATAATTTACATTGTATTTTGTAAGGAAAATAATTACGATTAATTAATAATGTTTTTAAGCGAGTTATTATCCGTATTTGATAAATTTTCATGAGAGTTTTTTATTTTTTTCAGTGTACATAAGTAGATTTATGGAGTGAATGTAATATTAAAAAGAATAATTATGAGTAGAAGTAGGAAATCAAAAATATCACATAAATTGGAAGAAAATAAAGATAAGTTTCAAAAGCCGATACAACAAAGAAATCATGGTAATCTTTGTTTTCTAAAATAACATATTTATATATACTAATAATATACTATCTTCTTTTTATTTTTTAATATTACTAGTTGTTATGTAATGCAGGCAGAAAAGAAATTAAAATTTATGCATTTCTACATGTTTATAGATAATTCATCATTGCACATGGAAAATAATACAAAGAATAGTCCAATAAGAAACTCAAATGAAACTCAAACTCATCCTGGTCACAGTACACCAATTCCAAAAAAATATTCTAGAAATAATATAGAAGTGTCTCCGGAACCTTGTTGCAATCGTAGTCCGATATCAATTCCATATACACAAGATGCCAGCGAAGTTGCCTGGGATTGGCAAATTTCAGCTGGTTCTGCTAAAAGCAAAACCGAGGATGATCATACTGTTACTACACCTAAACAGGCAAGGATACTTCAAAAAAAACGTATTTTAAATTCTCCATTATTATATAAACCTTTAAGAAGGAGATTAATTAAAACGGATAGTGTAGAAAATGTTGGAAAATTTGCTGCAGAATTAAAAGCGTTGACTGAAAAAATGAAAACTATACAGCGCAACGATGAGGATTTTATAGAGAATGACATAGACAACAATAAGGATGAAGTAGAAAATCATGAAGAAAAGGATCACGAAGAAAAGGATCAATTTGATGAACTAATTGTTTCGGATACAAATACTTTTGCCAATAAAGTAAGCACAAGTTTTGAAGAATTATTTGATGAATCGATAGAAGATTCAATGGTAAAATGTAGCCAAGAAATAGAAGAGAAATTTAATCTATGTACAAGCAAAAAGACTAGTACATTTGACTCATTCAAACGAAATAGAGAGAAGGATACATTTATCACAAAAGAAAAAAGTAAAAGTGCAAGTAATTTAAGTGAAAATTTAAAGAGCACTTTTTTTTCACAAGACTCTCCGATATTGAATGTTAGCAATTTTTGTAAAACATATTCTAAGACTACTCCTAATTGTAAGAAAAATGTAGATATAGATGTAAAAAGATTGGAAGCGAAAGAAAGTATCGCGAAGCAATCTTCTGTAAATAACAATATTATAAATAGTCATAATGAAAATTTACAAAATTATAAAAATTTAGTAAGACGTAATAATGCCGAATTATTTGAGATACCAGATGATTCTTTCGATGATTGTTTAGCTACTTGTATAGAAGATGATAAATTATTATCTGAAACAACAGAATATGATAACATTTTTCCGGACTCAGATATTAAACCACATGAAAATGAAAGAAATTATAAACATTCTAGTTCAACGAATAGAAATGCAACTAAAAATGTAACAAAATCAAATAATATTGGCCATAATTCCAACAGCTGTTGTATTAATCAAACTTCTTTGGATACTTTGAATAAATCCATTAACAATTCTAATGTCAATAGTAATCTTACCGAAAACAGAAAATTTTTTAAAACTAGAAGTTTATCAGATTCATATTTTGGACATGAAAAAACTACTAATATAAATACAAAACCTAATACATCTAATTCACGTCAAATAATAAAACACTCTTCTTCTTCAAATTTGCCATCTAAATCATATGTAAATACTAGTGGTAAAAATACAACAGATGGAAATGTTAATGCAAACAAAAACATCAAATCGATAAGTAACATAGAAAATATGCGTACACTTAATGATAGTAAAATTATGTTAAAAGATTCTGAAATAAGAAATATGAGAAATTCACAGACTATGGTATGTACGCCTGAAGAAATAGAAAGAAAACGTTTAGAAGCAAAAATGAGATTAGAAGCAAAAAGAAAAATACAGACAAATGTTAAACCAGCATTAACTTCAGAAATACCATCAAAGAAGATACAAAGGTAAAATAGTGTTATTTTTTCTAAATTTTAGACTTTAAATCTATCTTCAGTGAATACTTTGCAAATTTATTATCAAATCACATAGTAACATCAGTTCTATGAAACTACAGTGCAAATATATAGCAGATAGAAATAATAACATTTTAGCATTATACCTTTACAAAGTATTTAAGTTAAATAAATGAAGAATATTTTAACATGTTATAGTATTTTTTGTTATATTTATAAAGGGTTACGTTAATTTTATTGTTGACAACTAATGTTCGAACATAAAATTTTTCTTCAAACCACATACATTTCTATTAATATTTATATTAGATAAGAGCGTGCATTTATATTTAATTATTAATAGAAAAGTATTATTAATTTATATCTTAAGTCTGTGACTTAAATGTTAAACGAAATAAATGTAATGCTTTTGTAGCTCCTTTTTTACTATAAGAATATTAAGTATACTAAATTTTTTTTATAAGATAAATTATGTTTTCTTTTTCTTTTGTTTTTTTTGTAAGTAGCAATGTAGTTTATTTAATATTTTCTAATGAGATTTTTTTTATGCATGCATTGCTTTAATTAGAAAAAATATTTTTGATGTAAATACAAATCGATACAATTCTATTGTTATTATCAATACTTATAAAAATAAATATAAAATAAGAATATTTATTTTTTTTTCTACTCTATTATTGATTGTTTTTTGTTTATTATATGGATTTAAGATTTATTTCAAATAAAAGTTACAAGACATTAGCGATCTTATATTTTTCACAACTACAAAATAGAATTTTTTGTTTTTTTGAATAGAAGTACAAATAAAATTCTCTTATGTAATATTAATTGATTTGCAACGTATCTATCTCATATATAATATATACTTATATTTTTTACCCTATTTGTATCATAAGAAAGAATGAAAAATAAAGCCCTTATCGTTATATTTCATGTCACACTCAATTCTATTATGATAAGGAACAACAAAATCGAGCATGTATATATATATATGCAAATGGGTTAAATCAAAGCTTCATAAAAAAAAACTAAAATTTAAGAAAGAAAAGATTTTATATTTGATAAAAGTAGACTTCATCTTATTTTTGTGTTAAACGTATTAGTTAATTTCGTCCAATGATTACAAATTTATAAATAAAATTATTCGATTGGACTAACTGTTAGCTTGTTATAAAAAAGAAAGTAGAAATGGAAATAAAAAATTCTATAACAAAGTAAATAAGTATTTACATATATGTATATATATATATCATCGTATATATAATTTTCTACATACATATTTAATATAATCATAAACGAATAATCATAAAATTTATCGTAAATATGCATATATGATGATACCTTTTTAACTTCCTTAAAATGTTAAAAACAGATGTCAAGTGATTAGCGCAGTGAAGGGAAAAGTAAAATGGCGGCGTCCTGTAAAGGACGAGTGAACGCATGCGTCCTTTGAAAGTAGTGAGAGAGGGAGAGAGAGGGAGAGAGAGCACGCGGGGGTGGAAGTGGGGAGTTGGGGTGAGGGAGAAGGTATCGGAACCTTTTCGTCGAATCGATATGACGAGTGACGTCACGTGACATCGAGTGTGTTCGGCCGACGACTTCTGAAACTCGCGAAAACGACTTTTCTTTGTAATATTTCAACTCGCTTTGACACTTCTTTCTTTTTCCGATATTGGTTATTTATTTGTTGAATTATTTACTCGTCAAATGTTTTATCTTTTTCTCAAATGAAAATAATATTAATTTTGTCGCAATAAAAATAATCCGAATTTGTTTTCATTTGTCGAATTTATCTGAATATTATAGGACAAATATTAATCAAAAGATAATAGTGATAACGTGTTAATGAGAGAGGAAGAAGAGAGAGATAGAGGAGGAGGATGAAAGAGGAAGAGATAAATTGATAGAAAAATGGCGCGTAGAGCGGAAAGAAAAATAAGGATCGTACGATATAGAATAAGGTTTTAGACGAGAAGCGCATGAACCGAACGGTTTGAGGAATAGGATCGAGCAGGCAGGCATATTGTACTGGTAGTCAGTCCACTGGTAGTCGTTCTCCGTCGAGCTTGAAGAAAGCACGTGTTATTTACTTACGTCAACGAATCCACCATCGGCACTACTACCAACAAAAGCAGCATTGGGGTACCAGTAACAACACATCAGTTGCGACATCATCTCTAGTCACCACTATTAACCTGAAGTAAAGGATCGTAGGCACCATTGGGTGTTCTCTCTTCGTCTTTCAACCCTTTATCTCCTCCAATCATCGAGACTCTAGTATACACATATTTCGTGATTCGAGATAGATGAGCATTCGAATTGCTAGTATTACTATCTTCCAGTATTTCGAGTAAAGCGGTTCGCGACCTTAAGATAGAAAGAGAGAGAGAGGCACGACGGCGAAGTTGTCGTCTTTATTATCATTTTACTATCACGATGTTTCTCGCGTTTATTCCTTTTCTTTGCACTATCGTTGCTACCCAAGCCGAAATTTTCACCAATAGTTTCCTCGTTAAAATGAGACAACCGGCTGAACGATATTTGGCCGATCAAGTTGCTGCTAGAAACGGATTCGTCAATCTTGGACCGGTGAGTTAATGTTTTTGTGACGTATACTCCACGTGTATGCCTATCCTTTATCGATGCATCTATCTATTTTATTATTATTTATTTTTTTATTATAATATATATGTATGTATGAAGAAATTTATTTAAAGTCACAAAACGTAAGGTTTTATTCGAAATTGATTGGTCGATAGTAATGAAAATATAAATATCGTCCAATCGGAACTTGTTTTACATCATGATTTGTCGATTATTTTATAAAGTATTAATAGGATATTTTAAACACGCTATACAATTCTTAATTTTACATTAATTTGATTGTTTTTTTCTTTTAATTGGATGTTAAAATAAATTTAGAAATTGTACAGAATACTTGCAATTTCTATTATAAGGATTCTAATGTCTTCATGAGATTTTATGCGAACGAATCCAAGAAATTTGATAAACTAATTTTTCTGTCTGTCTCTTTCACAAGCATTCTTTTTTTATCATCTTAAATGAACAATTACGATGACGGAGTTCTTTCTCTCGACCGTATGGTATCTTTTATTTAGGTTTCGATGACAACAATATGATTGATGCGATGGCTTCCTTGAGATAAGTTACGGGAATTGGAATTTTATTTACCGAATACATTACTCTCAGATTTAACGAATTATTGATTTCTCTATTGGTAAATCTTCGAATCGACTAATAGAAAATAACAATCAAATATGTGTAAAATGACGAACAAAGATATTAACAAAAATTATATGTTTCTTATTACATTTTTTGCTAATTTGTAAAAAGTACACTTGTGTTCCTTCAATTTTGGCTTGTACTACTTAAAGTAACAGATCAGTAGTATGATCGGACATATATCAGTATAGAAATACTATTACTTTTTAAACTGATTAAAATGAAGAAGTTTTTCAAAAAATTGTTCAATAAAAAATTGTTCTTTTTTTAAAAGTGAATTTGCATATAAAGATCCTTCGATGATGGTAACAATAAGTTGATAATGGAATGAAAAGTGATCTCGTTAAGTTTCGCTACAGCTGCGCACATTATTTCGAAAGAGAGATGTTATCACGTGGATAATATCGATCTATCGATGATTAAATATGCCATAATATTGAAGTATATCTTAGGAATGTATGAAAAACAAATAGCATACTTTGGAATAGGAATCAACCATGTAACGTTGATGGTTTTCGTGGGAACGATGTTTATTCGAGAAATATGTGTTCTTATGTATGCGTACTTATGTATATGAGAATTTACGAATGGCTTTTATATGTTTTTAAATTGTTAAAACATATCTTTCATTTTTGGTCTATTAATATATAAATCATTTCTGAAATTTATTATTTATCCTCTTTCTTTTTTAATTTAATTGCCCAATTTTAAAAATATTTAAAATATTATCGTTCCATGATGATAGTAAGATGTATGCAATGATGTTATTAATTTATGGTAGAACAAAGAATTTTTCAAAGAAAACAAAAGAAGAGATTTATTAAGCGGAATCATTTTAATATTACTCCTTTGAACGTCGAAGAACGTTGAAGATTATATTCCTTTATCTCTTCATGAATGACGCTTTTCGATAGCAATCAATTTCGAATCAAGCAATAATTAAAGGATACTACTTTTTATTCTTTTTTTTTTTTGTAATAAACAAAACGATTAATTGCGACACAATTCGTAATTAAAATCGAACAAGTGATGAATATAAGTTAAAAATATCCAGAAATTTTAAAAAAGTAATTCTCAAGTCAATATATCTATTTTTAAAATGTATTTAACATATATTAAATACATTTTTACCTTTTGAATTTTACGTTTGAATTATAGTAGACGTTCAATGATTCATGCGGGTCTTGTATTTTTAGAGGTTCATTGATCTTTGCTTTTAGTATTTTACGTAGGTTGCATAAAGTGACTAGATCGATTCGTTATTGTTCATTGATTTTAAAAAATATACACTCTAATATATAATATATACACTTACATACGCAAAACTACGTTCAAATTATAAAAATACATATACAGTTTGAAAAAGAAGTAGCTTAAAAAATCTTTAAAAAGAGTAATTGATTTTTAAAATAACGTTGGGACTGTTTGCTTATCTAGAAACTATAGGCTAACTCTTATACCCATAAAGGTAAAGCATGTATTGCAGTTTTATGGCATATTTGTTGCCTGGGAAATTGTGCGGAAAATATACACTCGATTTATGCACTTAAATCGCTGACTGAAAATTGCTTTTACAAAGTTACACCGATCGTATTTCGTTAACACCCCCTTTCCCTTCTTTTTATAATTTTACTATAGACTCCCATGTTCGCACATAGTTTTCGAACTTGTTTCGCTCTGCTTGGAGAATGTTACTTTTTTTTTCTTTTTTGCTTGTTTTTCAAACACAAATTTAAAGTTTAATTAGTTAAATTACAATTTGTTAATAGTTCAAACATGGAAATTAAATGTCTGATTAAAGCAACCTTTAGTATGTTACTTTTCTCTACTAGTTGTTTTCAAAGTATAGTCCCTTAGATCCAAATTATTTGTTATAATTTCACATATTACAAATTTGATTCTCTATTTATAGTTTAAGTATTATACACTTTCCAAGTATTATATTCGATTAAAATTATTTACAATCATATAAAGAATAGAAAATTTTATTTGCTGGTAACAATTTTTCGATAGTTTTTCAGAGGAAAAGGAAACCAGTTTTCATGATGATAAAATACTGTAATTTAATAATCTGTTCGAACAAGTAACTCAATATTTCACGTAAAACGTAAAAGCGGAGCAACGTTTTTACGAAAAGCTCCTTTTTTATTTTTCATCCAACTTTATATATTTACGTAGGCGATAGAAGCTTTCGCATAACCACATACGCACATATACTAACACAACCAGGTTACTTTACTTTTGGATAAAATTATTTTAACCTGATGTTTTTCCTTTTGCATAAAACTACGACGAGATTAAATACAATTTTTCATCGATAGTTATCTCTATTGACGTAACGATGCTTAGCTTAACGACCATAGTAGAGAAGATAACAATCGGATTAAAACAGGCCTCGCGGTGAATAAAAAATAAAAAAAAGATAGAGATAAATCACTCAATAAAATCTGCTCGTTTATGTAAAGCGAGAAAATAAATCTAGATGATAAGGGGTGATCAACCCTATGTTGTACTGTCTCATTGAAGGTAAATGTATGATTTAGAAAGAGAGACGGAGAGGGACGATGTTGTTAAGTATTTGTGTATCATAGTATATGATTCTTGTCACGTACTTCGAAGACACTTTTTAATTGGATTATATACGATCAAGTGTGGGCGTATTCAAACGGAATTAATGGGATAGGGGGTGCGAGATTAAGTTTGGTATGCAAGCGTTTGATCTAGAAAAAAAAAGAAAGAGAGAAAAAGATAGTATTACTATTTCAACAACGGAATGATCCTCTGGAATGGTTTATGAGCATCCAAGTTTTTTTCCATCGAAGAAAATGTCTGCAAAAAGGGATAAGAAAAATAGAATTACTATGTAAATTTAGCTGGATAGAAAATTTCACAATAGATTATGAATTTTGTCGTGATCCGGATTGAAATGTGAGAGGGAATAGTTGAGTCGAAGTATAACGATTGGTATAAGACGGTCATAGCGGAGGGCCAACCGGAATATCCGAGCGGCTTAAGAAAGGAGACCAAATGGAACAGGGTGTAAGGTATTGGATGGATTAACGGGAAAGACTGTGTAGGGTGTGTGGGTACGAAGTGGAATCGAGCAACGCGTGTTAGATAGGTGCGCGAAAAGAGACCAGGAAAAGGATGTGTTGGGCTCTGGAACAAATGGCCAAGGGGAAAAGTTGATAAAGGAACTACAAGAGCTGAGAAAGAGTAGTAAAGGTCAAGGGGAAAGGGGAGCGATGAAAATGAATGGGAAAGATAGATAGCAGATTGAAGCAACGTCAGATGTGTTTGCATCGGTATGTTAAATATTGTTATTTAAGTTTTAGTTAAGTTATTTTCACAAAATATTATTTCTGCGTAGGGTAATAGTTTTCTCTTTTATATTGTTTAAATAAGTAATGTAGTAGGGCAGATAGATGGTAAGATTTGTCGTTTAACAATTGTAAAGGGAACGGACACGTTGTACCGACAAGAAAATATTCAAGAAATATTTTCACAATTTTCAAAATCGCTTGATTTGTTTCAATCAATTTATAAGTCATCATAAAAGATTCTGATCGAAAGATAAATTAATTGCGAGGCCTTTTCTACTTATTTACCTTCTTCGTTTTCTTCTTCGTGATTCTTCTTAATCCCACTTTTTAGCGTCGTACCATGAACGCTGAGGTAAACCCATTAGAGATGGCGTAAAGGAGACCTGAGATGGATTTTATTTTTTTACTTTCCGTCTTATCACCGTTCGTGACCGATGGGACCGTCTATTTTACGATGTTGATCATAAATATTGTCGATGGTATTTTTTCACAAAATTTTACGATAATCGTTGGGATTTATGACACCAAAAATTATTACTTTCCTTTTTATTTTCATTTGTTGTCATTACTTAATACAAGAACGAAGAAAAATGATCCAATTTTTCTTTGAAAGACAAGAGATTATTATAGATGATATTCTGATGGATATGATCACGCGATATAATTAATATCATTTTTGATCAATCATTTTTCGTTATGAGAAATAATAAATTAAATGTCCATCAGATTTTGGTAAGAATTGTGATTTTTCGCCTCATTGTTTCTCTTCATTTTTCTTTTCTCCCTTCTTTTTTTCCACAACGTTAATTTTAGTGTTATTATATTCATTCAATATTGTTTTACTTTACGACTTTTACCATCGATCATTCCTCTAAGAAATATACTTCTCATAATCTACTAATTATATCATATATCTATCTATACGTTTGCGTACGCGTGTACTCATTCGCGTGACATTTAAAATTATGGTTTGGATAATCTTTAATGACGTGGTGCTATCCTCATCTCTCAAAATAGATAATTGGGGTCGAAATTACTACGGGTCTGAACTGAATTATTGGTATTATCCTCGTCGTTTTTCATACATTTTGTGTCTTTGAAATAAATTACCAGCATCGATATTTGATTCCCTCGAACGATAGCTATTATCTAAAGATAATAAAAAAAAAAAAGATGAAACGTTTGGGATGATATTTTCAACTATATCGAAAAGCAACGTTTTTTTTTTTTTATATAAAAAAATATAAGGGAAAGCAAACGAGCTAGGAGATCTCGAGTATCGTAGTTGTTAGGTTGTTACAACACAACGATATTCTATAGGTAGGAACGAACATGAAAGTATGCCATGACCCGTATCGGTTTTCCGTGCGAGGAGAAGCGACACAAAAACTGTCTAGCATCGACAGATAACGATACTTTCTCCCACAGTGAACGAAACGGAAGACGTGACACGTCCAAAGTAATAGTAGGTATCATCTTCATAGAATCGTCGTCCAGTTTACATTATTAAACGAACTTGAGCTCGCTTCATAGGATGTTTTCATTTGTAAATGCATTTACTCGCATCAGTTGGTCCAGCGAAAGCATTTTCAGTTATTCCTATTTCAAAGTTAAATCAAAAAAAAACTTCAGAGAATTCGTTTAATTCGAATATAAATATATTTAAATGTATTAATAAAAAAGAAATTTTATGATAAATATTTAATTGAATGAATAATCCACATAAATCGAAAGAGGGATATGCGTGTATTTAAATTACGATCAAATTCACCTTTATTTATAACGATTTGTAAGAGTTTAATCTAATATATATTTAATTTTTAAAACACGAATAGTTTATATAACTCTTATCATATTATTTTGTTAATCCAATAAAGAACTTGTTTATTTCATTTTGATTGAGAGAATCGCTATAAAGCTTTGCTTTTATGCACATATTTTTACATACAGAAAGATAGATGGAAAGAGAAAGAGAGAGAGAGAGGGAGAGAAGCCGATGTAATTCTAAGAATTTGATTTCGATGCATTTCAACAACCCTTTTTTCATTTAACTCTTGGAATAAATTATCCATAACTATCATAGTAAATTTGCGAAATTTAATACTTACGATATAAACTTTATTTCTCTCTCTTTTTTTCTTGACATCTATTACGATGCAGAACGTGTTTTCTCAAGTTTTGTAAAAGTAAGTAATGATTTCAAGAAACTTTTGAAAAGTTCGTATCTCGCGAGAGGAAATGTTTATCAAATTTCAATTCTGTCCACGGCTAGATAACTCTGCTATTAAGTTTTACAAATAAAAATAATTATTACATATACAATTGATATTATTAACATTTTCTATCGGTCGACTAACAACAAAATAATCAAAGCTGATCACGTTTGGTAATGCAGCCTATACAGATTGACTTATAATATTGATTGGAAAATATATTATAAAAGTTAAAATAAATTTATAGACTAATATAAAACTCGTTTGAAGGCAAGTTTGAAAGTTAAATTATAAATCGGAATGATTTTATTTTATTTTAAATGAGAAAACTCTAACGAAGGAAATGTACTTATTTTCTAATCATCGATTACCGATAAGAAGAATTTCTCTTACATTAGTATTTTTCTCGTCTACGCGGTTATTCGATCTTTTACTTAGGAAATAAATTACGTTGGTCGGTTAGGACCTGCGGTGAAACTGATAAAAAAAAAGAAAAAAGAAAGATAAATCATTGGAAAGAATTCGATTACCTGACATATTGTATATCCATATCCATATATGTGTGTATCACTCTTCAGCACTACGCGCACTCTCGCACGTATGCACATCACTTGCATAAGAAGAAAACGCACACACACACACACACAGATATACACGCGTATACGCGACGCGAAATAAATTTGACACTTATTTAATATCGTTGTTTCACCTTCCGACGCTCGAAGAAGACTAACAGGAAAAATACGAATAAAGTTACGAAATATACTCGACGAAAACCGAACGTAAACGAAGGTTAATGGCTTTCCAAATTAGGCGACGAGGAAAACACAAACAAAAAAGTAACAACGTTGAAGAAAAGACACCGGCCGAGGAGAGGAGAGCGAAAGCGAATATAAACAAAACATTGAACCGAGAGATCTTATACAAAAGAACTCTTAATAAAAAAAGTTTCATAGAAGACAACGTGCTAGTCTAACGGTGGATTTCGAAGACAATGATACGTTAAATTCATACTCTGTGTTTTTAAACTACAATATATATTTCCTTTGATTAATTAACAATTATTTGAATACTCTAATGCATTCTACTTATATTTCAGATTATTTAAACATTAGATACCTATTAAAATACTTTAAATATTAAATAATTTCGATTTCAACTGATATTCTATTAGAAAATTTGACCCTCGAAGACATCAGTGGGCAGGAACGTTAAAACAAATGTATATACGTTTAAACTATCCTAAATATTAATAAAGTATAATAAAGTGTTCGATCTATCTGAAATAATTGTTAATTAATCGATAGAAATGTCTATTGTTGTTTAAAAGCTCGGAGTATAAGATCTATGTACCGTCCTCTTCGAAATCCACCGTTGAAATGGATCATTGTCCTCTGTGAAAATACTTTTATTAAAAGTTGTTTATATGACTTTTCGAACGTTACTTATATATGCAACGGTAATAATATTCCTAATAAGTGAAATTTCCTTATTTGGAAAGTCATATAAACAACTTTCAATAAAAAAACTTTTATACAGGACAACGTACCAGTCTAACTTTATACGAGCATTGAATAGAAGACGAAGTACATCTATTTGTTATTTTTTCTTTTCTTTTTTATTATTTAACCGAGAAGATACTTTCAAAATCGAAAATATCTTCGTTTTACGATACTTTATCTCGTGAATCGTTTCCCATCTATCTCTCTATGTATGTACATATATAATAAAGATCCTTCTACGAAGTAGAATACGAAAATGGCATTGAGGGAAATTAAATTTTACCAAACGACGACGTGAACTCATTTCAACGTGTTCCGTCTTTCGTGTTATACCATGATGGGAAATGGAGGAGTTTCAACATTACGACACTCCAAGTACCAACATCCTTTTAAGTTTTATTCTTACACAGGAGAATGTACGCTTTGAGAAACATTTTACCGTTAAAAAGAACGCTACGTAAAAAGTTAAATTTAAAAGTTAACAAAATTATGATTTTCCTATTAAAAATGTACAATACAATAATATAAATTAACAATTTTTTAACAATAAAACATTGTAAATTTGTATCTGGAAACGTTTGTCAAATATTTTTTAATAGATACTCGATACACCTACGTGAAAATAATATTTATATGTATATACTATCTGTCGAGTATAATCGAATTAAAGGTTCTCAATTTGTATGTATTATTCGGAACCAATTTGATATTCGAAGCTCGAATGGCAGCAACTCGTGGTTGCGTGAATAATATCGTCGTCATTTGAAATAAATTGCACACCAAAGTCGAACATCTCCCTTTGAGACATCGATGGCATTTCACGAAATGACTAGCAATTATAAATAATTATATATTTTTGGATTTCTTTTTCAGATCCTAGGAAGTCAAACGGAATATCATTTCGTTCACAAAGCTCTTCCACACGCGCGAAGTAAAAGATCTGTACCACATATGCGACGTTTGAAGGTAGATCCATTGGTAAGTAACGTTTAACAATCGCTTCGAGTTCGATAATTGAGTTACCGTAAGTTAGTAACATCGCGAGAACCTCAACTTACATTTTCAGAGTTAAAATTTCCATTTCTAATGATCTAATCGAGTAATCCATCAGCTTTATTAGTTAACGATATTAGGAAAATTAGTAATTTTGAACATGTAAATTACTACATATATGATTTACAATGAATTCCTTCGAATGAGAAATTGAATACTGTCATGAGTCGTATATTAAACGATATTCTAGATCATAGTCATCCACTTCTAGTTTTTCATCGTATAATATTTTTTCTTTTCGTCGACATGATTGCGCAACGTCATACGTTTTTCATCGAGGTAAGGAGCAATAAAACATAAGTAGAGTACCCTACTATAAACGTTTCTCGAGTTCTTTTATATGGGGTGTTGAAAAGAATAAAATCTCTGCGAAATCTTAGGAAATTGACATTACTGATTAACAATTAGATTAATGCAATCGAATTTTACTCAGGGCGGTATTTTTTAAATAAATACTACGTCAAAAACTGCACGCATTTATTGGTCAATTTAATATTATCTAAAGAAAGAAAAAGGAACATTTTTATTCGTTAATAAATATTAGCATAAAGAGCTGAGTTTGCGAGACGATTTTTCTTTTTATATATCCTTTGAGGTGAGTCGAGGGGTGGACTTATTAAAATTCTTTCGGAGGCCAAATAACGACTACCCTAATATTGAAGTATCGAATACAATTATTTTGTTTCGAGCAAAATTGACTGTATTTCAACATTTACTGTATCGAACTACATGTTTTCATTGAAATAAAAGTGTCTCCCATTTCGCGTTGAATTTATCGATCCATAAATATGTCGGTCATTAGAAATTCCATCCTAGACCATTTACTGTATTTCGCAAAAATTAATTTTATATCGTATAATATATAATAAATGTATTCAACTTCACAGCCAACAATTGGATTTGACTTATAATGTTGTAACAATGATTAAAATTTGTTCTTAAATAATCTTACGCATTTATACGATACATCTTACGATTACATCTATTCATTCGAATTTATCGCATTAATAAGTGTATTGCGTAAGACCATTTTGAAATTATAATTATAATTTTGATTGTCAGGTATTTTGAGACACCCTTTACGTAACCTCGGCAGCTAACCTTTCTGTCATAGCATCGTGAATAATAAATAGAAGCCGCGATAGCTGTTGCGCTCGAGGCGAAGCCGTTTCTTTCTTCCTAGCGATTATGACAAGTGAAACCCTTCTCGCGCAAGAGAAGAGATGCGTGCGATAAAATACGATTTTCTAGTCTTTCTCTCTTTTTCTCTTCCGAAGCCCGAAGTCAAGTACTTACTGAACTTCTATATTTCGATGTACGATACATCTCGTAGAGAATTTTTTAGTCGTTGTCCAATCATGTCGCGTGTCCTTTTTCCGACGTTTTTTTAACATCCGGTAATTCCTTAGTGGCAATCTATTTCGCTTAATGTTTTCTTGCTTCCTGTTTTTGTCTCTCATTCTCAAACTTACAGATCATCCACTACGTTCTTCCTAATCCCCACTGACATCTTATCCACTGCATTCTCCCTCATCCCCACTTACACATCATTCTTTACATTCTCTCTTATTTCTACAAAGAGTAAGAATCCTCAAGTCGTACTACTGAGAGATAGATAAATGACGAGGATTACCTCTTTTCATAGTCGTTATTTTATGTTCGCATTGCGAAATCATTTCATCTCGACTTGGATTGTTTTATCGAATCGTACTAATGAATATACTTGTTTAAAAATGTTCGAAATATTATACAGTGCTTTTTTATCATCTCATATAATAAATATCTTTCCTTTTTATAATCCTTCTATATATCTGCCAGTTTCATTTGAAGCATAAATAATAAAAACACCTTTAATGTATGTTCGTTAGAACGTGACCTGATTTCAATGCTTTCAATATTTTACAAAAATGAGAACGTATCGTTCTTCAATCAGATTCTCGTTTTGTTACATCGTATCATAAAAATGTATGATGATATTTCTTCGACAAAAATAAAAAGAAAAATATAAAATGACTCGCAGGTGCATACGGCCGTGCAGCAACCTGGGTTTAAAAGAGTAAAACGGGGTTACAACACGCTCACCGTGGATAATCTCGCATCTTTGTACGAAATTAAAAATTCAGCGGATTCAGCACGTAGAAATCCTACCGATCCTTATTTTCAATATCAATGGTATTTAAAAAACACTGGCCAAAATGGCGGTAAACCTAAATTGGATCTCAACGTTGAAGCTGCCTGGGCTCAAGGGGTTACTGGAAAAAATGTCACTACTGCAATTATGGATGACGGTGAGCATGCTTATCAAATGTTATTCAATTTTTTATGAGATTAAAAAAACCAAAATTATACGACATTTCCTAACAATGCTAAAATAATTATACTAAAGTTTCTCTTTTATTTAGAAACAAGTTGGGAAAATAATAAACGAATATATTGACTCGATAAAATGAAATAATCGATTTATATTTATATATATATATATCAACGTATAATTCAACAGTTAGAATATTGAAATTCTTTTATTCCCCGTTTCTTTCAATTTTCGCGAGAGATACTTGAGAAAGTGTTGTCGATGGATAGATCGACGAGATAATTGACTTTCCCTCTCGTAGAACGAAATTTATGCCGGTTAATCCATATACAAAAGTTCTATAGTGTACGTAATCCATGATAAAAGCATTCTCCCTCTCTTTCCCTCTCTCTATCCTCGCATACTCCCTGAAGTAATAGGATTTTGGTAAAGCTCCCACCAAATTACTTGTTAGCGTCATAGATCGTAGTTAGATCATAGCGTCACTAGATCGTTTCATTGCAGGTTTCTGTGTAGAAATTATTTTCAAGTCTCTTACATACGACCTTTAAATATCTACGTAGTATATGTCAAAGTTCATCAATTTCGATTATATTCATGTAAAATATATATATATGCATTTATTTTCACGGTAAACTCAACTTGAATGGCCACGAAATGAAGATAAAATGTTTCACCGACAAAGACAGTTGAGATGAACTATAATAATAAAGTATAAATAATAGAAACTTTTTAAAAACATAAAAAGATAATTTTCTAAATTTCTTTATTCGCTTATTTGCTTATTAAATTGATATACACCCATCTCTCGATTTACGTGGATTATTTGTCCAATGTCTTTTTTATCGCAGAATCAAATTGTACAAATAGGGTTCGTTTGTCTATTCGTTGACTATTTCCGCTCCTTTACAAATTGCACAGAGAGAGAGAGAGAGAGAGAGAGGGGGAGTTACTAATAATATCAATCGTATATGATTAACATCATACATTTGAATAAATGTATAAATGAAAAATCTATAAATCTATAAAAGAATTCTATACAAATAGGAATTCTATAATTAATTAATAAACACTTTCATTATAATGTAATAGATAAAACGGATGTTACATTGTAACGATAGACATAATTAATAGAATATACGGATGTAAATCTTTCAGTTAATCTCTAGAGGATAACTCGATTATGTTAAAACACCATCGAGTTAACTGCACACACGTCATCGTCGAGTTTCTATTGTAGATCTAATGGATCATAAGTTCTATACGAATATGCATTATTTCCACCAGGGTTGACATGCATATCAACGGTAGAATTTTTTTATTTTCCTTTCTAAAGGACATCAATTCGCTCTATTTAACTTGTCCACGCGAAGCTTTCAACTTTTATATTCGATTTTATGCAAATACTTTTTATTTCATTTGTTTGTTTGTTTGCTTGTTTGTTTAGGCGTTGACTATATGCATCCGGATCTGAAGTATAATTATGTAAGTAAACACAGTCGTTGTGCATGCTTTTATTCTTTGCCAATATTTTTCTAGCTTTCTTTTTTTCAGAAAATTAATTTCTTTTTTTTTTGCTTTGTCTAGCAATGTAAACTATGTTTAAATATTAATATTATGCGGAGATATTTTACAGTGATTTTTGTATTTACGTTTTTAATAAAAGATTTGTAAAAATTATATTTTTTATTTTTCATCTCTTTACAAAATTTTAAATATACATTATATTTATTTATCGAACACTCTAGTTATAATTAATAATTTGTTTTATTTAAAAATAATATATATTTCTTTTTCACGGGAGATATTATTTTCTCGATAAAATATTTGTATCGTAGTTTTGATTTTGTAACTTTTTCAAATTCTAAATATATAATACTTCGCATAATTTTACTTATATTTTCGAAGAGAAAGAAAAATGTCAGCAATTTAATGCGAAGAAATATATATATATATTACATGTCATACGTTATACAAGACATAAGGTATTTTCCACGTAGAATTTTAATCGATGAAAAATTTCGAATGCAGTCGCAATAAAAAGAGATCAAACGAGATTTTTTGTACAAAGGAAAAATATTGAAAAGAAAATTTCGAAGGCGTCGCTTAATCTTTCTTCAAGATTTTATCCTTAGTCAAGGAAAAAGCATCAACAGCGAATTTAAAAAAGTCGACTGTCGTTAAACATCTCGTTAATTCTCTCGAAATATTTTTGCTCTATCTCCTTAGGCTTTTTTCGTCTTCTCCTCGTTGTCCTTCGATGTCCGACGAGGAGTTTAACATTAGCATAAAACCGAAGACACGATGAAATTCAAATTTTCTCATAACCGTGACCTTTTCTTTTCGAATAAAAGACGCCGACGTGTTACGACGGATTTTATATTTCAACGTAACGTTATTATTATCTTTAGAAAATCGTTATCCTATATATACTATATCACATATGTTCTATTGGTCGACCAACAAGAAAGTAAGCAACGATGAAGATAAATACGAGACAAATTACGGAATAAAGTGCAATTGCATCTGGCAAGTGGAACGGTGCATTCTCATACGAAATAAAAAAAGAGGAAGTTGACGCGTATTATGTCATATGAGTTTTTTCCTCTATTAATTTCTTTTATTTTTACTTATTAATACAAAACAATAATAGGTTGTCCTAGTTTTAAGAATCACCCTTCACATACACTTGGCATTTATTATTGTATAAAAAAATAACAAATATATATTATCCGCGGTCATACAAAAATCCGATATATTTTTGATTAAAGACAATTTATTAGCACTTGATTCGCGATACAGAAGGCAGATAAATCGATAGAGAAGAAACAGGAGCTCGACTTAAACAAATGTTCATTAAGCAGCTTCACGCTACCCACTATGAATAATGTCTCCTAAGAGATAAACTTAGCTACGCGTAGCTCGTACAAATTGATGGACTCGTTTCAAGACTTCGTCGTTTATTCTTCCAAACGATAGTGTTATATTAAGTAAGAAAGAAAAGTAATGTAAAGTAAAGTAAAGTAAAGAAAAGAAAAGAAAAGAAAAGAAAAGAAAAGAAAAGAAAATCTTTAATTTTTTTTTTAAATTATGCGATTTTTATTTTACCGCAGAGATAATGTAGATTTGAATGTTGCAGAACGCTAAAGCTTCTTACGACTTTAGCAGTAATGATCCATATCCGTATCCGAGATATACGGACGATTGGTTTAACAGGTGAGAACAATTTTAATATTAAATAAAAATAAAAAAAAAAGTAATTCTATTAAACGCGTAGTTTTGTATCTACGTATGTATGCATATATGCGGATATTTATATATTTGATAATATTTGATAATATTTGATAATATTTTGTAATCGTTATTGTGTCAAATTAAAATACAAGTGTACACAGTTAAAATCAATTGAAATCGGCTTCTCGTTATAACATCATAACAACGTTGATTAAACGCTAATTATTGATTAAGCTTCCGTAATTAGCTCGCGACTCTGTATAATTATTATTACCGGAGAGAAGATGGGAATGCTGGAAATTGTTTCGCATTAAATTTGTTTTTCTTCCAAATAAGGTAATTGCTCGTTTGCTAAGAAAATATAAAAGTGATTAAATGTATTACGAGAATGTTTAAAATTTAGAAACATATTACGCAATTGTTCGATTGATCGTTCAAAATGTTCGCTTGATAAAACAATTTTCTATTTACGTAAAAGAATCGTTCGAGTTGAAATTTTCGACGTGGCGATTGGATTTGACAGTTATCGATCGAGTTGACGAATGTATCGAGAGAAATGTCATATCCTTCATTCTTTTCTTTATTTTTTTTTAACACCGATGACATTTTCTCGAAGAATGTTCACCCTATCAAAATAGTAAATTGTTAAAACGTATGAACAAAGGAATGAACTTTGATACCGAATTATCCAAGTCGGAGATAATTCGTTCGAGAAACTAATTGAGTGCGTAAACGATAGTTATATTAATTGATTAATTTGGGATGAATTTGTCGAAGCCATGGTACCAGATGTGCCGGCGAAGTTGCAGCAGCTCGAGATAACGGAGTTTGCGGTGTTGGCGTGGCATACGATTCGATGATCGCCGGAATACGGATGCTGGATCAGCCTTATATGACTGATTTAATCGAAGCAAATAGTATGGGCCACGAACCTGACTTGATCGACATTTATAGTGCCTCTTGGGGACCAACGGATGATGGGAAGACCGTTGATGGACCGCGAAATGCGACCATGAGGGCCATCGTACGTGGGGTTAACGAGGTACGATCGATATTCTCATATTTCATTAATATATAGGGTGTCTTGCGCGACTCAACAAAGATTTTTATACTAATTTATATCATTTTTCAATGTTATTTTACATGACGACAAAATAATTTATAATAATTAGTAGGATGGTCGATTGCCGTACGTTTGATCAAATCGTCGAATTCAATCGAATAGCCATAGGATAAATTGGATAAGCTGGATATTGGAGATAAATTGGATGGCCATTCTCATTTCCTTCGTCGCATTGATTTTTGCGTAATACTTAGATTTTATCGTAGCAACTTCTTAAACCTCGGCTTTGCAGAAATAATCTCCGTCATCTTCAACGCGATGTACGACGCATTGCTTTTCTTTTTTTTTTATCTTTTTCAAGCACTTATGACATGTTTGTCTTTCTTTTACTATCATTTTCTTATCGTTGCAAAGAAAAACCACCATGGAAGTATTTTCTTATCTTTTATCTAAACAGGTTTTATACCGTTCGAGGATGTGTAAACGGAACGTTCTTTCACACACGCGCACACGCGTTGAACGCATACTAAACTATGAACCCTTACAAAATGAACGACAAAGAGCGATTGATCTTTAAGTTTTACATTATTCAAATTTTAATGAGACAGCCTGTAATTGATTTAATTATACGGGGCTTCTTATGATGGGGAAATTTATAATTTGCAATAGTCATATGCTAAAACATTTCACGTAAACGTTCATTTTTCGCGTGTGCATTAAAAGATTCATTAGTATGCTACTATAGAAATATTGCAGCATTATATACTAATAAAATATCGACGACCAAAGCTTTTAGAGGAACAATTATTCTATAATTTCGCGTTGAAACGTTTCCCTGTTTAATTACAACCTAATGAAGATATTAAAATGTAAATAAAGCGCTCTGTAATCGATTTTTTTATATTTAAATTATACGCATTGCATCATATACATATATAATACGAAACGTACATTCGTGACCTGGAAAATATTAAAAAAGATTCAGATGTTTAAACATGATATAATTGAAATAAAACATAAAAATGTAAAGAAGACACCTTTGTATGCTATTGAAAAACATTTCGTTATCTTTCTCTTTAAGATCAAAGCGATGTTCTTTCGGCGTTCTATAGAAAGAAGCGAATCATTTTTCTATTTTATGAGTAAGATACGTAGGTACATAGTTTTATATTTCTTTTTAAAAGTTACGATTGTGGGTTTTTCTTTTGCGAACGAACATCCTGGAGTCATTTGAGTCGTATCAATGAGAAAGAAAGAATTAAAGAGAAAAAAGGAAGAAAAAAAGAAATATAGAAAGGAGAACGCATAAAAAAAATAAATAAAGTTCTCTCTGTGGTTAGAATTACGACGTGGTCGGACCAATTGATTTCTCACGAGTACGAGCAAATATTTTCAACGTTAGAACGTCGGACGGAAACAACAAAATTGCGATTAGAGCTCGTTGATTATTTCTTACAAAGGCATACAACTTTTTTTGAAGGAAATTAGTTTCCGTGGGAAATGACATCCTTTCTGTTCTTTTCTTTGAACCGTGACATTTAACGCAATTCTTTCTCCGTTTTGATTTTCTCAGTACGAAAATGAACATTTTATTCCCAGGGTAGACAAGGTTTAGGGAATATTTATGTCTGGGCTTCTGGCGATGGTGGCGAACAGGACGACTGCAATTGCGATGGATACGCAGCGAGTATGTGGACTGTGAGCATAAACAGTGCTATCAACGATGGTCAAAACGCTCATTATGACGAAAGTTGTTCCAGTACGTTAGCTTCCACCTTCAGTAACGGCGCCAAAGATCCAAACACGGGTGTGGTTAGTACAAATATTTTCTAGTATTTTAATATACGCAATTAATTCGCATCGATTGCATTGCGCGCATTGCACGCGTTTGCAAATCGTACCTTTGGTATCGTACCTTTGGTATTCTACTAAAAATAGATTAAAATCTATATTTGCTTTATTGTTTTATCTAAATAAATATCAAGAAAACAGAGAACAATTTACGTAGGATGAAAATTATATCTATAATTCGCCTACACGTGGCAATTCACGATTTACTTATCGTACATTGAAATTTCATTTTCAAAGGGTATATATGAAATATAATTTCCTTTACTCATCGATACACGACAACGAATTGTCGGTTAAAACTCAAAAGACATATTTTAATAGGATCGATCAATTCTTCTAATAGCTTTACTTGGCCACAACTCTCAATCTTTCCTCCCACATGGACTTTATTCATTCGTTAAAGTGGAAGTAAAACATTATTGAAAGCTTCAAAACACGAGTTTTGCATTATGGATTTTAAAAAATCTATTTTTCTAAACGTCACTCCCTTTTCCAGTTTCAATTCATTGACTCGTTGCTCACTCTAGTCAAACCAATCAAAGTTAAATTTTGATATAAAATAAAGCCCCCGTTATGATCCAACTAGCAACATTCCTGCCATTGTTTTTAGGCTACAACCGATCTTTATGGGGAATGTACGACGACTCATAGTGGAACATCAGCTGCGGCGCCGGAAGCTGCTGGGGTATTTGCTCTTGCCCTCGAAGCCAAGTGAGTTTACCAAAGCTTTTTAATATTTTTCCTTCGAAAAATAAAAAGAAAACCATTAACTGTGAAGCATTCGTTTCACCTTGAAATAGATTAAATTCTAATTAAAATCGTAACTCGATTTAATCATTCCCTTAAAAAGATATTAAAATTTATATAGAAACGTAGAAGGGCTTGTATAAATTGTATTAAATCATAAATATATCGACGAGCTACGTTGCGACAATCACATTGAATACGCAATTAATATAAATTTGTCTTTTTCCAACGAACGAAAGCGCACTCAGCAATAATAGATTCAATTAGCGATAATTATTATGATATAGGAGATCAAAATTCTCTTCATATATATGTATGCATGTATAGCTACATAAAATATCGAATAATATGGTATGAAATGAAATTTTTAATTAAAATTACTTATCGTTGGATTTCAATGGTTTCCAACTTTTGTTCTCACTCATAATATAATGCGGCGTAATTTATATTTGTTTAGAAAGGAAACAATATTATAAAGTCACGTTGAGAAAGTTAGTTTGACAAAGTTTATTTTCCCTCGCATATTAGGAAAGCAACTATTTTCTTAAAATATTTTTCAAGAGAACACTTTAACGAGTCGCTGGCATTAGTTCACAGTTGACTTGGAGGGACATTCAACACTTAACGGTATTGACTTCAAAAAGGAATTCATTGTTCGATGCTAAAGGAAGATTTCATTGGACTATGAACGGTGTTGGACTAGAATTTAATCATCTTTTTGGTTATGGTGTTCTTGATGCAGGAGCTATGGTGGCTTTGGCTAAAAAGTGGAAAACTGTACCACCTAGGTATCACTGTGAAGCCGGTTCCGTCATCGAATCGCAGTAAGTATTTTTACTTTATTTTATTAGAAAAATATTCTCTTCGATTTTGTGTAAATCCGGGAAGAGAAAATACGCGTTTCTTGATTTTTAGGCTTTCCAAACGAAGATTTTCTAATTTCTCGAGATAGAGTTTCTCTATTGATTTAAGGGATTAACTTAGGTTTCCTTTGAAAATTATGAAAATGAAAATAAAATAAACGCGAACAATGAGCGTTCGTATATCTACTCTTATCCGTTTCTGTCCTTTGAAAACAGATTTTCTTTTGGATTTATTGAACAACGTAGCAATCAAATTAAAGCGTAATAATGTTATTATTTACGGACGGTCGAGTATCGATCTAAAGGGACTCGCTATCCCTCTATCCCTCTCTGCAAAACGTTGGGTTTATTTTAGCTTTCGCTCGTTCAACGCTTTCGAAGTAATTAGGTGTTATTTTGGTGTGTTAGGGATTTTCTCCAATTAGTATCTCTTTCCAACCATTTCATCGATGTTTCAAATAGAAAATGATAAGAAATAATACAATAGAATTACGAAGCAACGTTAATCTATCGTTCTTTTTTTAAATTGATTAGCAAACCGAGTAAATATATATTATTATTATTAGCAAATAATAATCGCATTGAGAATTAAAAAGACGTTGGAGCAACTTTGAGAATAAAGTAGTAAAAGTATTTAACGATTTCTTTTTTTCCAGTTGATCGAACAAGTTCGATAACATTTGTTTCCCACGCGTTTATGCTTGCAGGGAAGTTACCAGTGAACGTTCCCTTCTCTTGAAAATCAAGACCGACGCTTGTGCTGGTACGGAATATGCTGTTAACTACTTAGAACACGTTCAAGCCGTTATTTCCGTAAATGCAACCCGTCGAGGAGATCTCGAATTGTTTCTAACTTCACCGATGGGAACAAGGTATGTCGTCTTAGATCACATTTACAAGTGTATTTTGGTTTCCACATTTTGCGGTTTTACAAACGAACGCGTTTAACCATTTGTAACCATTTTGGTTTACCTCGGTGAATTACCTTTTGCGTTTAATGTTTCATCGCGATCATTTCGATTATTATTTTTATCGAATCGTTGAACTTTTGTATAGGTCAATGATATTAAGTCGCAGAATTAACGACGACGATCGCAGAGATGGATTTACGAAATGGCCGTTTATGACGACTCATACTTGGGGCGAATATCCCCAAGGAACTTGGTTATTAGAGGTACGTATTTTCTGTTTCTTTATTCGAAAGGTCAAAAGTTAAGCGTCTAGTATTTTTGATTAAGATCTCGTGGTATTGCAGAGGCTTCCTTGTAAAGTGTACAAGAAAATGCTTTTACAAAATTGTACCGGACGTCTCGCAAGTTATACGACCTTATATTTTATATCAACAAATATTAACACAAGGGACAATATTACTTTTTTTTTTTAACATTTTTATATTTTTGTATAAATAATAAGCCGATAAAGATAATTTATTACGCTATACAAAAGTTTCTAAATCCTTTTAGATTATCGTCTGACGCATGCGAATATGTCAGATAAATTATGCGGTAATATCACTGAAAATTATATCGTTGAAAATCATTTTTCCACGTAATGAAATCATTATTGTACGTGGACGTGTGTATTGCCTTCAAACTTATTACGTTACATCTGTATTTCGTGTCGGCAGTTTCTTTGCAATAACAATAATATTCTATTTCAGGTTAGTTTAAATTCGCAAGTACCGCAGCACGGTTGGATTAGAGAATGGACATTGATGTTACACGGTACCAGAGAACCACCATACACCGGGTTACCAGCTGCAGATCCTTATTCGAAATTGGCAATCGTGAAAAAGGCTCACGAGGAACGTTCAAGCGCGATGTAACGATAAACGACCGACATTCATAATGGCCGCTCAATCTTGAAAATGTTTACGCGAAATAAATTTCCAATTTTATTTATTATTCTTTTATTTTTGCGTTCGTGTGTTCGTGTATGCGCGCGCGTTCTATTAAGCACCAATTATTCCTTTATCTCATTTCACGTATATACCTTTTCATTTATTTCAAGCTTGCAAAACGAAACAATGAAACAGCTTTTTTTTCATTTTTATTTCAATCGCACGAACATTTTCTGGAGCTAAATTTAAAAGAGAATTTTCAATAACAGAAAAACCGATGAAATTCGACGAACGAGGAATAATAAATTAAACGAAAGAAAAAAATAAAAAAAGAAAGAAAAAAATAATAATGATTCATTTATCCAATGTACACGCAAAATATGGAATAGATTTATGAAACGTTAAAAGTAACAACAACAAAAGCAGCAACAACAATAATAATTATAATGCTACTACTACTATTATTAAAAATAATAATAATAAAAATAAAATAATGCAAAAGAATATACACATACATATGTCACAAACGCGCGTTTATGGCTCGTACGAAATAAATAAAATATATGTTAAGAATGATTGAGAATTATAAATGGGGAAAGAAATTGAAATTTCACGAAAATCAATAATAAGTATGTAATAAAATACAATGAAATTTGATTTATTCTATTCCAATGTCGTGCGAATTCGAGCCTGACGCGCGTAGTAGTCTTTTTGGGAACAATAATAATTTATTGTATAAAGGAAAGTCGTGCTCGTGTTAAATCAACGAGCCCGTCCAACAATTTTTGCAGAGATATTACATTAAATTCGTTCCTTAGCAGGGTCTCCTGGCGTCTTTAGAGTCGACTGTAATGATTACCAGTGTGAGATGTTACTGCGAGATGAAGATTGTATGATACAATGAAAGACAAGGATAGAAAATCTTTGTTGGTCCATGCGTGCCAATGTTCGAGTTATAAACTAAATCAAATTTTAAACATTTTAACGAAGAATAGCTTAGTTGTTCTTATTCAAATAATCGCTGGCGATTCATATAGGTTAATTTGTTCATTCATTTATTTTCACGATTTTAAGATTATCTGTTATTCGATACACGAAAAATACTTTCTTGTATTATTTTGTTTCTTATTAATTGTTCGTATATTTACATAAGATTAAATATAAATGTATCGTTGAAAAAGGTTTTAATATCTTGCATGTTAAATGCACGGAATGAACCGTATATTGAACCCTTTGCGGACTACGTATGTATGTGTTTTTTCTAAACCATCAATTTGGCCGATGAACAACAGTGAAAACATATCGCTGTGGCTGATTGTGCGTGGCATATATATATATTTAACAATTAAAATGAAATAAAAATTCTGCTTTGGCAATTTGCGACGTCTGCAAAGGGTTACAAAAATTCCTAATTAAAAAGATTATCTATGGAATACGTTTTACATGCATAAACATCTTTTTAAATTATGCAAGATTAAGATAGAATCTTTAGAAACCATTGCTATAGAAAAAAAATTCTTAAAATTAATAACGTATAGTATGATTCAACCTGTATAAAACATAATTGTGTATTTAATTAATGATATAAAATATCGCTTATATATTCTTCTTTACCGATCAATACTTCTTGTCCCTTTTCGATCATAATATTCAAATAATAAGTACAAAAAAAAAGATAGTAAAAATAAAGTTAATTCAACTATAATAATCATGGTAATAATTAACTAAATCAAAATAATACAAAATAATTCATTAAGAATTCCTATTAAAACGCACGAATTTTTCCAAATAACGTATATGCATATCTATTATATTGTTTGTATTCGTTGAAAATTACTGAAAAAAAGGACCAGCATACATATCGACGATGATCCATAAATCTATCTTACTATTTTGCACAAACTATTATAATAGTAACAATTTTACGATTTTACCGAATTTTAGATTAAGGGATTTCGCCATTTTTAAATGATATAAGCAATTCGTAATTATTTCTTTCTAGTTTGTTTTTCGTGTATTTTCATATCCTGAAACATTGAAATATTTAATTATCATTACGGTCATTTATAATTACAATTGTTAATTCTAATAAATTTGATCGTAGATTATCTTACATTAGAAACGAAATTGTTAAATTTCGGTAATGGCAAAATCTCTTAATTGGCACTCGATTTTATTATATAAAAAAAGAAAACGTAACGAAATCGAAAAGACAAAAAAAGCGCCGATGTTTGTACGCATGGACCAATTAGATGAAAGAATGTTATTTATTTATAGCATATTTTTCATTTAAAACATAAATTTTCGCTTTTGCTTGAGTAACTCAACGATTTATTAAAAAGGTTAAAGAGAAAAAAATATATAGATTGTAAAAAGATGCAGTATATATATATATATATATAAATATATTATATCATATAAGTGTTGTACGCGCGTTTATCAAAGTTTCTACTTTATGAATCTAACATGAGTGTTTCGCAACACCTTTCGCTAGGATTCATAGCCAAAGATCATTTTACTGTGTTTACATTGTTCTAACGCTTTATCGAGTTAAGCTATACAGTGGTTGGGTGCTGATGAAAGGTTTCCTACGAAACGTTGGACTTCTTTTAAGCTAACTTAAATTGCATCAATGAAATACATATGTATTTACACAGTAGAACCATTAATATCCCACCTTAGTTTTGAAAATAATTATTTTGAAATTTATTTTTCATTATTATAAAGAAAATAACAAATTCTATATACAATATATTTGTTATGTCAACAAATGTTTAATAGCAATATTTGGATATTGTTATAACAAAAATAAAGATCTATAAAATATCTGCTACACTCACGAATTATTTGAAAATTTGATTTTTATCATTTCATAATTTACTCTGAAACTCTTTCTCCGATTAATTATCAAGAAAAAATAAAACATTATATTTAACATATTAGATTCAAAAATAATATACAATGTTGAACGTTTAGATAAAGAAGGTTCTACTGTATTGTGCATAATGTTGATTGTTTAATCAATAAAACAAAGACAAATTTCTATTATTATCTGTAAGACAATACCATTTTCATAATTATTTTGCTATTAACCAGATCTTTCTTCGTTAAAAAATCAATAAAATTCATAAGTTGTTACAATATAGGATAATCTAAAGAATATTTTAAGTTACGTATTGTAATTATGCAAATGTTTGTTAATGCTCGTTGATCGGATTAAATTGGAAAAAAAAACAGAAAGAAAGGGTGGATAAATGTATGTGTATGTACTTGTAATACGTATGAATATATGCATGTATGAGAGAGATAGAAGGAAGAATGAGAATTTAGAAATATATATCTATTTTCATTCTCGTTTTAAGATAATTCACCATGAAACGTAAAAGAATTAACAAAGTTTACAAGATAAATTTTATGTAGGTATATTAGAGAGATGTAGAGATCAAAGTTTTATGAGAGAGAGAGATATATATATATATATATATAAATATATATAAATATACATAAACATAAAAATAATACATACTATATATTTAAAATGTTAAATTGAAAGTTTAATCGAAAACCTCATTCTATAGATAATGTACGTGACAACAAAAACAACAGTAACAACAACGACAACGCAAATAAACTGTTTATTTTTTGGGGCTTGCATCGTTTTTATGTAATATACTTTCAAATTTTGTAAATTTATTTCTAAACAAATTAATTTGCATTCTTTTTTCTCGTAACGAATTTCATTTCGTAAATTGAGTTTACGGATATATATATATATGCATATGATATGAATAATATTACAAGGTAAGTGAGAAATGTGATATAATCGAATAATATAATTTGAAATATATATTATTAAATATGCTTTTTAAGAATTCCAATAGATTATTATTTAAAGTAATACAAGAGTATATCACATGTACGCCTAAATATTTTAATAATATTGATAGCGTAAAAAAAAGATTTTTTTATTAACGTTTTAACCTTTAAACTTTTACCACACGAAGTTTCTCGTAAAGCATACCAAAGCTTCGTACGCGTATATATATATATATATGTAGTGCATACAACGAACGTAGTCGAGCGATAAAAAATGAATGTGACTTTTAAAAACACAAAGGATTGACGTTCTCGTTAATCGTACGCTTGAGACGTGATCATAATTAATGATAAATTAGAGTTTTCTCTTTATACGTTATACGAAAAAGAACAAAGCTTAGGATACTGCAAAGCTTATGAGAGATTTCGAAAAATCTACAAGGAAGCATCCCTTTAAGAATTCTTTTCTTTTCATTGGAAATCTTTCAGATGTACTAACTTTGATAATGTATCGATAAGATTACAAAGTCGGACAAAAGTATCATTAAAGTGTCTCAATTAACTTATCACGCGATTCATCTCCATTTGGATGCTTACATATATATATATATATATATACATATATACTACACGTATGTATTGCTAGATATATCGTGTGTTCGTATACTTATTCCAATGTATATTACATTTTATATTTATATTCAGTATTAATGCATTTTTACGTATATTCTGTATATATGTATGTACGTATTTTTACGTGTATATTCTATATTTATATTCTTGCGTATATTATGCATTTATCTATTCCTACGTATATTTTATAAGTATATTCCGTATGCATGTATTCTTATGTATACACGAGTAGATAATAGATATATGTATGTGCATCGCTTTGTTCTCTAGCCAACATGGAAAGATGGTTATACGTTCGATACGTAGGAAGGAAGGAAGGACACTCTTTTCGAAGATATCATTTTTACGATCGTTTCATTACCTCGACCTCGGTATGCTCTTTACGATGACGTGAGTTCCTTGCATAGAAACGTCCTATAACCAACCGATCGATAAATTACAAATTAAGAATGTACGAAGTTCTATCTTTTAAAATGGGTCCGATCGATTATACATATATTTATCTACAATTATTAGAATTATTAGAAAATTATAATATAATAGAATTATTAGTTAATTATATTTTAATCAATTGTGCGTATACATTGTTTACGTGCGTGTACTTATATTTGACTTGTATGCGTAACGTTACAAGAAGCTTTTATTGGATCATAATATATAAGCGTTATTAACGATGAAAATCTTTATGAGTTGATTCTAATCAATGTTAACGTTCATCTGTACATTATTCTAACGAACTATTATAGTTTACAAAAAGTTTTTATTTTTATTACCGTCATTTTATTCCAACGAATAATACGTATAAAATATTTCATTTGAAATGTTTGCCGATATTTTTGAGGAGTATATTATAGAACGAATATGTTTGAAGAATATTTTAGGAATGGCAGAAGAATGTTTAGCGCGTTTATGATTCATTGATACGATTAATAAATATCGTTTGAAATACACGATCATCCGTTTGTTCGGATGAGGACAAGGGATGACAGGGAGGATAACGAGCGTGGGACTAAAGCTTTAATCGAATCGTGTCTTATGTATTCGATGACGCACCTTGCAAGCAAATTTTCTTCCAAACGGAAATTATCGAAGACTACTAAATATCTAACACGATTAAGATCAAATTCTAATTATTATTAACGAAGATATTCTATTAACTTCTCGAACAATTCAATTGCATAAAAAAGCAAAATATCTTATTTTTATTTTTTACATATAATTAAACTAAACTCCGCAAATATATAGGGTATCCTTTTCCGGTCACTTTACCGAACTGAAAAATATTTATTAATAGGACGAAATGTAAATTGTTGAAATATCTGATTTTTGATTAGATTAGGATTAATAATAAATAATTATAAAGGTTTGAATGTTAAGAGTTTGCGCACTAGGAAGAGGAGGAAAGTAGGGGGAGAGACCGCGAGACGTTCTATGGTAGCGCGGTAGTTCAGTTCGGACTAACAGTCCGCGTGTTACCACGAATCGTTGAACAGGTGTCGCGTTTTATGCATCTTCCTTGATACATAAATGCATCATAAATCATAATTATTAACGTGAATTCAACTAAATAATTGCATAGATTTTTTTCAAACGATGTTTCTCCTTCAATTTAACTCGGTGAAGTTAACCAACGATATACATATGTATTTGTGAATTATACGAAATATTAAAAAGACAAAAAGTAAGAAGTAAAGGGGGGAATCGAGAAAAGAACGAAAAAAAAAATAAAAAAGACAAAAAGAAATAAGAAAAGGACGATTAGGCGTGTTACTCCGATCGTTATAAATAAAAGTAAGATGCAAAACATTATTTAAGATATTAATTTCATTCATTAATTATTTCTAACGAAATTTATTTTTTCCCATTTATTTTAATTAATTATGTTAAGTGGTAGTTATGTAATGCCTTTATAGAGAAAATTTATTCCCACGTTTGTAGGTTAAAGCGCGAAGAACTTTTAGAAAAGTTCTTCTTTTTCTTACTTTTTATTTTCATGGATCCACGTACTTTCTTCTTACTGTTTTTCATTAATCAAGTTTCACTTACATTTAGTGAATAGTAAGTTTCTTCTTGCCTCGATGCTCTTTGATAATACTACTTTCCGAATTTTAAACAATTTTACGAACAACTCCAACGTACCAATTTTGATATAAGTCAATCGATAAGATCTTTACCGGATTAAATCGTATATTCTTTTGCTTCTTCCTTATTTTTGTAACTTTTCAAAAGTTTACAATAAAGATTACAAAAATGGCGTTGGAAGATTTCACAAGAAGGTAGAAGTTTCGTTAGTTCTCCGTTCGAATCGTCGAATAAAACGAAACTTTTGGCGATAAGAATAAGACGAAAAAGTACGAGGCGAGGTAGCGAAAAATAAAAAACGGAGATACAAAAAAATATGAACATTCTCTCTCTCTCTTTCTCTCTCTCTCTCTCAATCAATCCAAAGGAAAAGGATTCGCTCTTTGCACTCTCCGGATCGTCAACTTCGAGAAGATATAACTTTTTCGCGCGAAACTAGGTCTCGAGATCCGCGAGACGCGAGGGATAAAAAAAGAGAGAGAGAAGGTTGTGTAGAGAATATGAAAGAGAGAGAGGCTACCTAAGAGCAGGGTGAAAATGTGTGAGAAAGAGAGAGAAGAAGGGGAAAGAGTGCTTCTTTTCACGATTATCTTGCATTTACAACAACGCATTTTACGCTCGATCCCTTTCTCTCTCTATCTCTCTCTCTCTTTCTCGATCACGTACACCGTCGACTGGAAAATGTAATCTCACGTCACCCACGAGTATTTTTATACGAGCAACAAAAAGCAATACGAGAATATACCGATCGGTCGCGTGTTGTACTATTAATAACACGAACGGACCAATACATGGTCATATAAAATATAACACGTTGAGTTTTCTCTATTTTTTTCTTCCATTTTTCTCCCTTTCTCTCTCTCTCTCTCTCTTTATCTTTTGCACCCTTGCATTTGAGTTAAAGAGAAATGAAAAAAAAAAAAAAAGATATAACAGAGGAGCGGGAAACAAAAGATTCGAAAGGTTCGATCGTTGATACACACAGGGATACACTTGTGTAGCTAAGCAAAGAGTAAACGAATGATTTACGACCTAAACTTGACTATTTTTCCAGAGAGAAACCCACCCGATCGAGAATTTTCCACAGAGATTTCTCGATCGAACGTTAGGGTGTACGTTTGTATATATGTACTTTGAAATCGTAGAAAATTATTTATTCAGAACACGAGGACTCATCTCTCCGCGATGTTCAGATGTTTCTAGCTTTTGTTTTTCATCTTTAATACTACGAGCGTGTCTTTTATATGCACTTCGGTAATACATGTCTCTATGTGTGTGTATATATATATATGTGTTTATTTCTAAATATATGTACTAGCATCTATTCCCTAACAAAAACATCTGTATTTTATTTTCGCGTAATACATATTTATTCGAATATATTTATTGCAGCGCGCAAATTTTTATTATTTATTAAATTTTATTTCTCTTTGGGTTTTAATATAAATAAGTTTGGTCTAATAGATAAAATATTATTACCTGCTATTGCACTTGTTTTACGTTATAATCTAATATTGTAGAAATTAGATTGTTCAATTTCAGACACTTATAGATAGATTTTATGATATTTTCTATAGAATTCGCAAGAGCTTAGTTTTATTCGATCGTAACGATAATACGAAATTTCTCTTCGGCAGGTAAACATTTTCGATTTAAATGAAAATATCTGCTTTTCTCCTTTCCTCTTTCTCTCATGATCGATTTGTAATAGAGAAACCTTAATTTCACTTACTCACGAACCAACTATGGAGTCGTCCTCATCGATCAAATTCATCTTACTTTATTCTTGACGATGAAGAATTGCTCGATTCTTTTCATTCCGACGTACCAACTATTCGAGAGATTTAAATATAAATTCGGTAAGATAATAGAAATTTTATCGGTATAAAAATAGAAAAAGAGAGGGAGAGGGAGAGAGAATTATAGCGTACCAAAAGCAAATTGTTCCTTCGAAGTATGCGAAACCGTCCCGTGTTCCGGCCGTTGTTCCATTTTAACGATGCCTGATAGGTCGACGCATTGCAATAAATAACCATTGAGAACGAGGTCTTCCAAAACAAAAGGTCATATGTATGTATCTATATATATACACACACACATATATATATATTACACATCTATATAATATTTTAAAATATCACGATAAGTTTTATAATTGCGTTTAAGATTATTTAAGTTTGTATTCGGTATTTTGCGAAGCACTTCTCGTCTCGTTAATTCTTCTACTTCGTTTGATTCTTTGCATGCTTCTATCGCAAGTGTGCGCTAACGTTTTTCTTTCGAGTCCACGTAATATCCGTATAAATTTTTCTCTTTCTTTTCGGTATCCGTTTGCCCATTCTTTATTAGGAATATCAAGTTAAGATATAATTATATGAAATTAATTCGGAACGAAAATAATCGATATAATTCTTTTTCGAGTTATCGACAAATAATATAATCTGAAATAAGCTTTACGCTTAGTTAAATTGATGCGATTATTCTGTCACAGTTGGTAACATAGGTGTTTGTCAATGAGCATCGAAGCGTACATAAATATATTCGGTAATAAAAACATACTAGCGATAGGTATATTATAATACGTGGAAATAGGATTAACGGATTAGTCGACATTTGTAAAACAAGAAATAATTGGAATGATTATGATTCCAGATCGGAATCTATGCGGAAGAAGACATAGAAAGAGATATTCGATGATATCATTGGATCAGCGTAGGTTGATCTATCGAAAAGGTGGCGGGGGTCGATCCTAGATTATTATCGAAGGACGACGATATTGAGGGAAGGTTCTCAGGAACCCGGCAAATGTGGCTCTGTGCACGGTGAGCCGAGGTTACGGGGGCCGTGGGGCCCGTGGCGGGGGTGGCGTAGGTGGTACCGGTGTCGGTAATAGTAGCAATAGCGGCAGTGGTGGTGTCGGTGGTAGTGCTGGTGCTGGTGCTGGTGCAGGTGCTGCTGGTGGCATCGGTAGTGGCTTGGGAAGTAGCAGAAGTTGCGGTGCTCGAGATAGTGGTCGATTCGAAAGATCGAGAGGAGAGGCAAGCGTGAGATTGCCATTAAGTCCCCGCACTTTGTGCGCTCCAGGGAGCGGGGCTGGCGGTGCTGGGGGAGGAGGAGCTGGCCCGCTCGTCGGGGCCCAGGCGCATGGCCACGCTCAGCAGACTGCCGGTGGGGGGCCGGGGACTGGTGGAGGTGGCACCACCGGTCCTACCGCCTCGCCCGAAGAAGTTCAGGCCCTTCAAGACGAACCAATGCTACACGTTGACAGACCGCCTCAACAAGGAACTTGGATTTGCTGTGTTCCGTGTTACTGGCTTAGAAAAAGCAAAGCCGTGCACAAGGCCTTGCTCACCTTCGCCATGTTACTCGTTACCAGTCTACTCGTCACTAGTCCTGTTCTCTTCCTTATCACTACTCTACCCGAAGGAGAACAACCGCGCGATTGCGCGCCATTGGTGAGTTTCATTTTCGATCCTAATACCCACCCCTATTATCTTTTACGTTCCAACTTATTTTTTTGTATTCACCTATATCTGATTATTATCAAAATGCGATGCCATATTTCTTCGTAAATATTCTTCCATCTTACGATTAGATGACACTTATACGAACTCTCGATCGCCTCAGATGTCTATTTACTATCGCATAGAGCGAAGGAACGAACCAAACGATTTTAATCTTGCAGTACGCATTTATAAAAATAGATATAATTGAAAAATGTAGTTTAGAAAAATCGTTTAGTCAAAAGTATCCACTCGTCCGAAAGATCCTGCCAAAAAGCTTTTTATATCATTGACCAGGGAAGAACAAAAGAAGATAGAGCGATAAAGAGAGGAAGAGTCATTCGAGTTTTGGCTTCCATTTTCAGGAATATCTTTCGTGACAAACGAGGCGTGAGATTTGCAAAATGGCAGAGAGAATTCCAAACTGACAGCATCATATTTCCGCCCGCATAATTCTGGTTGGATATCTCGATAGAAAACGATAGACTACGGGGAGGAAAAACTCGATGAAAGATGATAAGCTGCTATCGATTTCTAAATCAGTCCTTTCGTTTCTTATCGGATATTTTTAACGCGACTTTTTTTGGAAACGAACCCTAGCGCACAGATATATTATCGAGTAATCGAACACGTAACACGTGTTCGAAATAGAGATCTAAAATAATAATTCGCATCTGCCATTGTATTTTTATATTCACGTAAGAGAAATTGAGGTACCGTCCTACGCTTACTTCAGGATTCAAGCCCCGGATGCCTAGTTGCCAGTGGTGGTGGTGGTGGTGGTGTACTGCTCGAACCCCCAACCTTTTCGCAAATTCACGAACAAACACGAACGAGCACATCGAGGAAAACTCATTTTCTCGGCTATAATCCATCGTTTATTCGACCGTACGAAACATAGCCGCGGATAATACTGTCCTCCATAGATTCGAAAGAGCTCGTTTAACTTCTTTTTCAAACGAGGAATAATGTTCAATTAAATCGACCTCCTTATCGAATTAATTATACTTGTCAAATTATTCCGAAATTCGAATTCCAGGGGAGAATTTTATTTTTATTGTCGTATACCGGTCAAAGTTTAGAAATCAAAATAATTGATAAATATTTCTAAATATGTAGATTAGAGATGATTAGATGCATTTCCCTTTTTACGCGTAGTCTGGTCATTATACCGTAAATTTCACTCAAGGACCTTTAACTGAATTACGAGTTGCTTACTGTTGATCGTGAAACCATAGTAAGATAACTCTAAGCCTTTTGCTGATAAGATGGCTATTACACGCCTTCCGTTGTCGTCCATCCTCCTTTTTTTTTTCTCCTTAAAAGTATCTACTTCCTTATACCGATTTTCAATGAGATTAACCATTTTTCCAAGTCGCCAATTCTAAAGTTGGGAATTAACACAGATAGATAAGGAAATATTTTTCTATTCTTTTCCTCTCTATTTTTTTTTTTTCTTTTTTTTCTTTCACTGCTTCCGATTGCGTAACGTTATCGATCGAAAGTATACAATACCGCGATGTTACTTTACAAATGACTGGGGAACAATCGAAATGCTTTTGAACGATATCGTCTATGAGAAGTAGCACATACGATCGTTATCGATCATTTCGATTAACGTGCCGTGATTTCATTGACAGCTTACAAATACAATAGTTGGTTACTTTCAAAATTTTATACGAATGATTTTCTACAAAGATTTTTAGTAACAATTGCGATAATCGGAAAATCATTTTTTCTCATTTATGTTTCTATTGTAATATTTGACGCAATTATTAAATTCGTAATTTATATTAAAGAAATAATAGTTTATCGTTAATCATAGAATTTATAAATGATGTACATTTTTGTAGAAATGATTAGACGTATAGTTAAAGCATAGCACGTGCTAGACCATGCCGAAGCCGTATTCCAAGGTAAGGTTTCGAGGCAAATGTCAATCTCGAGATCAGGGCTTTACCCTTCATCCTGACCTTTGTTCTTCCTACTAACGCAAGAAACAAATTTTTGGAAGAGTCTATTTTATTTTGTTACCTTATCAATTTAATTTGTCTTCTCTTTTATTTGCTTTTTATTTCATTTCTTTCTCTTCTTACCGATATAACGAGCAACGAATTCGTTTGAAGAGCCTTACGATTCATCGAACGGATCGATCTCGTGAATATATCTATGATGCGTTCTCTCTTAAGAAAGATATCATCGTGTTGGTGCGTTTTTCAATAGTGATTCATTTTATCCGGACTCTCTTCTTTTTATACTTATTTTTTTTAGTAGTTGTCAATAAATCCAATTAATACAAATTGACAAGTGAAAAAAATAGAAAAATAAGATATTCCAAATCGTATTAAATTGTATTTTTTAAAAGATAATTAAAAGAAAGTCGTGAAAAGTTGACAGTAATTATTAATTAAAACTAATAATTGCAGTTTTGTGAAAATAATGTTTTAACGCAAATGTATACGTTTTATGTAACTTATTAATATTGCATAGGAAATGTTTATATCGTTTAAAAAAAAAAGTAGACAAATGCGAATGAATTAATAACGAATGTTTTAGGACGAGGCCTGTATCAGAGAACGAGACGGTCCGGATGGCATTTGCGAATCGAAGGCCTGCATGGAAGCCTCCAAAAGGATCTTGGCTTCAATGAAAAGAGGCGTGGATCCTTGCAAAGACTTTTATCAGTTTGCCTGTGGTGGTTTTCGCGATCAACAGCCTTATCAACCAAGCTCGAGTTTCAATATGTTGCAGGCTCAAATCGACGAACGTATTCATAGTAAGTTGCACTTATAATTTATCTTTTTGCATCAGTTGGATTAGCTAACGCGACGAAAACTTTGGACTCTCCGTTATCCCGGTGATTAAAATCATAGGAGTAATGAATTTCCATCGAGTATGCATTTTCCATAGCTCCAAAATCTATTTCAAAGTTGCGCTATATCAAATTTTGATGTCACACATTACTCATTTTATTAAAATACAGTTTTACGAATTACAAGTTTATTTTACAACGTATATTTGTTATTTTTACTCGAATATTAGTTTTCTTCCGAAAGAGTAAAAGGAACGTTCGAGGAATCGCATTAACGAATGTTCTCTATCGGTCTTTCTCATTCCTTCTCTCTCGAGAGATAAATCTATCTTGGCAGAATTTAGAAAAGGAGTCGTCGTTTTTCTCACGGCGTCGAAGAGGAGGAAGAAAAAGTAAGTAGAAGAATCGTATGACGTATACGGTTGAGTTGGCCAAAAAGAATGAAAAGTAACCACCTTTTCTATTCTTCATACTCTCTATTTCTTCTTCTTCTCTTAAACATCGCCAGCTGATAGCGAAGCTTTTAACCAGTGCCAGATTTTTTTTTTACCCTTTTTCCTTTGTAAAAGGAACAATCTTTCTTTTGACTTTTTACTTCATTTTATTTTCCTTCCTAAAAATTCAGTTTAAATGTTTAAATCAGCTCGAATCGTCAACGCATCGTTTCTTCCTCTCTCTTTATAAAGATCTAAATTTGAAGAATCGGATCAGAGGCGATATTTGCGACACGCTATAGGGCAATTAAATAAAATCAAAAGTTACGACGTCTTAAAATTGATACACGTGGAAATTTTGACATCAAAAATGCACTTTGCTGAACAATTTGAAACCATTTGGAGAAGCCAAATATGAAAAAACTTTTTTAATGTAAAAGCGACATTAAAATACGAAGAAACTTTACTGGACTCGATGCAATAGTCAATTTGAATAGCTTGAATTTCATTGATACCATTCGGAGTATAGAAATATTCGTTTCGAGGATGAAAAGAAACGTTTGAAAGCTTCCTAGAGTTTTGAGAATTTGGCTAATCGTTTTCATCCCTTGCCGTCTTCGTTGCCGAAGTGTCGGTGATGAAGCCTTACGTAGTAGTGGAATTTACGTAAGATGGAAAAACGTTGAGATGGGGAAGGAGAGTAAGGGGAGGTACGTGTACGCGTTTTCTACAAACTTGATTAATCGTATTTAAAGGGGTCAAGTTCGTCTTTTAACAGACGCCCAATTATAGTCACTTCTTATCTTTGCTTAATACGATAGTAATGGTCAATTAATTAATTCATTTCAATTATACACAGATTTTTGTCCGTCAAATATTTGGAGCTGCATCATCTCGCAATCGTAGCATTTTTCAATGATACTATAACTGGAGATTCATATCTCGAAAGAAAAAGAAAAAAAACAGAACACTTTTGGGACACTGCAAGCGTAACGTTCTGAAATTATTTCTAATAAATAATATTTTGCATTAAATATAAAAATAATAATTGTGCGTTAGGATCAGGGACCACCGTAAAAATCTTACGGACGGCGAACAATTCGTTTGGAAATTTGAAAGCTGCCCGTTGGTTCATTAAATCGTAACGAGTCGTCTGTACGGAGAATGTTCTCGAGCTGGGAAAGTTGAAAGGGCTTGGTAAACCTGAAGCACGTTCTTTTCATTTTCAACTCTTTCTCTTTCCCTTTCTTTCTTTTACGCTCTTTCTGTTCTACGCCGATCTGCTTTTTCCCTTTCTAAAGCATCACGCAGCAAAAGTGTTATTCGCGCTACGGCTTCTCCAATTGCAAGATCCTTCCTTGCCCGAGATGAGAGAATATATTTTCCGGGTGTCTGTGTGTGTGTGTGTGTGCGTGTGTGTGTGCGTGGGCAGAAAAAGACTTTCGTTGCTTTGCTGTGGTAATAATGAAAGGAAAACACGAGTATACTATCGGTTTCCACTCGTAAACTACCATTTTTCTCTTTCTTTTTCTCTCTTTTCCTTTTTCCCTTTTTATATACTACGTATTATAGACGATCCATATAAAATGTTACAAATTATTCCTATCGAATCATGTTATAATACGACCACCGATTTTCTTTCTATTTTACATTAAACGATAGTTCTTCGAATAACTCTTGGAAGATCTTTTAATAGAATCGATAAAAATATTTGTAAAGAATATCAAGTGACATTATATTTTCTGTTTTTTACTTTTCTATTAAAAATCCAATCTCCATTTAATGTAAAAAAAATAAGCGAATTCTGAGCCAGCATATCTACGTAATATGTGACGGTTACGGTGTAGACAGTTCGTAACACAGTTTACGTGGGCTATCTATTTACCTCTTTTCATTCTTTCCAAAATAACGTTCCCGTTAAATGGTCCTTGCCGCGGGATTCTAATTTTCGTTAATGCATGAAATGCATTCGTTCGACGAGAATGCTAATACATTTCCGTTGAAATTAATTTTAATTTAAAAGAAAGACAATTTTCCTTTAAATGAAAATATTATTGGGACAATAAATAGATTTGAGAGGTTTCGCATTTGTGACTTTTGGAAGATCGTGCAGACTCGCGCACTTTTGAAAGTATTCCCTCCGTCGGGCGACGATTGTTCGTTAGCTCGGGTCGTTTAACGATGGATCTTCGATGATTGAATTTTGAATAGGAAAAACGAGAGGTAATACGATGCAAGGTAATCTAATATTTGACGAAGCTAAATAAAATTGTTCGTATGCATCGTATAATAGATTTGTGTGGGCAAGTGGAAAAATTGGTAGAAATAAAAGAAGTATCATATAAGCATTAATAGGATAAATAAATGAGTTGGGATAGGTAGTACGACCTCGTTTTTGAGAAGGATTCTCGACTACTGTGTATTACGTATGATCGATGCACCACGCGATTCGCGTACCTACTACCAAAGCCAGAGCTTACGACCTTAACAGGAACAATAGGTTCAAGCGTATGCCAATATACACGGTGACCCTTTGCAATCGATCGTCCTACGTACCTACGTACCTACGTACCCAAGTAAATACGTATTTTCATCAATCTAATCAAATCCAAAGTCGAGAATTCTCGCAATTTCAAATCAAATCGGTATATTCATTTAAGTAGGATAACTTTTTCTCCAAACGTTTAAAATGAAAATGTCGTTAACGCGTAAGAAACTATACGAGTTTAGTTTGAGAAAATATACAAAGGTGAAACTTTAACCGTTATTCTCTTTCAACAGGCCGACGAACCAAGCATTACTACTCGTTCTCGCCATCTCTTTTTAACGACTATACCAACGAGATAGGATAAGCTCGAATTTTACAAACTTTTCAAATTACGTACGTAAAGATCCAATTTCAGGGGAAAAAAAAAGAAGCATCATTGCAAAATGATCAATGTTTTATTATTTCCTAGCTCGTAAATATCGTTCAGCTTTATACTTTTGTTTAATTACCGTACATCTTATATTATTATCTCTGTTTTTTTTTTATCCACGTAAATTCGTCTCTTTCTTTCTTAAGGTTGGCCATTATTTTCTTTTTCCAAAAAGAAAAACGAGAGACGTAGTATTTTGCTTTTTTTCTCTCTTTTTGTTCCTTTTTTTGAATACTTCTCGCAGTAAAGAAGCTTCATCGCGGACTCGAAAAGTTGAAAAGACTTGAAAAGACGCGAGCGAATTGAATCTTTACTCTTCTCTTTCGAGTTCATATAAACGAATTCATTCGAAAAGATTTTGCAATTGTTTTATCTATTTAAGAAAATTAAATAAATGAATAAATAGAAGATAAATGGGTAAGAGGGATAGTTCTACGAGCTGTCAATTTTGACAGAGACGTCAAACGGAAGGATATCTCGGTTTAACCGCAATCATCGCGACAACCAGTAACGCACAAAACCGCAGGAAACACGCGAAAGCGGGCGAAAGTAGCCGCGTGTAACCACAAATCTAAACGCGTGTTCAAATATATTATATATGTTATACGATACTCGGAGACGAGAATACATTGTCGCAAAGATCGATGTCATTCGGCGTTAAAAACGATATCGGACATCATCGAGAAGAGTAAAAATGGCGGACGATCGATAGACCCACACGGGAGCTCTTACATCGGCAAAAATTCAATCGTGCTATTTTTAAATTCAAGCATGACATACATATATAACATATACGTATATCGTATATGGTGAAAGTATTACAATCATATAGCATTCGTATTAGTATTCATCGCGACGATCGATTATTTTGCTCATTACGTATTTACATATTTATAATCGAGAGAATTATGTTTAAAAATTGTCCTTAAAATGAAAGAGAAAGAGTACCGTTGAGAGTGGCATTATCGACCGAGAAATAGAAAGATTTATTTTAACTGCAAAAATAATGTCTTTCCTCTCTTTCCTAATAGCATTTCTCTATCTTTTATGGCGCTTTTCGTGTCTTCGAACATTCACGCACCCGCTATTACTATGTTACATGGGTGGTATGTACGTATTACTGGATAATAGTACGCTAGAATGGTATCTCATGTATCGTGGAATATCGTCGAGTAACCAGATCATGCTTCGTTGCAATGAATCTACTCGTAAAGATATATCTTTATGGTGTTGCGCGATGATCGTGATTTATATCATCAACGTTTTGTTCCGTTAATGTTGCCAACCTATTAGGAAAACGATCCGGACGTTAGTTTAATACCGCTATTGTGTTTACTATTCCTATTCATTATTTAAACTAAACAATGTTCATTTGCTTTTATGTGTATTTATCGTTAATGAAAGATACGCGATTTCTATCAATTTGGCGATAAAATTGCACCGACGAATACGTCTTTTTTCATTTCAAGTTTGTCAAATAAAAATGAACAAAAATGTATAAAAAAAAAAGAAGACGAATCGCTTTACGTCGAAACTCGGAGATAAGTTTGCTAACGACAATTGAATCGTTCGCTTTGTCGGTTTCGTGTCTACGCGAGTTGAAGAAAAAAATGTTAACCGGTTGTACGTGCATTTAAAGACGGAAGGACGAGGAGTCCAGAGTCATTAGTTACTTCCTGACAACTGGCGCATCGCTACTATTTTCGTTGAAACGTTTAGTGCAATTCAAAGAGATGCACTTACTTCTATGCGATAGAGACGAACAATGAAAGAAAAGGAAAAACAAGAGTTACAAGAATAATACGGAAAATAATCAAAATTAGAAGCGATAGAAATGAATTGCTATGAAATAAAATCATATTTAACGGACACGATGAAAATAATTTGCCATCTATAATTGAATGGTTTTTAATAGACAAAAGAATAAATGTATTGTGTTCTATCTATGTTGAATTGACATAAAACCAAGAAGAGACAAAGAAAGACGGAGACAAATGGAGGAGAAAGAGAAAGTCGGCATCATCGCGGTCTTCCATTTCTCATTTCTGTAGAAACGAAACAAAGGTGCAAACGTCGACGACTGAAGTAGTTAGAGAGACGAGTTTGAAGGCGTCATTCTACACCTATTTTTGCTCTTTCTATTTTCTCTCTTACTTTTTGTTTTCTTTTAACTCTTTCTCTAGGAACGGCTAAAAGTTTCAATCAACCTAAGTTGCCAAGTTTGTAGCTCTAGGCGAGTGCAAGCATTTGGATAGTTCGGATGAGAAGTTTCCGAGTGTTTGAAGATACCTACATGATACTTGTTGGACAAAGAAAGTAAAAGCATGTTTTCGAAATCTAGTTTGTTAGATTTCTTAAATATTTCTACAAAATATAAATATCTATCTTAACGATTAAAAAAGCTCGTCGTACCATTACAATTTTTGACAATAATAAAAATAAAAGAATATTACAAAATTATGATCGCTGTACGTATAATATTTTTTCTCGTATGAGGTAGTAGCTTGTATCCATTATTATAAATGCAACAAAGATCTTTTGTGACACATAATCGTTGTACGCGACGCCTTGGATCAACGTTAACTTGCCGTTTTATATGTACGTATACAGTACTACATACATATTGTTTAAGCACGAGTGCATACGGCCAACCTATGCGTACACGTACATTAGCATATCTTACTTACTTATTTCTGCACGCTAGCCATTTAAAACACAGTTATTCCATAAACATAATTTCCTCTTTTACTTTTCCTTCAAAACTCGAGCGGGTCGTAGAAATAATAAGCCCCATTTTTCTTTTTAATCAAAATTTAGTTACTCTCGTTAAGAAAAGAATAATTATTTTCTTCCTTTTCCGTCGCATTATTCTAGTATCGTTTCAGCGTTTTCTTTTCTTCCGTTTTGCGCAAATCCATATTTGTATTTATTTAATAATATCCGTTGTGCGACTTCGTACGATAATTATTACGATTTATTTGTTACAATTGTGGAAGAAAATTTCTCGGTTCGCCAAGATCCGCCAAATCGTTCTATCACGGAAAACGATCAAATCTTGGGACGAGTCGGGAATTGTTTTTTGTTTTATTTTCCGACTCGGAAAGAAAGCTGATGCGATATGCATACTTTTTTTTGCCAAGACCTTCGATAATTTGTCCATTTGTCCACCTTTATGCGATTCGAGAATCTCAATTTCATCCTGGCTTTGAAATAATAAAGAAAGGAACGTTGTAAATAGTAGCTTAGTATAATCATTTCCGGAAGACGACGGCTAAGTTTTGTTACCGTCATTATGAATAAACGCTCGTTTTATTCCTACCCGAATTTTCTGTCCTCGTTTGCAAGAATGCCCTTAAAGAAAAGAAGGGAAAAACCAGGCGAGCAAGAGGGACGGAGGGAGGGAGAGACAAAGAATGACTTTTTTTACCATCGTCAACGTTCCGTAGAATCGACTAAATTCAACGAAACAAAGTCTTTTTTTCTTCTCTAGAAAATGTTTTATTTTCTTATGCTACTTCAACCCTTTTTAGAAATCATTACTATTGTCAACACCGTCTCATCGTTGACATCATTTTTATTAAAATATTTTGCTAAAGCAAATAAATAAAAAGAGAAAGAGCGAACCATAAGAAAGTGTCCTATTTCCAAGTTTGAATTTCGAGTGGAAAAGTATTTCCAAGGACATGTAAAAGGAAGAAGCAGAAGAAGAAGAAGAAGAAGAAGAAGAAGAAGAAGAAGAAGAAGACGAATACGAAGGAAATGAAAAATTCGTAGGTAGAAAATAAAAGAGCATAGCATAACATAGGCTAGCATGGCATAGCATAGCAGTTGCAGTCGAATAAATTGATGAGTCCGTCGAGAAGTGAGATTTAAGAAGCATAGCAAGTACATCAGGTACGCGGAGCTAAAAAACGAATCGAGTACTTTCGCTTGTCCGTACTATAAATAATTCACGTTAATCGATATACATTGTACTAGGGTTAGAACATCTATATAAAATCATATACGTGTGTATGTTACATTCTTAATGTCCTATGATAAGTCACTGTGTTCCACATACTCGTATTCACTCTCTATCTTTTGCATTGAACTTTGAAAAGCTAGGAGAAACAATCTAACGTAAGCATAAAGAACGGTTTCTCTGGGTTATATTTTTTTTTTTTTTCGAAAAAAATGTTTCTATCGGCTACCTTTTGTTATTATACTCTTCAGTCAAACTTTGTAAAGCTCTTTCTTTTTCTTCTTCTCCTCTTTCTCTTATCGAAGCAACATTTCAAGTACAATAAACTTTTGTTTTATCCGTGCTCTTTCATTTTACGCATCATTGCTCGTCCCTACGAACTATTTTTCAAAAAAGTTGTATTTTTCAAGTAGCTTTCGTCAATGCATACTCCAAGTACTACTTTCATCATTATTCCATGTACAATGTACGGATTAAAGAGTTTATTGGAATATTTTCAAATCCTTCGAATAGTCGATAAAAAAAAAAAAAAATACAAAGAGATAAAAATATAGTATAGAAATTCATATACGCGTCAATCAATTATTTAATTTAATTATTTTTAATTGGTTCGTTAGCAAACGAGAGACCAAACTCGATTGTTTTAGCATTCATCCTACGAAATCATTAATATTTTCGGAACAACTGCAGTCAAATTTTATTTCCGATTCGTATCATTAATTCGAAAAATATCTAATGAAATGACAATGACGAGTGAAATTAATTCTTATTAATCGCGTTAATATTATCAAAATGATTAATCATAATTTTGATTGACTATAGTTTATTGTTGGATCGAGAAAAGAAAAATTTGACGAATCAATTGAATTTGTTGATTTTGTTCTTTTATTTCAGAAATGTTATTAAACGAAACTGATCGAATGGTTGGCGTCTTCGAGAAGCTGGGCCAATTCTACGTTAGTTGTCTCGGGTTCAAGGAGAAGCCTGTCAACTTTGCACCTGGTAAGTCGATACTCGAGATATCCTTATCGTCCTTCTATTCGAAAATGATAATGAAGAATCATGATAGAATCGTCGATGTAGAACGATGTAGGGGGATAGGTGCTTGCAAAGAACTAAGGAGGCGAACGTTGTCGCTAATACGGCAAAAATGTTTATCTACTTTCGAGGTAAAACGTTTTTATCGGGATTGCATTGGAAATTTTGGTTATGTATAGAATAAGACGCGATCTTGAAGCGTCTCAAAAGAACAAGCCTAAATTTTAATTAAATTTCTAAGAATTTCTTCTCTTTTTCTTCTTTTTTTTTCTTTTAATTTATAAACAAGTTTTTTCTTTTCTTTTTTTATAAGTCTTGCCGTTTACGAGTAGTAAAGTTTTAAAACGTGATCCCATAGATTGCGAGAGCCCAGCTCGAGCTTGATGCACCGTACGGTAAATGCAGTCCTGATTCTCGTTAACACCTTTCGGTGAGAGATAATAATATAAAAGCTTTGGCTCAAAGTGTTCCTTTAAAATATAGTTTTGAAATCATGATTAAGAATTTTTCATCGCGAATATATTTAATGACGAAGACGTATTCGGACTATTGGTATTCTAAAATAAACTTTGAAAGGTACTTCGTTCGCCTTCGAAATTATATTTACATCGCGATCGATCGATCATGTGCATTATTTATATGTGTCGATAATATGTAAGCTGTAGGTACATACGGTCAGAAAGCAACCACGTCTGTTAGCCAGTAACCGTCTAACGTTTCGGAACCATGATAGATGTTTATAGGGGAATCCACCTATTTCGTATTAAAGATAAACTACTACGTTTTATTTATTCAAATCTATATACATACGTATGTACGTCACAGCTTTATATATGTATAAAGTAGCATGCGAGAGTTTTCGAAAAAGAAATTTCACATGAATTTTACATTATATGTTAATAAATTATGTAATGAAAGAAAGATTAAAATTGTTTTTTTTTTTTCCTTTTTACATTTCATATTTAAATTTTGCATGTTTATGCACGATTCTTTTTTTTTCAAACAAGGCAGAATTATTTAAACGACGAGTTTTATGAAGTGTTATTTGTTTTCTTTTCTTTTTTTATAATTTCCATAGGAAAATGTTATATTTGCATGCATTTTGAAAATTTTTACGTTCAATCGAAATTTGGTGAACTAAATTTGTTTTTTATAATAGGAACAGTTTATTGTTCGTCTACCAGCATTACGAGGATTACAATACGTTACAAATCAAAAGAAGTCTGGAATAAATTGACGATAAAATAACGTAAAATAACGTAAAATCATGTCAAATTTGTATATCTTTAAAATCAGTATTATTCCGATTACTATTTAAATTCTCTTGCTTCCTATTAGTATTTTTTTACGATCAAGGATTTGAAATAATTTAAATAACAAATTTCACGATACATTGTATAAACATATGCAATTTTTAAATAAAAGATCAAGGAGATTTTACAAATTATAAATTGAAATTCTTTGCTTATTAATTTATATTAAAATGGGATATATTCGATATTTCTAAAGAAGCGTTAAAAGTAATGAAAATAATAAACTTCCAATAAGTTTTAAAAAGTTTTCGGTAAGATTTATTTGGATCGAGCAACAAATTAATGAACATTTTAATAAGAATTCGCGAATGAAAAATATCGAAAATATGTCTAAATCAGAAAGATTATAAGTTTAAGATCCGGAAATTTGTAAACTTTAGAAGCCTTTTGGTAAGATCGATAACTTCTTAAGCTACTTTTCGGTATTTTCTAGTCAAGGAAAGAAGAAAACGAAGAAGGAGGAGAAAAAAAAGAAATTGTATGACTCCGTCTAATGGCTTGACCTTGGCTGACTCATTGAAAGTTACCATCTAGCGATCGATAACACGGAAACTTCTGTTTTCCAACCCCTTTCTGGTAGCCCTTTAAGCATCCAGCCTCGTTTAGACCCTTTTCTAGTTTACGTTTCATCATTGAAAAGTAAAGAGCTCTATTTACTTATCCTTCGTCGTGAATTCACTTTATCAAAATTTGAAATACTTTTTGCAAAAACATTTACGTCTCGCGTACTTATAAGATGTCCCTAAAGATTCGAGTCCTAGTTCAGGAGCGTATCCAGAGGATCCCATGGAAAAACTTTTCAATGCCAATTTAATATTCTCTAAACGGAAAGAAAAATAATATCATTGATGTGTAACTTTTGTTATATCAGTTAAATTAAATAATAAAAAACTAATTGTGTTTTTTTTGTACGATAAGCAACGAGATGACCAACTTCTAAACCCCGTAGCGTCCTAAGTTGGTCCTATTAAAAAGTTTTTCCACGGGATCCCCTTGATACATTCTTCAGGTGAGAAAACTTTTGCCATATCCTCTATTTCATTATTGTCTTTCTCTAAATCACTTATCCAAGTTGTTACATTTTTTAATTTCTATTAATACATATATATATTAACTATGATTAGGAGTTCATTTTTCATTGGGATCTACTTCATTTTTTTTTTACTAATTATCAAGTTTTCGACAAGAGAAATAGTAGCGGTAATTAAAGCATTCGAGAGGTTATTAGGAAGTTGATTCTACGATTGAGTCCTTCGAAAATAAAAATAGGTTCGCGTATAGATAGATCGAAGGATTCCTCAAAATATCGAAAGGAAAGAAGTTAGAGGAGGAATAAAAAAGAAGTATCTGGTTGGGCAGCCCTTTTATCTGGGAAATTTGACGCGTTGAATTTCGATCGAATCCTAGTGGTCCTGGTGGTTTTGTCTAGTGGTCACGAACTGTGCGCGCCTTTTTCCCTGCACTGATTTGCATTCTGTGACATTCTCTTCTTCCCTTTTATTTGTTTCGCGTTGCTATCTTTTTCTATCTCTCGCATTTTCTTTCTTTCTCTGTTTCCCTTTCCAACCGATAGGCTATTTTTATCCACAATACACGTATTCCACTTTAACACATTCTCTGGTCAACGTTTTACGACTGAGTTACGTCGACGAAGAGAGGGTGGAAGCGGAATGAAGTAAAAACCACATCGGTAAACCTGATGCCTCCCTCTTTTTGCTCTCATTTTTTTCCCTTCCCTTCCCTTCCCTTCCCTTCCCTTTTCTTCTTTTCTATCTATCTATATCGATTTATATTCTTTTCTATTTTTCTGTTTACGTCAATTCCCGCAGATGTATCTCTCCAAGAGAAAAAAGATTTCAGTAGCCGCGGATGCACGCATAACGATCCAAACAATGAGCTTTTGTGGTGTTTTCGATATGATTTTTATTTTTTCACGCGTATCAAAAAGTATCAAGTGAACTCGCGAAGTTACAAGATGGAGGATCGTTATCGTTCTTTTCGTATCTATCGAAAAGTCGATCGCATTCGATCTCTCGTTCGAACGTAAAACCGTATCGTCGTGTTTGTAATCTCCTTTAATTATCAGACGATTAATTACACATCTGTCCTCGTCCGTCCCCGTGAACACTTTAATCCTTTGGGAAGGACGTTATTATCCTCGCGAGTATCGTATTCGCGTCATCGATCTCGTTTCAGTCCCTAGATACGCGATCCGATCCGAAATGTCGCCAATGAATTATCCGACTCGTCGTTTATACATAGTATAATTAGACGTAAATAATATTTTTTCAATTAGCTTATTACACGTAATGTCTCTTGTTAATTTGTAATATTAATTCTTGTCAAAGAAATTGATTTAAACCAACCGCGATACGCTGTTCGAACATCCCGGACAACCGACGAAATTTCAGGGCGTCGAGCTTCAAGAATTGTTCGATGAAAATACAGTTCTAACGCTTTTACAATTGGTCCTAATGATTATACCTGTATGATTAATATCTCAATCTCGACAAAGCTAAACACTCAATATTGTCAAAGATTACTATCTTTTTTTAATACGAAACAATGAGACACGCGTGCATTCGAATAAAAGCTACAATAAAATCTTTGAAAGCCACGAGAACAAAACAGAAGAAAGAATATGTAGAAAAAATTGTTTTCGACATGAAACTGGTACACGTAATGTAATCGTAATGCGATAATTATTATTCACTAAGAGCGGTGTGCATGCTCTTCTACTTTGATTTTCCCAACAATTATTCACTAGCGTTTACACGCGCACGATCTCATACGCGAAGAGTAAAATTTGAAAGAAAATTAGTGCGGATGGCCGAACGTGTTATCCGAACAACGATCTGACCTACTTTTTCTTTGGATTCGCGTTAACAACCTCCCTCCCCTCCTAAATTTTTATTTCTTTTTTTTATGCTGGTCACGAATGCTACAAATTTTTCTTCGATAAACGTAAAACATTAGGAGCCTTGCTATGTATGTCTCAATAATAATCGCGGAGCGATTATTTTAAGCTCAAACGTCATACTAATATCTCTTAATCAAGAATTCTTAGTATCAATTAAGGATAATAGATTAATTACTATGCAAGAAAAGTTAGTATGGTAGAAAAGGTTTACCTTGAAATAAACTAGTCTGTTAAAGCGAGCTTTCCAGGTTTGTACAACTGCTCGAGCTTTCAGAATCGGAAGTAGTTGTATTACAAAGGATGTCAAGGTTATCCAAGTCACGATTCGAGCTAGCCTGATAGTCCGATATTCTCTGGATTCTTGCTAAAGTCGTTTCACTTTATCTTCGGAATCACGACCGGTCTTTCTCGCTCGTTGTTACTTCTTCGACCATTTTTTGTAATCACTTTTATGGGATTCCGTGAGTTATTTCGATAGTATTTTAAGCATTTTGCCATTTATACAAATAAATGCGCATGCATTATTGTTTTTCCAAGTAACGCGTTCGCGCATTTGCGACAAAAAATATCATGAATGTTTAATTCACTTTGAACTATTTACCCTTTTCCTCTAATAATTATATCTAATTCGATTTAAAAATAGAATCATTCGATTTGATCTGAAATTTAAAGGAAGAGAGAAAGAAAATATTTATCAAGATTGGCACATTGGCACTTAATCGTTCTCTCGCGTGAGATCGAGACGATATTTTACACGAGCATAACCAAGTATCTGATTGATTTACTTGTCCTTGGCAATTGAAAAGCGAACTTCCGAAGAGGGTGGTTTCTTCGGAATACCGTTCGACGAAATCCGATTCCTACAACGTTAATGCAAACACAAAATATATCTTCTGGGTAGAGCTAGTAAAAGGTGATGCTTTTAAAATATCTCGATACTGTCTGCGAATTTGTCGAATCTTGCAATTTTATGTTTATACGTTAGAAAAAAGTGATAAATAAATTAAAAATAAAAAATAAACCATTTAATACTATATTCGATAATAAAATAAATATCGAAATGGAGATAGCAAAAAGGATATTTCTTTTTGCGTTAGATAAGAAGAAAAGTTCATTCAGGCTGAGTCTGTGGATTTATTTACGATTTAATCGAAACTGAGAAGAATAGAAGGAAGTGGACCAAACGAGATACGCGAATGAGAGAGGGAGATGAGAAAGGAGATTCGGAAAGCTGGCGCCGTTTTTGACGTTGCCTCGGCAATATGAAGAACGAGCTGTTTCGTTGTCGGAGACGCGTATTCTTGTTATTATACAAAATGGATTCGACGTGTCGATCGATGTGTCTCCATTTCGTGGACACATTTAAATCGATGCATTAATGCGTAGCGGACACAAAAAAAACCTCTTATAGAACTTTCGTTCCCCGTTACGATTTCATTTTCTGTATTTTTCGTATTATTCTTTTACGATGATTCTTAAATGTCTTACATACGTATCTCTATTTTCATATATACACACACACACATACATATACATTCTGTTTACGCATCCTACATCTCTACATTCATCTGGTTCTTCTAATTTCTGCAAATTGCAATCAGATTTATCCCTTCCAACATTAGAACAGGAAGACCGTCGATAGCGGAAATGGAAGTTCTGAGTTAGTCCTAGCCGCAGGAGTTTCAGGCTTCCGGTATTTTAGATATTCATTTTTGATTCTACCTTGATCGGCGACACGACCATTCGCTCGGCTATGATTAATGTTCGCGCATTCGCTCGTCATCGAACTTTCACGAGAGTAAAGTTTACTTCCTAAGAAAACGCTAATTAGAATCGTCTTAGTTATTACAAATTTGAAGTCGATCGTAATATCTATTTAAATAGTTACGAAATCGATGAAACACTCGTCTTGTTTTTCCAACACTTGGCTTTAACTTATTACGAAGTATCGCTTTATCGTTACTCCAAATTATTTTTCACATAAATTTATATTTCTTTATTTGTTCCCTGCGAGATGTCTATTCGAATCAATCTTAATTAAATTCTCGCGTTACAAAACGCGTAAGTTCGTATGTACTTAGATACCATTATATCGGTTTAGCGTTGACATTTATTACTGCAGAATCACGAAACAGTTTGAATTCTTGATTTGTCTAACAAACCGTTGTTTCCTTCCAATATATTTCACCATAACAACCCTCTTTCTCTCTCATGCGCGCGTACGTAGTCTCTCTCTCTCACTCGTAATGCTCGTTATTATTTTCTCGTTTCACCGTCTGTCGTCCAAGTTATGATTAACTAAGTTTCCAGTGAATGTGTCTTTACGAGGTATCTTGAATCGTACTCTTGGCAAATACAGAGATTGTTGTACTATATTTTGAGAAATTCATTTGTGTGTACGTAGTATATGTGTACTCGACGGTAACGTTTACCAATTTACTCTCTTACATTTGAATTTCTCTTTTTGCGTGTCACTAACAACTGATATACATATACATGTATTTACTCAAAAAGTATCACGATAATATATAAAAATGAATCGTTTTATAAATTTCTATTTGAAACATGCACGATACGAAAAGCATCCATCTACGTAGAGTGTACTGTAGAAGAAGTATCGAACTTGACTTACCGCATATTAATTAAAGCAAAGGTGTTATAATGTAAAGTCAGCGCTACTTCTCTAGCTTCGTTAAAACTTCGAAATAGACTCGAACGATTAGAGAGAAGAGATTATCGATCGTTGAAGAACTTTCAACTAATCTATCGAACTTGTGGTAAAAACCAACACTCGCTTCGATACATTTATCCTTTCCGCATATAGTATTATACACATTGAAAAAAGCATACATTTCGTAAATACATATATCGTAGTTTTCGGGCACGATATTTTTCGCATAGATAATTCATGCATGCGAATATAAATGTTCATAAATATTCATACGGGATAAAGAAGTTATTTCTTTGTTAAAAATTTGTCAACTGTTCTTTCTCCAAAAAGAATATTTAATTTAAAAAATTACTTAAGATCTTCTCATCCATTTTGTAAGTGAGGTTCGCAAGTTAGCTAAATACATGTAGGTACATATATATATGTATGTAAAGGAAGTTATGCGAAGCACGTATAAGGGTTATGTACGCCCTTACGGTGCTGTAAGCTGCTCCTTCGAAAAGTCCAAGAGTTTCTTCGAGTATAATTTGCGATCTCAGTTTCCTACGAGATCTCTCTTTTTGCGGAAGAAAGAGAGGACAATATTAATTCTAGTAAAAAAGAGTCTTATTGTAAATAAATATAGATTTTTCCTTTCATTTTCCTTATTCTCGGAAAAGTGACTTTTGGGGAACCCTGTATATATCGGAGGAATACAAACGCGAACACGATTGTGTCGATGTTACGAAGAACATCTATTTTAGGGAAAGGTAGAAGCCAACGCGATTCTTTCGCGAGATTGAAATCACTCGAAGCCACGTGGTTCTTTTTCTACATTAGAAAAAATTCGTTCGACCGTGAACGAGTTTAGAGAGAGAGAGAGAGAAAGCAGAACAGATCGATGAATTTTTTTATAATTTCTTTTCTTTTTTTCAACGATATTCGGAAATATTCGGCACATCTGCTATCGTTTTTCGTCATACCGATGTATTACCAAATATTCAGCGAATTTGTTCTAATTATTATTATTATTATTATAGAAAGTTTTGTCTCTTTTTTCAGTTTACGATCTTCTTCGAGAACTCGGTGGTTATTTACCACCGAAGAGTGTCGTTCCGGTTGATATAACTCCATTGGTCTCGGCTCTTCTTCGAGTGAACGGTGCGCCCCTCTTTGATTTGTACGTAGACGTCGATCTTTACGATCATTCTAGATCCTCCGTTTTTCTGGATCTCCCCACCAAGTATCAAGAAGATGCCATCTTTATGGAAAATCTGGTGAGTTACGTCGCTCTGCACGGTCTATTAGCTATCATTAATACTCGATACAAGTAGTTGCGATAAATCGATATCGCATTACAAAAGAATTCCTACTAAACGAGCAATCCTTGCGAAATAATACTTTGAAAAGTACTTAAACGTTTTAGTACTCTATTTAAATTTTTCTTTTTTTTTTTTCGAAAATGTAATATACGATTCGTCGATTTATTATCCCATTTAAAAACACCGACAATTAATTCCTGGCCACGCGTTAACGTTAAATCGTTGTTACCGTTTGTTCCCCGATTACGCTGATTAATGAAGGTCCTACTGCATTTTAAAAGTAACTTTTCATCCAATTAAAATGATAATTCATCAAAGTAAATAATTGTGATCGCATGCCAGCTGGTTGTTAAGAGGCACATCGTGGTTTTGTTAACGATTAAAGCACCTGGCACCAGGGTTGGATCTTTAAGTAGATAAACGAGCCCTTTAAAAGGGAAGAAGGTTAATAGTGGTTATACGACGGTCAGATAATTACACGAGAAAATTTTCGAGTAGAGTCGTTTGCCCAGTTTACGTTTCGAGAAGGGAATAACGATGACGTTTGCTCGTAACATTCGTGTTCACAGTTTTGGAATCGTTCGTACCAAACGATCCTCTTTACTATAACTTTTTTACCTTGACCTTCAACATTTTGCTGCATTAAATATCTTACGAACCTACGGTATATTCTTTTTTTATTAAATCTTTCGTTCCAAGGGGAGTCAAATGATAAATTTACGCAATGACGCCTAATTGATAACGTTTATGTCTGCGATAATAACATTCTTTATTCTATTTTATTATAAGCGAGTAAAATAGATATTAAATGATTACAATTGTTATTAGGTTTAATAGATCGTAAGTTGCGGATCAAATTAATGGACAATGTCTTTATTATAATAACAGTTGAATTAATTATTATCGTGTAATTGAAAATAAAAAAATGACTTTTCTTTATTCGTTATAAGTGAATGGATTCATTAGAAGTAATGAAATCATTTATCATAATATACTATAATAAGCGATCTAATCCATCTACTATCTTTATCTCTGTGATATATATGCACGTACGACTGGAATGCCTAAACGTGCGAGGTTCTGCGCGTTCTTTGCATTGCTGTTTGCGCGTGACAGACACGTAGAGACACTCGTAAGGCGGCTGTTAAAGGGACTTACACCTTGCCGAGAGCATAAAGCAAGACGTTTGTGTGGGTGTGCGAGACGAAGGGAAGACAGCATAACTCATACTCGACACGCTCGAGTCCTTTGTCTCTTCAGGGTGTTCCTGTAATTGTGATACGAGCTCGAAGCAAGCATAGGAGAGAGAGAACCCTCTTCAATAGCTAAGCTCGTTAAAGAGCCACTTTAAAACAGCAGTTTAGCCAGTGACGAAAAGCGAGATGGCGTAAGACGTATCAAAGAAGGATAGACGAACGTGGAATTGAAACGATTAAATTAGCTTTATTATTAAATTTTCTTCATATATTCTATAATACCACGCGTTTATTAGTTTATAATTTATTTGGATTTATTTATTTTGTAGGAAAATGAATATCGCTTAAATTCATTATAAGTTGAGCTAATATGAATAAATTGAAGGTTTAATACTCGGCATATACTATGTAATAATGGTCATCGCATAGTGATATCGATATCAGAGCATTCGTACACTAACATTGCTACCACTGCGCGTATGCATTTCAATCTCGGCAGGAACCATATGTTCAATAATGTCCGAGCCACGAATTCAATATCGTCGTCGCATTGGTTGGCAAGAAGCTCGCATCAGCTCGGATTCAAATCCGGTGCCTCGATGCGTGACTGTCTCGTCACGTATGCATAAATGATATCGATACCTTTGCATTTGATTTTACGAATATCCATCAAATGGAAAATTTATATCAAATAAATGAAAAGAAAAACACGCAAAACAAAAAAATGTAATTTATGTTACCGTTAAAGGCTTGAAAATGTTCATCCAACGAAGTATCAGATCGAAGACCGAACGAAATGCGCGATACGTGTTTTTCATCAAATTTTTATATTTTATTAAGGAAATTAGATAAAGAAGATCCTATTTATCGTCAGGTAAAATTACCAACAACTAAAATACTAAGACAATTTGTAAGAATTTATAGGAACCACCCGGTACATACAGCTATAAAATTGTAGGAGACAGAAGATCGAGCCAAGAATCAAGTTTTCTCTCTCTCTCTTTCTCTTTTAAAAAAGAGTAGTTTCAGTAGACTGGCGGATATCCAAAAGCTGTCGGCGACACCGTCGAAGTATCTTTCTAATTTTCCATTTTATGCTTTACTAGTTGACCCTGTGCCGTCTTCCATTTTGTTTGCCCGTTTCTTTTCCAACAAATTTTCTCCAATTATACCTTTAATATGTAGGATTTCGACAAAATCTTCGCGTGAAAATTAGAAAACAAATTGGAAATATAAAGTAAGAAATAGATAAGAAGAAAATATTAAATGTGCTTTTATCGAGAATATTGGCAAAATCATGCACAAGCTACATTTTAGTATAAAGCTAATTAAATTTTGGAAATTAGTTTAACAATAAAATAGATTTAATCTCGAAATTGATTTTACAAACGTTAGAATTAAATAATTCCAGAAAGAGAGAGAGAAAAGGATGAATAACTATATTTAATAAACGTAGAAATTGATTATATAATGTCATAGTTGATTTGTACTTTATACGCGTATGCAAATATACATAGCAATCGCACGATCAATTGAAATTGTTTGATTATTTTTTGTTTCGAATATGTTTCTAGAGAGAGAAAAAAAAAGAGAGGGACATAATAATTAGAGTCCGGAAAAAGGTGAGAAAATGTTAGAAAAGGAGAAAAATCTAGCTGCTTCGTTCGGATTTAACTTTTTTGCTCTCTCTAATATTTCTTCTACAGATAAACATTTTTTATCATTTAATTAAATGTCGACGAGGATGTTTGCTACGGTGGCCGAGTCTGTGCGATGCGAAATCCTCGCCATTTTAAGTACCCACGTAAGCGAGCTTATTTATGGTGTGAAAGCTTTGCTGTATGAACTTTCCTATCTCTCACGTAGACACACACTTATACACATATAATCTCTTCATATTTATATAACTCGATACGAAATTTGCCATGCGTGTTTTTAACTGACTTTTTAATTGGTTCAATATTTATGCGATTAACAAAAGTGACGAAAAAGTATACCATTCTTTGCATCCGATTCAAACTTTTATAAATATCTCTTTTCCGTATTCTAATATCCTTGTGTGTGTCTTTTTTAATAACTCGTTATATTGTCTTCTTTTTTTTTAATAAAGAAATTTACTTTTGAAATACTTTTTCTTATTATTATTTCATAATTTTTACAGGAAGATATACCAAAATGGCGTAAGACTGTGTCGATGTATGAGAGAAGAAGAAAAAGATCGGTTCACGAAGAAAGTCAAGCGTACATGATGATAAAGGTAAGAAAATTTGTTTCGTATAAATGCAGTTAGTATTTATATTGAATGTTTGTACAAAGTTGTTGAGAAATAATTTATGAAAAGTATATTTTTGTATGTAATTTACATTTCTCCAAAATTTTTTCGTTTCATTATTTGCATATACGAGTATGTAAATACTTGCAAAGTTAAACTTAAAAATAGTTTAGATTTTTAATAAAAGATGATATCAAAGGTCTTTCAAATATTAATAATTTGAGTAAATATTATGCCATTTTACGGGTTCGAGTGGCTTCACTGGGAACACCAATTATTAATCGTTAAATTGAAATTCAAATATAAAATTGACTAAATTATATAAATGATGTATCTCTTTCTCTGTAAAACAAAATAATAAAGGATCTAATAATAATTTGGCTAAAAATGTAAATGAAACGAAATGAAAAACAACGGGCGAGTAATTTAATTCTCTCTGTGGAAGATTTTAGCGAGTCGAAACATTTAGAATTCTGTTTTTGTTTGGTCTCGTTTTTCTGTTTGCGTGCGCGTCGACAACGTCGGTGGTGTTTTCGAATCGACATTTTCGACACTTGGACGAAGAACGGGCGACGTCCTAGGCAATTAGAGTTTTCGCTTCGGGATGGTTACGGTAAGCCGCTTCGACGCACTATTCTCTCCGAGTTACCAACACTTTTTCATTTTCCCGTTGGAAATTTGCATACGACTCGAAATTGTCCTACGAACGGAACGAATACTTTGCGAGTGAGCTCTTGACCCACATGACATCTCTGTCCTTGTTAGTCCGATCAAAATGGAACCAAGATATGCGGTCTAATCTTTCGAACATCGATTTCCCTACAAAATCCACAAGAAGAACAAGAAGAACGAGAAGTAGCAGAATAATTATCAAGAAAATTCTACGATTCTTATCTCATCTTATCATCTCGACTCCTTTTTCCTAAGCGAACCGTCCATTATCAAAACTATGGGTCGATCCTAGGGTTTGGTCGCTAGTCATTTCACAAAGTAGTATATTTGCGTGTATATACTAGAAATCTAAATGAAAGAGAAAAAGGAATCGAAGAAAGAGAAAAGTAACGAATCGACTCGTCTATATGCGTTTTATATGACCCTTGACATATTTTTCCTGAGTGAAATACGCATACGGCTTTTAAAAAGAATACGAGAACATTCATTGACGACGCTTATGTTCGTGTTTCGAACTAGAACGTATACTAAAATGTATAACGCGCGTCACTCAAATATTTGGACACATTTCCCAAAATTTAATTTTACTTCCTCTTTAAAAAAGAAAAAAAAAAGAAAAAAAAAAGAATAGCAAAACCGTGTTATGAATTTTTTAAAGGATATAACAAAATTAATTCTATATGATTTATGGAATAAAATAAAGTAAAGAAATTTTTTTTTTAAATAGAGCTGCCATATTGTAGAAACGCGATAAAAATTATTATAAAAAAACGCCATTAGAAATGTACGGCTAAGCGATGCCAAATCTGTACCTTTTCTTTCTATTGTTCGTTTATTTTTTTTTTGGGCGCGAAGATGTTTATTGCATTTGTTTGACGTCAAAAGCAACTCGGAGCACTCGGCTTTGCGTCTACAAGTTCCGTAACCAACTCTCTATCTGCATTAAGCGATCGTAAAGACCACTACGCAAACGGCAGCCATTTCTCCAAGTTCCACTTTTCTCTTCCTATTCCTTTTACCTTCCTACCAGCCCTCTTTTATCCATCTTCCTTTTTTCTCTCCACCCTTCTCTACAATTTTATTTCTCTCGCATTTCTCTTCTTTCGTCTTCGCTTTTATAAAATGAGATCCGTCGAGATTTGATTTTATGCCCTTCTTCTAACTTACACCCCCATCCTTTTTCCACCTACCATTTCTCATCGATAGACATTACAATGATTTTAAGTATCTATTCAATTTTTCTCTGTATTTTTATACCTTTCGATTAATTTAACATACTGCCACCCAACGAGTAGAGAATGAACAAAAAATATACAAAAAATTATATTTAAAATACGTTTTCGTCGCGCCAGATATTTTTCATCGGCAAACGCTGATATCTTTTCGTCGCGAAAACAAAGCATGCAATAAGTTTTCGTCGCTCTCTTTCTCTCTCTTTCTCTCTATCTTTCATTTTATTCTATGAAATCACAAGTTCAGCATCGCACAGGCCGATGCTTTTATCTTTACGTGCTTTTTCTTCTTCTTTCTTACGAAGATCCTATATTTTTTTTTTCCCTTTTTCCCATTTTTCTCCTCATTCGTTTTATGCTTAAAAGTAGACGTAACATTGTTTATGCATGCACAGCCATCTTTATAATACAAAATCCATTTACTTTCTTATCTTTCGCATACTTTATACTCTTGACAATATTTATAATAAAAAAGACAGCAATTTTCGAGATAGACACGAAATAAAGACATTTTTATAAATGAGCCGTTTATTTTGAATAGTAACTTTGAATAATTTTCCTATAATTAATCAGATGTGTTATTTATAAACTTTTTAAGACCGAGTACACTACTAGAGTAAAACTCCTCAACTATTTTTACTCGTTAACTTTTGAAAAAGTAGTGCTCTTGAAATAAATTGAATAGCAAACTGTTGAAAATACTTATGTTAAGAGAAAATCAAACAATACGATAGGAACATCGTCGCGTAATACGGTTCGAGAAAAGCTCAGCAGGTTTCTACTCCTTTAGTTTCAACTATCGTTATGTGTATCACGCTGCTTTTTTATTTATAGTACGGTTAGTTAGTTAATTAGTTCGTTAATTGCTTGATATTTTCTAGGTCAGCTTGGGAACATACCGACGCTGGCACAATTTAAGTTCAGTGTTTGCTTTGTCAATTTATCGAGCTTCCAATTGGTAGATATGCTAACCTGCTTTAAATCATTTCTCAACTCTCAAATGTAATAAAATATATATATATATATATAAATGATATATGAGTGTATGTTAGTCTTAATATAAATCGTTGAATGTATCGAATATTTTTATCTATATATATTTTACTGATTATTATTTATTACCCGGATACGAAGCTTCCATTTAAAATGCTTGCAAAATTTGATTCTTTTAAGTCAACATAAGTATGACGTTAACATTTGTTATTCTATTTTATATTCTACAAAATGAAGAGAACAAAAATACTATAATTTAAGAAAATTATTTTTATTACTGTATTCTATAATGATCTCTCTTTTTCTTTCCCGTTTTTCAAAGTAATTAATTTCGAACGAAAACGATAGCGCAAGGCTAGCGATTCGTCAAGATCGTTTCTTACTGACGTTAATTAACCACAAACTTTATATCACAAATTTGTCTGGAAGCAACATTTTAGTACACCGTATATAAATCTAATGGGAGATTGGAAGAACTTATTTTATCCAAAGAGTTTAATTAACCGACATCAAAAGGTGGTACGAGAGGAAGCGTCGACAAGGAGATAGATTAGAGAAAAAGAGATAGATAGATAGATAGAGAGAGAGAGAAAGAGAGAAAATGTAGTAGAGCATTAAGGACAAATCGAATTGATTCCTTCGCTTAACTCATTTGCATGCTCGGTAGGATCTTGGCTAAGCCTCGAAATACGTTTCGCATCGCCTAAAGGACTATAACTGAAATCGAATCGATGTTCTCTACCTATTTCTTTTTTACCATCCTTTTTCATCTTTCTTTTCCTCCTTCATATAGTATATGTACTCATGGTACACACTCGTATATCAAAAAGCAAAGTCGATAAAGGGACTTTATTTTTAAAGTAGTATCTTCTTTCTTTCTCTTTTTCCTTTTATCTATTTAAATACTTTTTATTATATTTATTTTCATTTATTTCAGATTTTACGACAAAAGAGTATATTTCTTCTTTCGAAATTAGATTGTATTTTAGATTTAATATTTGTCTAGGAGGGCTCGAATAGGTTCTCGAAATAACTTTTATGAATAGTTGCAGATTGCTCTCTATATATATATAAGTGTATTTTTGATTTCTTACAAAATATACGAAATATCAATCGAATTGATTCTACGGATAACGCTGAAATCCTTTCTCTTTATGTCTCATTTTTCTACTTTTTCCTCCGAGGGTCAGTATTATTCCTCTCGGTGGTTCTAGTAGTACCGTCGAGGGAAGCATTTTATTCGTCGTTGAAATAACACCTTTCTGCCCGAAATACGCGCGACTTAATCGTAAAAAGTATTTTACTATCGCGTTTACTTCTTCCACGTTCCCCATTCTTCGACGTTCGAACCAATTCTTTTTTTTATTTTTATCTTATAAAATAGCAAAATTAAAATCAATTAAAAAACGTGAAATATCTTAACAAAATTACATCGTTTGTCCGAGAAAGAACTTTAGTTTAATTTATCATAGATCTAAAGTAGATAATTAATTTGCATACACAAATAAGAATACTATTCCATACTAACTATAAAAAAAAGATTTAATTGATTTATATTTTTCATTTATCTGATATATATTCGCGCGCGTAGCTTCGTTATTATTCATAGTAATGGATTTTTTCGATGCATTTCTTTAAATACAACATTTTTTCAAAGTAACGATAGCAGTTTTACAAAAGATTTTGATCGTCTTAAGGGACGATTTAAAAATGATTTCTTTTCACATTTAATTCACTTTTTATTTTCCATTTTGTATTTTTCCTTTTATCACTTACTTCTCTCAATATTCGTTCGTCGACGACAAATTCACTTCCTAACTCTTTCTATCTTTATCTCCTTTATTTTTGTCCTATTCCTCGTCTCGAATAAACCACGAACTAGCGGATATTGCTTTAGTTACCATACCATTCGAACCTCGATAGCACTTCAGAATGGACAGGGAGGGAGAAAGAGAGAGAGAAAGAAAGCAATCCCAACGATTTGCTTTATTTACTAAAAGAAAGAAACGAAGGGGTAGATACAGAAGATTCGATAGGCGATAAAACATTAAAAAGAAATATATTTGAGGTTGATCGAACTATCGATCGATCGAATGAACAATTACAAAAATGAATTCTCCAAGCAGAAATTTTAATCAATTACAATTTTTCCAATCTTTCTCGATGTAAAGTCGCATCGATACGCGATAGGATGCATTTACCGTATCTATGCATATATTCTACCTTTACGGAATAAGTATCTTCTTACTAGCTGTATCTATGAATATGTATACTTATATATATGTCGCGTATCGAAGAAATTTATCGATCCTTAACGTACTCTGAAAGTAAACTATCGGGCACGAGTTCTACTGAATTTCCGAACGAGAGATTTTCAAGATTTTCAAGATTTTCTTCGTCGGTAGTCATCTCTCTCTTTTTATTTCTTTATTCCCATGAGATCTTCTAAGAATGTCATCATTTTGACTTTACAGAATAAGAGAGAGGAACGAAGATCGCGCAGACTTCAAAAGATCGTCGAAGGAATGCTGCCGAAGACGATGAGTCCAAAAGAACGTTCCTCTGAGACGGATTTATTGTTGCAATTTTGTTTGTCACTCAGTAAGGTTCGTGCTAACATTATTAATTTGCTAGTTTTATTTCGCATTCTATCATTTTATTTATTTTTTACCATAGACCAATATATGTCAATTTAAAAGTTGATCGCAGATTACATATAAATCTTATCGTTATTCACTCGACATTTTGTCAATTTCAATCCAGATTTATCCGAAGCACAAGGACCTATACAATTGGGTGGACGTCGATCAAAGAGTTTACGTTCCTTTCAACATGACTTATCTTCAGGAAAGTTTTGGTTATGTGAGTATAGAAATTGATATGCTCTAAATAGGGATAATTTTATTTTATTCTTTTTTTCTATCCAATTTACTTCTAAGTATCGGAATAAGAATGATATGTTTTGATACGATCCATTTCTATATTATTTTGTTTGATAAGATCTATTATATTTTAATTTCCTTTTGGTAGGATCCATTTTAAAGTGATTCATTTTGATACGACCTGACCTTTTTAAATACGATTTTAATCATTTCCTTTTCAAGACAAATGATATAATCTAGGAATAAAAATAATAAATATGATATGATTTGCCGATCCTCGGTTAGATAAGGTGGGGGACGCTGTTGAATGCCACGTTAGGCGCTGCCACTGCCGATTTATTTAATCGCAACAAAACGTTAGATCGCGATCGACGATTTAACACCGACGATCAAATGATCTACGTTTACGTTACCGCTCCCCGTTACTTTCGTAGCCTTGGAAAATTACTCAACAGATTTTCGAGACGGTGAGTACATATATAAAAATATAATGGGAATAATGGGCAAATCAAACTATGTTAAACAATTATTTGTTTTAATTATTAATAATTTCGATAACAATAGAAATGTTAAACAGGCCGTCTTGTATAACAATTCCGCGGTAACTCGATTGTTTAATCGATTTCTTTGGAATCTAAAGGTACGCTTGCCTTAACAATGCGATTAAAAAATGCTAAGGGAAATTCATTATACAATATTGATTAAAGTAAAGAATTATTGCATTTATTAGAACTAATTTAATGGCATAATATTCTTTCCTTCGTTAGCCCCGTTAATGAAACAAATCAAATGACGAGAGTGAGAGGTGTCGTTATTGAATACACATCATTGATATAAAAGTAGAAAACTCGTGGGCGAAAGAAGAAGAGAATAAGGATAATTGATTGCAAATTTTTCTTCCTTTCGATAACCATTGAAATAAATTGTGTCGCGAAAAATTTGAAAAGAAAATAATTACAGGCTTCGCTGCCTATATATTATGTACTGTTTAAAGATGAATTTATAAAAATATTTTAAAAGATTCGTTGAAAAAGAAAAAGACGCTGAAAGGAAGCTTTAAAAAGTTTCATTTCGTCGAATTTTGTTCGTAGCAAACTTTTGGAAATATTAAAGATTTATGGCCGAAAAGTGGGTAAAAGGAACGTCTTTTAAAGAAATAAAAAAAGAAGTAAGAAAACGTCTTTCACGATTATGTTTCGAAAAGCAGATTACGTTCTCTCGATCAAAGCGTTGGATAAAAATTCTGCTAGAGATTTCGTTCTTTTTCGCGAAATAACTGGAGCTATCGAAAGCTTTGGCCGAAAACGAACCGAAGCGAAAATAATCGTCGACGCGTGCCAATGCCTTCTTCTTTTCATCGGAATCTTGAATTTCTTTGAAACTCGCATCGAGTGATAAAGAAAACACGTAAAATCTGAAGAAAAATTTGCCAAAGAAAATGCATCGTATTTCAAAGAAATCGAATCAAATAAATTATCGATACTTATTCGTTTTACTATGAATAAATAATCGAAAATTAAAATATTACTTACAATTCTTTTTTTTTTTAAACGATTATATTATTAAGGATAAAAATTTGACTTATATTCTTCTGCTCATCCATCATCGCGAAAAAATCTATGGAATATTAGCGAATACGTTTGGCTGGAAACAATAGTGTTGTCCTTTGGCAGTTGAGGATCATTTCGATGGCCAGAAGGGACGTACATACATAGTATACACGTAGTTTCGACATTTGGAACGCGAGCCAAATGTAACTGCTAGCACGATAATCACTCGAGTGTGCATTCCACAAAGTGTGGATATGCTAACAAGGTTAACAGTGTTACAAACTGTCATAATCAAGCTCATTTTATCTCTCTCCCTCGGTCTCTCTATGTTCTCTCTAAAATACATATATATTTAAATAGTTAAATAAACATTATTTTCCATATAATTACTGCAAGTATAATTTCAACTAGTAATATTGCGATATGTCATTTGTAATGAAATAACTAATCGATTAATCTTTCTTCTTATGTCCGATAAATTAATATACAATTAATATACAATAAGAAAAAAAAACATACACGCGTAGAAATTTTAGGGATTACGGGTTGAACTTTCGATAACTCTTGTCAAAATATTAATTAATATTAATGAAATTAATGTGCGTGTTAAATATTAAAATAAATATAAAAAAAATGCTACTTGAAAAATAAAATTGATTAAAAGTTCTACATTATGAATATATTAATTAAATAAAATGTGAATTTTTTGCGATCTGTTTGAGGCACATAGGTAGGTCTCTTGAGATCAAACTTGTATCACGTAACTAAATCTCTCCTCCAAACACGTCGTATGCGTTCGCAAGAATTATGCCGCAGTAAAGGGAAAAATCGATGGTACTAATTCATTCGCGCTTTCCTGCCCAGCTGTGCACTACTGCGACGTCCAAGTTATTATCCCCTTTCGATGAAATATCGTCACTGACAATGTTACACGTCTTTAATGCCTAATGAACATTATAAATGCACAAGATTCACTCTCTTTCCGAATTATTGATCATGAGATCTCGCTGCTACGATCTATACTCTTTTCATAAATATCCCGCATATCTATGCTGATGTGCAATCTATTTCGTTTTCATCAGCCACCGCTTCGAATTGTGTGTTATTTTGATTTTAAAGGATTATACATAATGGATTGTTGCTGCTTTACGCTGCTGATACCTTGCACGATATCGTCAACGTGACTGCCAGTAAGGATTGGGACAATTCCTGTTACAAATTGACAAAAAACATTTTTGGAGAGATCGTCGGAGCTCTATACGTTCAGCAATACAGTTTACAATATTTGGAGACTTTAGCGAATAGAGTAAGATCGATCATTAGATTTCTATTATATTTTTATTCTCTTTTTTCTATTTGACGGGAGTAAAAGGGGAGAGTCAAGATAACAGCACAGCGATTTTTTATATAAATTCTAGTAAATTCGTTTTATGGATTTGATAGGTTAGTGGATTATTCGAAAGAGTTAAGGAAACTGTCGCAGAACGAATTTTAGTAAAGCCTTGGCTCGATGAAGAAACGAGAACGCAAGCATTGCTTAAGCTTAGAACATTGCAAGGAAGATTTCACGTGTGGCCTGGTTTTCATAACGATACATTATTGGCTCGTGATATGGCTGAGGTAAGGATAACATTATTTTTCACAAATTCTTTTTAATTCAACTTCCAATGACATTTAATTACATTTTTGTTCGTTTTTTTTATTTTATTATTTTGTATTTTAGGTTGTGATCGATCCTGACGACTTTTTCTCTATGGTACTTCATAGGTTCAAACAAATTCGTACCGTAGATGACAAGGTTTTACGAAGAAACGTCACCGCAAAGTAAGACTATTTTTATTTATTAATAATTCATTACATAATATTATGATTTTGAAATGTAAGATCGATTGTATTTTTTCAAACGAAAATCAATGTTTAAAGCGCAATAAAAATGTATGAAATATCAATAAAAAATCCACGAGCACCTAGAGTATACATTTTTATCAATATTTCATCGAGCTAAAGCGTCCTAAAGATTAAAAATGTTTGTCACAATACACGGCACCAGTCACAGTTATGGCCACATGGTACAGGTACGCAATCACATTTACAGTTACAGTTATAGTTGCAGTTGCAGTTGCAGTTGCAGTTACAGTTACAGTTACAGTTACATATTAGTAGCTAATACTGTACTGTGTATTTTGGCAAACATTGTTAATCTTTAAGGTGCCTTAACTCGATGAAATATGAATGAAAAGTTACACCGTATAGCTTACCGTTGGATTTATATTGATATTTTTCACAATTTTTATTGCACTTAAAATATCTATTTCTGTTCGAAAAAACTGTTATTTCTTTAGTAATTTGGCCACAGCGATTTCTAGAAATAGCTGCAATAAATATTTCATTTCCTTCTTAAAACTTGGCAATTTTTATTTGAAACATTTGTTACGTATTACTTTAAGGGTATCCTTTACTTTTTATATTCTATACATTGAAATATAAATGAAAGTCATGCCAAAAGTAAAAAGAAAATAAAACATTAATAATATCCAATTTTCACAGATGTCGTCATCCTTACACAGTGAATGCTTATTACGAATCATCGACGAATACGATTGGTATGTTTCTTAATAAATAATCTTTTACGAAATGTCATTATTATTTGAATCAATTCGGAATATATTACAAGATTGTATTATAGAAAAGGATTTATTATAAAATTTCAATATTATTTTGTTTATCTTAGGAATTCCATTGGCCATGATGACTTCCTGGGCATGGTCTTGGGACGGTGGACCAGCTTATGCTGCTCATGCTACTCTTGGATCGGTAATCGCCCATGAAATACTTCATGCCTTCGATCTCCATCGTCGTCGCTTGCCTCTCGATCCTGATCTAAACGTCGATCAATGGCTATGGATCACTACGGAATCTTGGAAACGACTCGAGGCTAGGATCGAATGTGTCGCTAAGCTTTATGCCAGAAGTTTTTGGCGTAAAGTTCAGTTTTATGGAAACGACGTTGCTGTTCAGGTATCGATTTTATACATTTTTCTTTATCTTCGATAAAAATACGCGATCAAACTTTACACTCGCTAAACAAATATATACAATTCTCTCCTTTGTCTTCTTGCTTTTTAGTTTGATTGGAATGTAACGAGGAATGAAAATGTTGCCGATATTGGGGCCTTGCAAATTTCTCATAAAACTTGGCATACTTTAACCAACGGAAAAGATCGAAGTCTTCCTGGTTTGGAAGGTCTTCGACCGAGCCAACTTTTTTTCATAAGCGCCGCCCAGGTTTGTTCACTCATACTAATTACAAATTAAAGGCTTCAACCTTTAATTAATCATATTTTTACAGACTTATTGTTCTAACATGACTGCCGAGGCCTATATCCTCTCCGTTGAACTTGATTATCATACTCCTCAACCCGAAAGGTATTCTATATTTTTCTTATTTTTATTTGAAAAGATATGAACATTCTGCAGCGTTCAAAGTTCAAATCATGTTATACGAGTAGTACAAATCAGACTTTCAATTAGTGCAGCTCTTCTCAAAATGCTCAATCCTATAACTTGCATTTATTAGATAACTACTTTTAGGGTCAACGGTATAATGATGAATTCATATGCGTTTGCGGAAGCATTTCGCTGTCCGATCGGAGCTAAAATGAATCCGGTGAGTAAGTGCACCACTTGGTGACAATCGGGCTTTGGTAATGATAATTATGGACGCCATGATAATTATGAGATTACGTCAGCGGTATGGACTCGGCTCAACGAAGCACGCCTTTTTTCAAGAGACCACACGTCATTTGGTATAACACAAATAAATAAAAATAAAAATATAAAAAAATAAAAAAAGGAAAAGAAACGCAAGAAAAAAAAAGAAAACAAAAGCTTTTGAAGGAAGAAGCTTTTTCGGCAAAGTAGTTTGTCTTTTTTTTGTCTATAGACTCTTGAGAATCGTCGAAATGTTCCCCCATCGAAATCCATCGATTCGGGTGAGTATCGTTTCTACTTTAATATTACATAATTCATTGCTAACTATTTCAAACGACTTATATATATATATATATATATATTCCTAATTATTTTAGCGCAATAATTCGATTAGGAGACATCATCGACGAAATTCTCAAGATCGTGGAACGATCGAGACAATGAGAATTGATATGCTTGTTTAGTAAATTACAAATGGCGTTACGTTGTGTCGTATTAAGGGTGTTTAAAATGCCATCGATGTTATCTCTCCATTTACGGCGCTTTAGGATTTTAAGTTATGAGGCTACGATCGCATACACGAGCGTTTGATACAATGCATGTTACACGTCACATTTTTTCCACCGAACTATTTAATAGAATCTTTCTTTGACACTTTTACGAAATGTCATTTATCACATATACATGGAAAAAAAAAGAATGTGCTCGCGATGCGATCAGCGTTACCGTGAGAAATCCATCGCTAGGGATATAACAAGACGTCACATTATCCTTCACTGCCACTCTATGCTACGTCACTAGTGTCATGGAACTTTATGGGGCTTTATGATAAGTCGTCACGTTTCTAATCTAACATAATTTTAATAACTACTTATCGCTACTACTTTTTCCCAGTAGTATCCAATTCTTTCTCTTTTTCAATCTGGTAATGTTGAATATAACTCAATGTTTAATATCGATTTGATAACATAGCAAAATCATAGGCCTATATTTTTTGAATGATACTCTAACTAAAGAAAAAACAAAATGCCTCAATTCTATTAATGAACTAATATTGATTCTTTAAAGATAAAAAAAAAATGTAGAAAGAAAAATATTTAAAGTTACAACTATCGAATATAGGGTGTGAAAAACCTATTAAACATTCATTAGGTCAAGATCCCACTTCAGTGGAAAAAAAGCGACGTGTAAAACGCAACGTATTGAACACCTATGTAATTATAGCCTAATAGAGAGAGTGAAAGCAATCAAATTATTTGATGATAAAAGAGATATGAAATAAAAAGAGAAAGGGAAGGAAAATAGAAATATATATGTACAAAAAGGACAGTGTGTGTGTGTGTGTTTGCATGCGTGCGTGTATGTGTGAATTGTTAACGCGCAAGAAAAGATGAGAAAATTAGAAGCTAATTTTGTTCGTTCAGATTGCAGTTTTGTAGGCACGTAAGAATGATGTGTTTCTACTTGGCCATCGACAAATTCTATTAGAGCATATTCTACGCTATATTTGTATAATTGAGAAAATAGTTGCGTAAAACAATGTTTTTCAAACTTTGTCTCTTATAACTATGCTCTGTAAGAAGTATATTTTACATAAATATATATTCAATATACATATATATATATAAATATACAAATTATATACAAGAGAAAGTTTACTTCAAATATTATGTTTTTGAAACATAACAAATCTAGTAATCTTTGATTGTTTTTAGAGTCTAAAAAGTTTATATTCATTAACAATATACTTAACTAAAAATTTATTTTATACTTATGTATATAGATAGTTTGAAAAACACTGACACATTAAAAGCCAAGAATTTTTGGTTGCGCAAAAATAAAACAATTGCTATAAATTAATTCTTGAGCGGTTTCGAAAGTGATTCGTAAATCATTAAAGCCGTCGACAAGAGATATCCTTGGATATAATTATTTCATGTTTAATCATAGATTGAAGAAACTAGATCTATCAGGCATGATATTATAAGATAACGAATAATTTAGTTCTTTTTCAGCACCGATTGTCTTCGTTTTCATTAGTCCACGATCAATTGTAAATAATAATTACTATGTAAAGCGTTATTATAAAATATCCAGTTCTTGGTTCGTATGTTTATTGTTGCTAAAATAACATTATGCACGTATTATAATGTATCATAATAATAAACCTAGAGGTGCACAATCTTAAATAATCATTAAATAATTGTGAAATTTGAAAGAAGATGAAAATTATTTAACGTTTAAGTATTCATTCAACTATAATCTACGAGTTTGAAACGCCTAAAACTGTTTGAATCCCTAATACAGAAGATCGAAAGTATTTTCCATTATAATACACGTATCATTCATTTTCTATCTATTATATTTTATACTTGCTTATTTACACGTATCTAGCAATAATTCATAGAACAATTAAAATTTTTCTTAAACTTGCGTTTCTCAAAAAATACATAAAATTATACTATCGTACTTTATATACATACATGAATATATACTAAGAACAAAAAAATGCAAGATTAAACTTCGTAACAGCAATATTTCTTGAATACTTTGGGTGCATAGATAAATCAAAATAAATAAAAAATATGCACTTTATCAAAGCAAAGAATAGAATTCAATAATCAGATATTACACGCCATATTGTTAAAATACTTAATCGATTCTATGAAAGATAGTGTACCTCTACGTTCACGAATAATCAATTGATTTGAATCATCGCTCTTGTAAAATTGCTCTTGCTTTTTTCACAAAATCTTGTTAAAAGAACATGAATCTTTCGAGAATGAGCAAAATATTCCTTCGATACTTTTTCCGCCATGTATTCAAATTATCATAGACATGAAGAAGAAACAAAGCGCGTATTATTATCTTCAAATAACCGTGTCTTTGCAACTTTTTGGCGCTTTGACGCAAGAATCGCGATCTGTGATATTCTTAAGCATTCCTTAAACAAATACGACGGTCCGATAGTCGTGCGACGAATTCAGGAATGAATTTCAACAAAAAAGAAAGAAAAAAAAAGAAAAAGTAAATAAAATTCATTAAAAAGAAATAAAGTATATAAATATATATATATATACATAGGAGACACATTAGTATTTCGATCGTCTTTAACCGTAAGTTAGTAGAATTAGTTTTCGTGCACGGGATTCGGCCCACTTCAAACTCTAATATTCAAATCGAAAGCATGTTTTCGCATTACTGAAACACCGTTGTAAAGATAAATGGCTGATAACTCATAATGCAAATAAATATGATTTATATATTAGTGTTTCTTTTTTAAATATCATTTTAAAAGTATATTAGATTGTCCCATAAGTTCCTTCCTTTTTTTTTTTGATGCGACTTCGATAGACGATATTTGTTTTTTAAGGTGATTTACTGTGTTATAGCTGTAAGAAATTCAGCAGATATGCGGAAAATCGTTTCGAGTTGCTGGTTCGCCATCTAGAGACTCATATCAAAAACATTCGATTAAAATGTATAACGATATTTTATTTCGATTATCGAACGAGATTCTCAAAAGAATATCTATTACAACGAATTTTGATATAAAAGCGATTCATTTCTAAACTAAAATAAGAAAGCTAATTCTGAGATTCTTTAAAATATTATTTTCATAAAAAAAAGAAACAATTTTTATATACGCGAGATATTTTATTTAATTAATATCTGCAAGAGTTAATATCTACGAGAACAAATTTTGATTTGGATAATTCGTTCTAGCCTCTTAAAATTCAAACATTTTTCTAACGGAACACTCACATGTTCAAAATTTCTCTATTGAAAATTCTAAGTCTCGACGGACTTATCGTTAACATTTCATTTTGGAGATGAATTCGATAATCGATCGAAAAGTTCCACCTGATATTTTACAATGCCACTTAGGCCAATTCAATACTCGTTTAGTATTATCTGGATAATGATACAGGTAAGATCATGAACATTTCTTCGCAAAATATATGCAATATATTTTGATTATTTATTCACACGATCATTTTATAATAACTTAGGTGATCTTCAATATAATGAGTCCTTACACTACCTTGTTAGAATTTCGTTCGTATGGATCATCGATCGATGATTATACTATTCCATACTTGCATCCTTCCGAAAATCCTAATTGCCAATTTCGAGTATCAGAACGTGAATCCTATTATAAACGATTTCGATATCAACAAAGATTTCCGATTGATCGAGAACCCTCGATTGAGATCAGAGCGATTTTAGTTCCTTGTCCCGGATTATCCGAAAAAACGTAACGAATAAAAAATCTGTCTTTAATTCTTAAACTACAATTGAATTCGTGATTATATTATCGTATCATTTTTATTTAGATTCGAAGAACGCGAAAAAATAAATATTAATAACAATGAAACGTTAATCGAATATTTGGAGACATTAGATCATGAAGAAATTCGAAATTGTCGTCAAAAATTGCTCATCACGTTAAAATTACATAATATTGGAAAGGTATTACTTTAATATCGAGGGTCTCTATAGCAATGTGGATTGTTCATAATTTGTTCAAAATTTGTTCAAATGTTTAACTTTAAGTCAATAATTTTATTTTAATGAAATAGGATATATAAGACGTTATTTTAGTTATACTAATAAAGTTGTAACTTTTAATTACGTTAGACTAGAACAGAGGAAGAGTACATAGTAGTCAGTCATGCTTTAGATCCGATTACAATGCAGAAGTCACGATTGCAGAATCCCTATGTCATTAAAGTACGTCAGGAGTCGGTATTACAGCTGTATGGCTTGAAATTTGAAAGGGTAAGGATAATAATCGGCTTTGGTCCATTGAAAAATATTTTAATACTTATTGTAATTAAATATTCGATTTTAACAAATTTCTAAGCATTATTTCGTCGTTTATGTAGTTGATTTTGTCGATGAGTTAAGAAAAAAAGATAATTTATGAGAGGTTTTGATCTATAATCAAATCGTAAAAATACTTTGTGATATTTTTTTTCCCTCTATAAAAAAAGGTTGTTAATGCCGAAGCAAAGGAGCAGATTATTAACTATCAACAAGTTAATTATACGGGATGTAACGATGGCTTAGAAAATCCTACTTGCGGTCTTACATATGAAAATGGAAATTCTATTCCTTTTAGTCAGGTATGAATCCTTAAATCAGATTTAAGTCATTTTTCGTAACTTTTGTAAATTATCGAATTTGTATTACTGATATTAGTAGTCGATACGTTAGAGATAGGATAATAATTATAAAATTGTATTATATATTTTGCGTAATTAGATTGTGAAAAATTCACTCCATCTTCTTAATTAATAGGGCTTCTGTTGTTCGTGCAATTCCGAAATAAATGCATCGCGTCAGTTGAGAAAAGAATCCAACAAATCGGCTGGAAATTTTTCATCCGAGATAAAAAGGAAAGATAAGAAAAGGGCAAACAAATTGAACAAAAGATCGACGTTTTCTAATGCATACGAAGAATCGTTCGATGATTCCGAATTATCGGCTGCAGCACAAACTGATAAAATTGAAAGAATGAAGAAGGGTTATTTGGTATATAACAGTAGACAATTAAAACAAAGTAATATTGTTAATAATGTATCGACGGTCGACAATGAAGATAACATTGATAATGCAAAAATCAACGTTAATAAGAAAGGTATTACAATTGATAATGCAGATATTAATGATATCACTACTGGTAATACAGATATCAAGATCGAAAATGTAGATCTCTACGAGAGAAACGAAAATAGAAATATCCAGAACAAGCTAGTAACAAAATCAGACCTCGTAAAAGATGAAAGTATCGAAAACGCGACATCGTTATTAATAAGAACAATTCTATTCTCTCCAAAAATGCAAACCAAAGGAAAAATCGAACCATACATCGATATAGTCCAAGATCAAGCAATTAGAGAATCAAGACATTTAAATGACAATAAAAGTAGGGTACCTTTCAATTCAAAAACCTACATCGACGAATCTCGCGTTACTTTTAATGGTCTCGCTTTGAAAAATGACGAAGATCGTATCGACGACATCGGCAAACGAGGACGTATAAATTTAATGGACGAATTGGCCGAATTAGAGAAGACATACGATACTCTTAAGAAAATCAAGAGAAATAGAAGAAAGAATCGTAGTACGAGAAATGTAGAGTTGCCGATAAAAAATAATAAATTTCTAAAGAATCAGAAAAAAAGAGAGAATTCAAAGGATGAACAAACGAATAGAAAAAGGACGAAGAATTGTTTTTATCTAAGAAGAAATAATAAAGAAATAAGAAAAAAGAAAAATAAAAATAAAGAGAAATCAAATTCGAGAAGGTCTACATGTTTGCTCGCTGCTTCGAGATTGAAACAGTTTCCAAGACGATCTGTTGGAACTTTCAAGAAGATTTATGAAGATCAATCGTGCGATATCGAAGTTCCAAGGAAAATGAAATTCACTGGGTACTTTACAACAGAGAATATTTCGATTAATAATATCGCTACGACGACAGCAATGATGACGACGACGACTACGACGACGACTACGACGACGACTACGACGACGACTACGACGACGACGACGACGACGACGACGACGACGACGATATCGAACGAATCAGAGACTAATAACGTTCTCTCAGTCCTTTCATCCAACTCAACTGTTAACAAGTCTACGAACTCTTCCTTTAATTCTTATGAAAACGACGTGTTTGCACTTTTAACGAGACTCTTAATAACAGACGAAGATATACCGATTAATCGGGATAAAAATATAAATATGATAAATAATCATTTTCGCAAGAGTAATTCAACGGTTATTAATAAACAATTGAATAGTTCTAATAATGAAGGAAAAATTCATGATAAATTACTTATATTTGCACAAAGAAATAGTAATATCACAGTACTGATTGATAGATCTCCGAGATCTTTAAAGAGCTTTCAACAATTTACTTTGAAAGGGGAAGAAAATAAATCGAAAATGAAACGACAAGAAATTACTCAAAAGGAAAATAATAGTGGTCCCGAAAAGAATTTTATATGGAACGGATCTTCTACGTCATTGAATGAAAAGAATTTGACAAAAATACATGGTTATCTATCTAAAGCTAGAAATGATCCTACTCGACCTATTCAGATTTTTATCGATAAACCTTTCGATCTCCACGAAGATAAATATTTAAATTCTACTGTAGATTTCAATTCCACGGACAATCCATTTTTAACGAAAGAAAATACTCGTCAAAATAACATCGATAAAAACATTGAAGATAAATTTAATCGAATAAGCGAGACTTTGAAAGATGCTTCGAACGAAGCTAAGAATAGTTCTAATAAATACGAAATGAAAATTAATAATAAGAAAAAAGAAATTTCTAAAGATGTTTTGGGCGAAGCAGAAAATTTGCCCCATAATAAAATAAAGGAGAAATTGGACGTCGTAAATAATTTAAATAAAGCAGAATTAATAAAAAATGTAAGAGAAAAAATGATAAACCTTAAAAGTCCTGTAGAAAAATGTCGAAATAGGAATGTTGAGGTTCTTAAAGACAATACACTTTCTTTAGACAAAGTAATGCCTTCGAATAAATCCTCTTTCTCGTTGAATCCGGTAAATGGAGTGGAGAAGTCCACTGAGAGAGCTCAAGAATCCAGATATCGTACAAACGTTCAACCGAGTGGCTGGAAAGCGAGGCAAATCTCTGATCTGATTATAAGTCGTTCTCGTTTAAATAGTACGACCGTTGCTAATCCAAGAAGAAATGCTGTCTCTTATCCCGATCTAGACGATGCTAAGATCGTCGTCTTAAGGAAGATAAATTCATCGGGTGATACAAACTTCCCGTTAATTTATCAAACGAAGGATGATCAAAATAGGAACATGTTTACTAATCAACAATATAATATTAGTCATGAATTTTATCGATCGAATTTAACAGATAATAATAACGATGAGAACTTTTCAATAACTAAAAGCGTGAAAAATAATCCTAGAAAACCAAGTGATATTATATTCTATGATTATACTTTTGATGATGATGATGATGATGATGATGACGATGATAATGAATATTCGCATGATCGAGTAGAAAGAACTGTCAGACGATTATTATCGATCGATCGCTCGAATAAAAATTTAAATGTTAAATCTTCTTTTGAATATAAAGATTCACAGAATTTAGAATACGAAGATTACGTTGATCAACAAACCGATTCCACGAATGAGAAAGATCAAAATGATTCTTCAGACGAAGCGATTGATCCCGATACTGTAACTTCGTCGAAACAACAAATTTCTAGGAGCGATGAATTATATAATAATGTAAAAAATGACAAAAGTATGATAAATGCTGACAAATACATTAAACACATGGCTGGGGTCATTGCTGATCGTGGTAATTCGCGTTCTAAATCGAATAAGTATAAAAATTTAAAGAAAGGATTAAAAATTGTTAAGAAAAATGTACACGATGTACCATTTTATTCACAGCGTGATTATAATTTAAACTTTGATTCTGGAAGGCCCAACGATATTAGAAAAATTCGAACGAATTTTGATTTCAACTTAGAAGATCCAAACGACGAATTAAACCTAAATCAAAATGAAAATTTAAAATCTGACGATCGGGTATCTTCATTGGACGATCCAAGTAAAACATATCAAACGGAAAATGATATGAAATACAACGATCGATCTCGATCATTTTTAAAATCATCAAGATCATCGCCTTTAGAATCTTTAGAAAACAATTCGAATGATCGAAAACAAATAGAATTTGATGGTAATGGTCGAAAGAACGAAGACATTGATATTTCTGTTAATGGAAATATTCATGTTGAGGGTGGAATTAATGGACGACCGATATCAATCGCATTTGTTGCAGTACCTGACGTAGAATCAAACGTAGGTACGATAAGAAACGATAGTTATTTCAGTAATCAAGACGATTCACCCTTCAATAATATCGAATCTAATGTGTTATTTAATAAGGACGATAGATCTGATCAATTTTTCATTAATAACGATAACGATGAGCAATTTAACGAAATCAATAAAAAAAGCATATATTCGCCACTGGAATCGAGAGATCATTTTTACGATGATAATTACAAGCTCGAACAACTTCGCAATAATCCGGAAAGACCTAATCAAAGACTTTTTATATTCGATCCAAAAAATGCGATTTTCAATGAAAATTCAGAACCATTGATCGACGAAGAGAATGATAATTATTTGGACGATGCGGACGATTATTCGGAGATGAATTTAGCTCGAGAAAAAAAAGAAGCGGATAATTTTCGAGACAACGATTCGAAATGCGACGAGAAACTATCGAATGAGAATATCACATTAATTAAATTAATTATCACAGAGAAACCTTATGATAATATACCATCATATTCGAAAAATAATTTTTCGGATAATTTAGAAATAAATTCTTACAATCAAAATTATGAAAATTTGTATCTTCCGTTATTTAATATTTCTGCTTCTAATGAAAATAATTCTCGACAATTAACAACCAATATTAATTTTGTTGATCAAACTAATCCAATATTACCAGTAGTATTTGATACTACAACGATAGTATCGATTGAAAGTTTACAAGATAGAGGAGAGATTTCGATTGATACGACTGCGATTTCAAAGATCACTGAATCTAAAGCTTTTACTCGACCTAAAAAACCTCCAGTCGAATTGATAATACCAGACGTTCCTGATGCCTTTGTAAAACAAATTACAGATACGGCTAAAGTGATTGAACAAAATGGAAAGGAAACGAATGAAAATTATACAGCGATACCAACTACCATTCGAGATACTTGTTTCAGAATGAAAGTTACTTTTAAAGAATTGAAAATGAATGAAACTACTATTGTTGTTCCAAGAACTACTAACGATGAAGCTTATACTACTACTATTGCTACTACCACCACCAGCACAACAATAACTAAAAAAGTAAATCAATTGTCGTGTTTGTCGAAAAAAGAAAATTTGAAAATTCGAGGAAAAAATACATTGGCTACATCGGATTTTATTGAAAAGTTACAACCCCTTCTTTCACCGAGCGATATAGATTCAGAAAAATTGAAAAATCAGATGAACGAGTCCCAGATGCGTTTCAAACATGTTGTCATCGTGCCGGAAGATACATATGTATCGAACATAACGAATTCTAAAGCGAAATGCGACAGGATTGTTGGAAAAAAAGGTACATAAAGATTTTTTTTTCATTTTCTACATTTTACGAATTTTTTTGAAAGTCAAGCTATGTAATAATTATCTTAATGTTAAGTTAATATTTAAAACGTCATTATAAATATTAAAAATAAATATATAACAAACGTGGAAAAACACGAGAAGCATCGTGTGAATGAATGTATAAGAAAATACTGAAATTGAAAGGAAAATAATGAAATATCGTTTCAATGAAGACGTCACTCTTGGTCCAGATACACGGAAATCAATAATACCGGCTTTGTTATCATCGGTGAATGGCACTCTTGGAAACTCAACTTTTCCACTCGTCGAATCAAGATCTTCTACTATAAAAGAAAAGAAAACAACGAAGGATACTCTTCACGATTCCACCTCGAAATTACTCTCTTCGATAAAGGCGAATTCTACAGGACCGTTTTATCAAACTTCCCTTAACTCGAATATGAAGGAACAACAACATCGAAACTACGACGAATCATCGAAAAGTTCTGTTAAACGATCATTTTTAAGAGATCGCGAGAATAACGACAAATCTTTTCTATTTTATTCTCGTCAGAAACAGCATCGACATTTTCCTCAATTGCTAGTGAAAATTCCTGGTAAAAATATTCTTAAATATCGAGTAATTAAAAAAAGGAAGTCTGAAACTTAAACGGTTTATACGCTAAATGATCTCACGCTAGAATCATTTCTTTAATTAAAATAAATCCTGAAAAATTATGATACTTGGATTGCTCGGAAATAAATCATTTTACTATCTAGCAGCAGACATTTCAAACGTAATTTGCTACCTCGTTGTGTTTCAATCTGCCAAGTAGTTTTTTACTTTCATACTCATTGTAAGTACTATAATCCGTTTGAGTTACGGACTCCTTTTTTAAATCATCCTGTATATATATATGTAGGATACATTTTTGTTCAATATTTTCAGTATCCAATGATATCAATTCTAAGCTTTTATCAAACAAGAAAGAAATCTTTTTGGAAAGAGACAAAAGGAATAAGAGAAAGGCCAATACTAAAAATTCGAACGATTCGAGGTCTTCTAGAGAAGTAATAAAACCAAAAACATTGATAGGATGTCTATCAAATGCGAAAAAAGAAATAAAAGAGAAAAATAGTCATGTCAAGTCCACTGATAAAGCTAACTTTGAAATATTGTTGAAAACTCATGGTAACGATATTGTTGAAATGTTTTATAGAATATATGAGGGGGGTTTGAAAAGTTTTGAGCCTCAATAAAAAAATCTACGTTACTTTTTTCTCAATAAAAGCTAGTATAATAAAAAAATGAAAAAAAAAAATTGTTTCTATGCTAGACTATGAACTTTTCAACCCATTCACGTTAAATGTGTATACAGGGTGTAATATTGTAATATAAAATTGTAAATTGTGGATAACAGTTGATACATATTAAATATATTTTTAGAACCCAAAGACACTAAATTCGTATCAAAGAAGAAAAGGCTTGACGTTAGAAATTCGAAAGATTCGAGATTTCCCGGAAAAGTAATAGAACGAGAGATATCGATAGGAGGAGATTTGTCAAATGTGAAAAGAGAAATAGAAATAGAAAAAAGCCATGTCAAGTCTACTGACAAAGCTAGTTTTCCAAATCTCCATAAACGAAAGATAGGGAAACGTAAGAAGAAGATGGATGTTGAAGAAGAGATAAAGAAACTTACTGGTATACGAAGAAAGAAAAAAAAGAAGAAAAAGAAAAAGAAAACTAAGAGTCAAGAGAATACGTTGGACATACCTGAGGCCAAAAGTAAATGGAAATTGACTAAAAGGAATTTGTTGAGTATTCAAGATAATAAGGAAATGGGCGAATCAAAGGTATCAAAAATGAGGGAAGAAATGAAGAGGGAATCGGAATCGACTTTGATAGGACAGAGGCAATCTAGAACAGATGCTAAACAAGTCCGTGGTGGACAGGATTGTTCGAATCGCGATCAATCCCTGGACGTTGACGAATCGAAATACTCTGCATCTGCCCACTGCCTTCGCTTCAGTGATCTGTGGTAAGTTCAGCTCGAAGATACTTCGGATAAGCTCCTTTCACGACTCCCAAATGCTTCTTATCGATCAGATATTCCTAGGTATTCTGTTTATCGTTTGGAAGAACCGATACTAAACCAAGCAGTGTCTCTTCAATTGTACGAAAGACGAAGCTTACCCGATGGTACTACTCGTTGGGAAGATCTAACTCCTTCGATGATTAGGTGAAATTCATTTTTAAATTGATTCTTTCTTACTCAATTTTTTGTAGCAATATTAATAAATAAACATTTTTAGATTGGATACTTTTTCAAGACGTTACATAAACAACGACGATACCCTCGCTCTTACTTATCGCGCTAGAAGAGAAGTATCAAAAGAATTTCCCGTTACTTTGGATGTTAAAAAGGATCGATTGCTGATACCGTCTTTTATTTCTACGAGCAAAGATTTTAAAATCAATCAATCTAAAGGTTCATGAGTATGCAAAATTTCTATCAAACTTTCAATCAATAAATTATAAAGCTTTTTTCTCGAAAATATTACGATTCAATGAATGATCAAATCTATTAGATCAACGATTTATTGATTTTTAGATGTACTTGAAGAATATTTGATTGTCAGAGCTAGCGAAATCAGCAAAGATGGAAACGAATGCGACAAAATAGGCGTAGGATTTAAAGCGTTCGTCGAGCAACCGGATCGTTGCAAACGTTTAAAAGGAACCTGTTTGAAAAATCAACCTTTGTCCTATTGGAAACATGACAGGGTGCGTATGAGTTCAAATGAAGCTTTAAATGACCTATGTTTATAGAACATTTTTTTCTAAATTAATATTGAAATATTAATATTCTACATAAAGAATAGAATATTATGTTAAATTATTTGATATATGATATATGAAATTTACTTATAAATAAAATAACTTAATAGATCACAAAAGTTCTAAAATATACCAAAAAAACTCTATTGCATTATCAGACTTAATTGAATTCATCGTGTATATTACAATTCTTCATTAAGTAGTCCTTTGACGAGTATATTGATCAAACGGAAAACGTTGGATAATATTCCATTCGATTTGAGTGTGCCAATGGTTCAACCATTTGAATATCAAACGGCTAAATTTAGAACGATCACGTGTAAATGAATACGTAAGTATCTATAATATAATTATTCTTATCCTCGCACATACAAGTGTACATATGTGTACATATCTACACACACTCGATGTGTAATAACGATGTGGTATGCAATCTAGAAACGCGTTACGTTCTTCTCACTAAAGTAATTTATATTCTCCGAGCGTCGAACGGAAGTGAGCCCGAAAGTAAGAATTCGGTCGAGGTTCGAATCGATAAATGTCGATCGAACCCAATCCTACCTTGGATTACTCTATCCTCGTAAACGCGGTCGATACGTTTTTCGAGAGCCAACGCTTTCTGTTTCTCAAATATACACACACAGATGGATAGAAACATTTTTCTTTTTTATTTACATTTATTTATTTTTCATATTTATGCAATATTGTAATTCTTATGGTATATCTATCTCATATAAATAAAAGTTGATACTCTAGTAGGGTTGATATTAATATACTGACTAATATACTATAATATTTGGATACTATTTATTTCTTTTTTATTCTATAAGGACTATTCGTCTTTATTTCCTTCTACCTATTATAAGTTTAATTATTAAACTCTACTTTGTTAGTCAATTTTAAAAGCAGTGATTTTTCTTTCAACTTCTCTCATTCTAATTATTACAACTCATTTCATCAAATCGGTACTCGATTCTTTTATTTCTTTCTCTCCCTCCCTCTTTTTCTCTCGTAACAAAATTTGTACTCTTGCTCTTAAACTTTATAGAAAAAGAGAAAAGCATGTAGAGACAAATAGCACTCGTAACTTCCTCAACATAAAATTACAACGTTTCAGGAAAGTCTTAACTTTTCGAATGAAAATGAGAAATGAGAAAGACAGAGCTAGATAAAGGGAGAGAGAGGGAGAGAGAGAAGAGGTGGTTTACACGTTCGATCTCTTTTAACATCATGTGTGTGTCGACAGGAAGCACGGGAAGCTGGGCGAGGTGGTTGCTACTTCTTGAGCAATTTCGCGTCTGTGCCGAGCGAGGCCATCAAGTACAACGTGAGCGGAAGCGGAAGTGGCGAGTTTCTTGCTTTGGAGTACCATTCCCCGCACGTGTCTGCGATCGACATTGAAGTCAGAAACGACTACAATAGCGTCCCCAGTGCAGGGTGAGTTCGAGAGGATCGATCTGTGTACGATCGTTTCACGGATCATCCACGTGAAACGTTTCTTTATATACGTGTATGAGTGCGCGTATGTGTGTTCATATGAGACTATATGCGTTTCACCCTGTGGCCTCTTCGCGTCGATTTTTCAAACCTTTGAGAATCCTCTGAAAAACGTGCGAGGATCTCAAGAACACTTGGATAGTTCCGAATTTTCCATAGTTCGGCTCGATTCAACGACAAATTGTCGCTTACTATTGTTACAAATGGTTTTCAAGAAATTGATGGGCGACGATCGTAGACGACAAATTAATAGATTCTAACAAGAGGCCATTTTCTTTACGAAACTGCGTTACAAACAGAAGAGTTAGCTTTGGGAATATATTCAAAATGCATTTACATTTCGTTTGGAAAAAACCGTGTTCGCGATTCGAACGATTCGTGTTTTCTTGAAACCCGTTATACAGTCGATTTAAACGCAAGCAGGTAGAGGGACTTTTTTCCCCCCAAGATGCTTTGTATAGGAAACGCCAGTTATCGTTCGATCTTGGCCGTAGAAGAAATATTTCACACCGAAAACACGTCGGAAAAAGACTCATTGAGCAAAAGAAAGTTTGGACAGCGATTGAGATAACCACATTTTTTCTGACAAACTTTCTTTATGAACAGGTCCTTTCATTTATCATATCTGGTCTATCCATGTCAATAGACTCATCCAATGTAATATAAAACATTCGGTAAAAATGAGCGCCTAGGGTTGCTTCTCTCAATATAAAAGTCAAATAAATTATCTATATTTTTATTTCTTTAGGCCATTTGGACGTATAACTCAAATATACGTGGACAGTATATCTTTAATACATACAATCGTAATGATAGTGATACGCAACGTAGGATCAACGCCATCAATTTATCGCACCAGAATTGTTAACTGTCCACAAGGACTACCTGTTTCTTGGTTGAACGTGAAAAGCCTCGTGCAGATTATTTTACCACGACAAAATAGAAGAGTAGTTTTTGATCTTTATGGCAAACTTCCTTTCAATGAATTCCAATGTACTGGTAATAAAACAAACGATAAGTAGATTAAAATGTTATCAATACTTTTTCATTTATGTCGTAATAAATTATCATACACGTTTTGCTATATATTGTACACGAGATATTTACTTAACTCTACGCAATATTATATAAAAAAGAAAGTACTAATTCCATATAGTACTATAGTTCTATACTATAAAAGTTACAATAGATATAGAGAGACTAGTATAGCCTAAGATAAGCATAGATGTTCTTCTTCAGTGGAGCTGTTAAACCGTCTTGGGAAAACGGTGGCTTGGAGAAGAATGAAAGTACGAAAAATGGACCGTTGCCTCTGTGTTTGGCATTGTCTTTGCGCTTGCGTTACTATAGCCGATGGCTGTCGGCCGATGTCAACGACGCATTATCGCGCAGCAGGATTTCAACCTCCTGTACCTAACGTCCCAATGAGATCTTCCTCCTTTGATGGAAGCTTCTTTGATATTATACTTTTGCTTCTCTCAATAGTGGCATTGTTACTTTTCATGGGTAAGAAATTCAATACTGAAATTATTAAATCATATTTCTTTATATTTTATGAGAGAGAAATTGACTATTTCAATATTTTTATATTTATATATTAATTTTTTCTTATATTGTAATCATTCACCGTGCAATTATACAAAAGACTAAAGAAACGTTGTAGGTATATCAAAATGGATCATAGGAATCTATATTCCTGAGGTTAATCGTTGGGGATTAGATACTTTAATTGAAACTACCAAGATGAACGAGTATTTTGAAGAGGAATTAAAATGCAGATGTATCGTTTACGATGAATCTGGTTTGCCAGTTCATCCGGATACAGGCAGTAGATCGATTAGGATTTGTAGCAGGTTTACTACACTGAAATAATAAACTTGGAATCTATACAGGTTGACTGATTTTAATTTTTACCCGTAAATATAAAAATATTAGCTCGGAAAATAATTATTTAATCTCTTTAATTAAAAAATACACGACCTCTTTGATAAGAATAAATAGGCGTGAAAAGGTGTTCGTAGAGAAGTAACTCGAACTCTTAAAAGGAAGAGTGAAAAAACACAATAAAAATTAGACAAATATTATACCTATAAATAATAGTATTGAAATATTTTTATGATAGTATCTAAGAATACAAATTATTGTACTTTCAATATTTTTAATAATTTACCGTTGAAAGATTAAAAATAAGTCACTCTGTATATATATCATACATATAATTAACATTCTATGTTTTTTACGATAATCATGGGTTTTTTTCTAGGAAAACAGAATTCTTACTAAATGCTATATTCTTTTTAATTTATCCAATCGCAGTTTGTTGGTATCAATCAAAAAAAATGTTTAAAAAAAGACTACGAAATTATTCCTTGGATGAGTCGAGAGTAAAGTATTCTTCTTTACTTTTGATTCGAAGAAAAGTACCTTAACGACACGTCGTTAATGTTTAGGCATGCCTGTCAAGCGACAAAGACGAGTACGAGAATCTCGTTACCGTGAGCACGTATGGAGACAGCAGGAATTCTAAAATGGAAGCGGACGATACGAATTATGTCATGAACGAGCTAAAGAAGTCTCAAGAATCCTTGCAAGAGTATAATAGATATAAAGTATGTTTTGCATAATCTTATACATTTTTCTCCAAGAGTATTAATACTATCTGAATTACATATTATGTATATATATTTGAAAAATATTTGATGGTTCACCCTGTACATAGTAAAATTCACTTTCTATTATTTAAAAATGATTAAATATAGATTTTCTTCAATTTTTTTTAGAGATATCGTTACTACATGGAAGGAAAGGATAGAAGTAGAAATGATTGAGATCTAGCGATCTATTAATGAATCATTATCGTGATCGCTATGGCGATTGAATACAACTAAAATGAATTACTTTTAACGATAATTAATAGATGATAGAAGGAGAAAGAATTTTGGATCGATAAAGATCTCTTTTGTAACCCTTCCTCTCCCTTTACTGCCCTATCCTATACTCGCTCACTTGGCATTCCATCTCATCTTTGAAGATTTCATCTTTATTAAAGAAGTGTACATAGACTATAGACAAAGCATAAAACACTTACAAAGTTTAACATCAAAACTTTGCTTCGATACTCGTTAGAAAAAGTTGCATACCTCTCTAAGGAAAGTAGCGTTTCCTTCTGAATTTTCAAACCGAGCTCAGAAAACTACAAAGTTTTCTGCCTCTCTTGGTAATGAACGAAGAAAATGCACGACCAAATATTCTCGTAACTAGAGTTTAAACCGAATTTTGCTTGTTCGGATAGACGTTAATACATTCGCTATTTACTTTCGGATAATAGTTACATGCTTAACAAATTTAGTTATTGTTATTGTCCATGATATTTATTGATGCATATAATATAAATTATGTGCTTGATAAATTAAGCGATAAATTAAAGAATAAATGAAACAGCATGATTTAGATATGCAAAGAAAGAAATGTAATTAGAATTCTACGATTTTTATGAATAAAAATAAATGAAATAATTGTTGTCCTAAAATCCGTACTTATTCACGCATTACGCATTCATTTCATGAATTATCTGAATTATATACTTTAATGGTAACATATATATATATACATACTAACCCTTCTAAATTTAATTTTTTAAGAATAGTACCTTTCTGGTGTTGTTATCACATCTGTAATTTATTATATGTATACTTCCATAATATCTTACTACATATTATATCACTAAAAAATTAAGAGAAAATGCTATGTAAAATAATAAATGTTCAGTTTTACAGTTAAAGGTACAGTCACATATCGAGAAGATCTCGTTCGTATTCTGGAAGTGACATTTGTAAATTATGAACGTTATCAAAAAAAAGTGCAATCTGTTGTATATATATATGTACCTACATACACACATTCTTCCATACATACATAGGTCCATACGTACATAGGTCAGCGACTAAAGAAAGAAAAAAAGAAAAAGAGAGCAAGATAGAGAGAGGGAGAGAGAAAAGGAGAGAGAGAAAAAGAGAAAAAGAGAGAGAGAGAGAGACAGTTATGCGCAATGCGGATGTGCCGTAAGAGACGCAGAAAATTTGTGGCCGGTTTTCGTAGAGCTTCGTCCACGTTCTATCTCTTCTCTATTTCTCTCTCTCTCTTCTCTCCCTGGACGAAGAGGCTAGTGTGTCCCGTTTAACCCATTTTTTCCACGGCTATTTATGCACAACTCGCGTAAATATTCATGCGGCGAGCGAGTATTTCTCGAGTGTCGTGTTCACCTGTAAGAAGTGTAAGAAGACCGTGGTGCATAGCTTTAGAGATCTCTCAACGGAGATTCAAGTACAATTAATTAGGATCAAAGAAAAGATACATTTACAAGTTCTTTTATGTTTTTAAAGGCAAATATGAATGATATAATATTGATCAATTATTTTGTTTAATATTTAAAGAAATAAATAATGTCTATTTTACTGTATTATTTATACTACATGGAATATTAATAATATATGATATTTCTTTATTTTCTTTATATTTTATGTGTGCACATGTAATTTTTTTTTATTGTATAATATAATTAAATAATAAGTATATTGCACACCGTTGGTTTAGAGAGTATAGTTACATCACTTTAATACAATCATAAATTACTTTAGCTAAAGTTGGTTTATAACTATTCATTATAGTATAATATAATTTTATTAAAGTTGGTATAAAATTGCATATATTACACAATGTTATAACCATATTATATAAATACAATTATAATAAACATTATTTTTCCTTCTATCTCTTTTTTAAACATTAGTAAAGTTAAACAAGAACGATCGAGTTTTATTGGACATCAAATAGGAGAAGATATACACGAAATGGTGAAGCACCTGTAAGAATCGCATGATTTCCATATCTCTCTCTCTTTTTCTCTTTCTTTTTTTTTCTCTCTGTGATGTTCTCAAAGAAAGGAGACTCTTTTCTCTTCGACATTGTGATTTGGTAGCCTCAGGGCTGTTTCGGAATCGACCCTGTACTCGACTGACCACCAGAGGAGAAAGACGGTTATATATACCCATACACACGCACACATATACATATATGTATAAACCGAATACATATATACGTGGGAAAAGAATTTTCTTCTCTGGCAAACATAGAAACGTTTCGCTTCTCGCACGATGGAAATGTCAGGGAGCTGCAAGGCATGTAGAGAAAAACTGAAAGCCTGTCATAACGAGAACGTTTATTTTTTTGCTTTTTGTGTTTTTTTTTTTATTATACGTTCTTACTGTTACACACACAATACCTTTCCAAAATCTTTTAACGGTATTAAAAAAAATTGTGGTTATTTTTCAATATTAGAATGCATATGCGATGCATTAAAATAATCCGTATTTTTTTTCGCTTTTTATTAACAAATATAACTAATATTATTATAATTAATTTATAATAATTACTATTATGCATAGAATTTCTTGCAAAAATCATATCATTTTTATTAACAAAATTATTACCCTTTAAAGCTATATCCTCACCACTCATAGTTTTTTCTTTTAGCATATTTTATTATTTACACGTCTATTACATTTTTTGGGACATTTTGTATCTATAAAAAAATCAAAGATACAACAAAGGACCATTTAATAAATCATATTTTCTTGTTTCGTTTATCTGATTAAGCTTAGATAATATCCAAGCGAATAAAGAGTAAGAAACGGTGGTACTAATTTAAAACTGGTTTAACCTTAATTTGCTATACCGCGGGCTAAACATTCTACGGTAATTAGGTCGCAAAGTATATTTGTATAGTTTTTGCTCTTCATTTCTGATTATTTTTTGTCCATAAACATATTTATGATAATTGTAGAGAAAAAAAAGTGCATTAATTATTTGTACTATTAAACTTTTAATTAATTTAAACTATTATTTGTACTATTAAGTAACTCGTGCCGATTAGGACCTTTCATCCTCGGCATGATTGAGCACCGGAGGGACTTTCAATTTTTTGACTCACTGCGTAAGAAGTTAAAAAAGTAGTAGAAACAATACATTTTTTAAATAAATAAGCAATACTTCTAATCCTATAAAAAACAAAAATTTATATTTGTGTTATGGAATTTAAAATAATTATATTTAATTTTTAGTGTATAAACATGTGTGTGTGCCTTCAGAAATGCATTTATACAAATATTTAAAGATGAAGCAATTTAAGACACTCAAATAAAAAAGAATCCAGAAGGTTTGATGATAAATCCAACGATGATCACCTGTAACAAGAAGAAAACTATATTAATCATATAATCAAGTGATACATTAGCCTGACATATAAGTGGTCCAATTCACAGATGCACTTTTCATTTGATTCCCTATTTATTTGTATCCAATCTGTATTTACCGTTTGTAAAATAAAATTAAATATAAACGCGTGATTTTACATTGAAAAATATAATTAATTAAGAAACAAGAAAAGTACAAGTATTATAATAAGTTACTAATAAAAATAATATCTATTAATTATTATAAAATACTTTTTTAAACATTACGTTATATACAAAATAAAAATTGCAAATTTAATAAAATATAATCAAAGAAAAAAATCTTAAAAACGAAACAAGAAAAAAGAAACGACTGTAGTATTTACTGAACGTTAATTAAACTTCAACATTTAATAATACGAGAATTTTAATATTTTTAACTCTAACTAACTAAAAACTTATGCACCTTTTGGACGATATGGCACATAGATTTGGTGTGCCAAGGAGATGGAATGATCCATCATCTCCAATTACAATTACAAATTAATGACGAGCATAAAAATACAATAGAATATAAAATACGACTAAAGAGCTATTTTCGAAAAGTTCGAACTTATTGTTGAACCTTTGAAAATAACTTAATAGTCTATGTAGTTGCCCTCTTCAGCCACAATTAAGTGGGGGCCTCTTCGGCATTAGCCTCTTCGGCATTTAGCCTCTTCTTTCTTCATCCCTGAAAACTGCATTGGACATTTTCTACGAGCGAGAGAGATAAGATCTTTCATACTACTTTTGCAAATTAACTTGTATTATGTTACAATTCTAATTCTCAATTATTAAAAAATTAATTTACATTTTCTGTTCAATAGTAAAGCTCGTGAACTATCAATAACTCATAGTTGATTGACATATACACGAGTACAATTAAACGAATGTCCAAGCAGACAATTATCGATGACCTAATAACACGTCGCACTTTTAATGTCAAAAAATAAAATAAAATTGAAATAAATAAAGCAATAAATGTTATGCATTTTCTTGCAATATTTGCATTCAATTTATTCTTTATACTGAATTATATCAAATATTTCAAATACTAAATCGCGATAGTGCGAAATGTTAGTTATAATACTTAAAACTAAGTATCAAATTCATCAAAGTATTTGCGAATTTGTTCGACTCTATCTCGTTCGAGATAGAATCGAAATAGAAATGAATCTTTCAAATCGTTGCAAATTCCTTTGAATCTCATGATACATAATAAAAATTACAGAAGAGTTACAAAAAAATATTTACAAAGTAAGCATAATAGAATGAATAAAAAAAAAAATTATTGTAACAATTCTGTATAAACCAGGAGGCGGAATTTCCACTCCGGAGTGGAAGCAAGCCTAATACCTTTCCTGGGTCCTACCTACTTAAAATTAAAGTTTTCACATTCGCTCAAAGAAGTATGCTACCTGCCTGCCAATTACCCGTATTTAAAAAGAACAAATACACATACGTACCCACCCACTCACTCCACGATTCTCTCACATACCACCAGGGTGCAAAAGCCTAAACTAGAGAGCATGCCCCGGGGCACCTCCGACACCCTAGTTCAAACGCGTGTTTTCTAAACTTATGGGAGTACGTACCAATGCTGTAATCGACTGCCAAGGCTAATGATTATTGCATAAAAGACTAAGACAAAAATACTGGTACATACTAGTATATATGCATACTAGTAATGTACAAGTATATCAAAGTTTCCACAAACAAATGCGGTAACTCTACTATTCAAAACGATTTTATATATTACCAAAAAAAAATGAGAAAAATTTAATATAAATAGAAAAATACAACCATGTGTATTTTTCATATCACACCTAACTCTAGGTGTGCTATACTAAGTAGTATTCTAAGTGATAAATAATGCATTAATTAAAAACTATCGCGAAACGATGTACAAAACACTCTACCTAATACGCACACACAGGTGTAAAGTACATCGTGCAATCACTAGCACAATGACAGTCGCCAATAGGGGAGAAACTTAAAACTAAACCTATACTAACCGTTTCTCACCCATACGAGTAGCACCTGGGCACACGTATAGATGAGAACGCAGAAAGTATAGGGGGGAGAAACGGGAGATTAGTACATTAGAAGCTGAAAATCCTGATCTAAAAAATATGATTAAAAACACATATATACATAAGACATAAATACATTTTTATAGAAATTTATCTAAGCGGCTAAGGACTCTACAATTTATTTGATAAAAAATAGCTTTTAATATCTTTTAATATATTTTAAAACCTCGGACGACTCCTTTCATTAAGTTGGCTGTTCTAATAAAAGAACTGGGCTTTGAGCCACCACTTAACTGCTAGAATCTATCCGTCGCGAATGAGTTTGTTTTCTTGCTCATTTATTTGTAATATCGAAGTATCGATATATCAAAATTAATCGCGATTAGATAAACTAAGTACGAAGCAATGCATGTAAGACATTTATTACATGCTTTTCTGGACGAAAACGAGTAAATTAATGCTCGGTTTCATCACTACTAACCACGAACAAAACTCGTAATAAAAAAGAAAGTGTATTAATTAATTGCACTGTTAATTAAATGAATTTAACCGGTGAGACAAGAAAACCTATCCTGAACTAATATAAAATATACAATACAATTTAAAATACAATATACAATTTTCATGAGTAACTCCTAGAAAGGAATTACTCATGTGCTCGTCACTAATTTATTGGAATAATTACAACCAGTAACTCGTGCCGATCAGGACCTTTCATCCTCGACATGATTGAGCACCGGAGGGACTTTAAATTTTTTGACTCACTGCGTAAGAAGTTCTACGATGGCTCCAAAACACTCCTACTTCGCAGCAAGTGTTGCAGTCTGACGATCGAAGAGTTCCTCGATTTGGTATTGAAGGAGATCCACCAAAGATCCATCGAAGATCCATCGAAGATCCATCGAAGATCCATCGAAGATCCATCGAAGATCCATCGAAGATCCATCGATGATCCATCGAAGAATTCATCCCACATTTTTGATAAGGTAGAAAGTCCGTCGTCATATCTGTAAAATAAAATAGAACAAAATGATAAGTTATATGTAATATGATCCAAAATAATAAAAAATAAAATCGAATGAAATGTAAATAAAAATGGATACTTACAATGCATTCCAATGGGATGAAGTTCAATTGCACCATGGCGATGCACCTCGCGTGAATCTAAAAACGCGGTATAATCGAAAATAAGAAACTATAGATGAGTTTCTTATCGCGAAACCGAAATTTTATTATACGGCGAACAACACTGATTCTAATTCGCGTATGATTTTAATTTATTATGCGCCCGATCACTGATTCTACAACTGCTTTCAAAGACTGCTTTGCACACAGTCAATGCAAGTAGAAAAATCTTCATTGATGCACTGGCTCTAATACGCGAACAGTCTGTGCGACTGTTTAAAGATAAAAATACAACTTTACTCGAACAAACTCTAATGCAATTACTGCTTTGGTCGCAGTTAATTTAATATGAAAAATTTCTAATACAATCGCGTAACACGAACGAATTGAAATAAGCGAACGAACGTGCTTCTAATCCGTGATTTTAATTATATTCAATCGATACAACACTCCCGTATATTGCTTCGCGCACGATTGCAATCTGAAACAGAAATAAAAAACAATACTATTAATATCATTACTATTACTGAAAACAATTAAAATGTTTGTTGAATTATTAAATACAAAAATATACTCACTTTGTATCTCCATCGATGAATGCACGATGGGTCTCCTACCCTTAGGATGACGATGACAATGCACTAACACTGATTCTACAACTGCATTACATGCAGTTAATTCAATTAACACTAGATTAATGAACTAACAATAAACCAATTTGACTCTCCATTTCAAATTTCTTTGCTACATATGCTACATATATATAAAATTTAAATATTATTTTTTTAAAATATATATTGATTTTTAATACCATAATGAAATATATGTAAATATTAATTCCTCCCCTCTACCCATTTCTTCATGCAAACAATTTTTGTAAGTTTTTAAAAAATAGTAAACGAAACAATAATGAAAAAATCTAGTGTTAAACGAATTTCCAAATGAATTTAATTTATTAATAAATTAAATTTAATTAATTTAATAAATTATAACACTATTCCAACGATGATCTGAAACAAAAATAAAAAAAAGATTATATAGACCATTGATATAAAAACATTATTATAAGTATTGAGAAAATGTTTAATATAAAAATTGACTTACGTTTATCCTTCAGTGATGAATGCATGATGGGTCTCCTACCCTTAGGATGACGATGGGCACATGTTTAAACCAAATAAAAGAAACTTACGAAGTTTCTTTACCGACAAACGAAACTTTTACACACGGCGAACAACACTGATTCTACTTTCCGACTTTTTTATATTTTATTTTAACGATGCAACACACGAGTACTTCATTGCCTACGCGCTCGATTGCAATGATGTTCTGAAACAGAAAAAGAAAAAGAACAATTAATATCATCGTTATAATAAAAATCCATTAAAGTTATCATAGAAGTGTTTGATAGAAAAATATACTTACTTTTAGTCTTCATTGATGACTGCAGGATGGGTATCCTACCCTTAGGATGACGATGAATAAAATAAAATTAAATAAAACTCTGAAAAGCTGAAACATACTAAAAATTATATTACATACAATTAAATATTACAATATTTCCTGAAATCATTCCTGAAGGCATTGCACACTTTCAAAGATATTTTATCATAAAGAATCAATATAAATTCAAGCAATATTAATTGCCTTAATCTCACTACTTGTATAATATTAATTGCAAATTTTTTAAGTTATAATATATAACTCGATAAAGAGTAATCTAAAAAATAAAACTTTTGTATACTATTCTATCTAATGAGAAACTTATTAAAGTATTTAATGTTAGAATGTAGAAGTATTAAACGTTAGATAACGTTAAAAATAAAATCAATAAATAGTTTAATACGTCACGTTTGTTAGATCTTTACTCATTGAAGGACGGAAGGGGAATGGAGATCTCTCTGCGTATATCTCGTAGAGGTATCGAATGCTCGGTGGTCGACTGTTTACGTTTCGTTTCGACGGTTATTCTTCTGTTTTCACCTCGAGAAAGACCTACAAATAAACATACACATTCATAATTGTCTGTAGGTGAACGTTTTGTTTTCTTTTTCTCTCTCTCTCTCTCTCTCACTCTTCCTATACATTTCTATATGGTTAAAAAAAGAATAACGCTTACCTCGATGAATATGAAGATAAAAAAGAGTAAACACAATTGTTAGACTGAGTATATGTATTCCTGCTTGGCTCTGCTAATGCTCTGTAACCTAAAAAAGGAAAAAAAAGATTACATTAGTATAATATAAAGAAAATCAAATATATGAGTGTGTGTGTGTACGAGCGGTTAACCTATACTTATGTATATATGCCTGTATATGTGTGTATGTGATATGAATCAAATTTAACACGAAATACGATCTTTGAATACATAATTATGAAAAATAATTAATTAGAGCATCATTAGAGATGGTAGTAAGTATCGATATTGTGAAAAAAGCTAGAAATTAGAAGAAATATTGTTAAGTAACATTGGTGAAATTGGCGGGACGTCGAGATATATCGATGTGATATTCTCACAGATATCTATCGAACTTTTCAATATTTCGTTTTAAAAACACTCACGTATGAAAATCTTGTGTGTAGCTATCGTTTGATATATAATAGAAAGGTGTAAAATACTTTTCAATTACCTGAATTAAAAGGGATGATGCAATACGCTGGAACATATACACTTGACAGATTTTGAATATGGTGGACATCTGCTGCGAGTAGTGGCTGCTTGATGATTTTGCATTTTTTCCATCTATTATAGACAAATATCGAATAGTTAAAAATAGTATATAGGAACATAACAATTGTCGAAATATACTTTTAGTATATAGGAAGATTATTTTCGTTAGAAAATATTTTTTAATTACCTGAGATTAACGGGACGACGTAAAATCCGTCCGATCTCCAGCACCGACTCCGCGAAAAGAAAGAGGAATGATCAGCAAAGAGCCCTGGTTGGCTGATAATTATTGCAAAAGAAAAAGATGACCAATCAGAAATTCCCAATTACCATATAGAAATGTATATGGTTACACGTACGTAACTCGCCTTTCTTCATGACCACTCTAGTCAAGCTTGATATGATAATTTATTTATTAAATAAATCAAAAATTTATTCTATTTTTCTATTTAAGGTACACGTATCTTGTTAATATTTAAAAAATAACGAAATGAATAAAGACAATATGCACTATAAACCTTATCACACCGTACAGAAAAACATACATAATTTATTTATTACATAAATTAAATATCTATTTTATTATTAATTATAATTATCTAATTATTATTCCAATTAATAATTATTGTTATCTAATTTAATTTTCTATTAGATGTATACGTTCCTTGTTACTATTTAAAATCTAATGTGTAGAATAAAGATAATTTACACTAAAAACTTTATCACACTGCACAGAAAAACACACAAAATTTATTTATTTAATAAATCAAAAATAATTTAATTTTTTTATTAGGTGTACACGTTCCTTTATAATATTTAAAAAATAAAGAATAAAATAAAGAGGTTATACACTAAAAACCATACAGAAAAACACAATCGTATAGAAAAGAAACCTCGTTTAAGAAATTTTTAAAACAATTGACATAAAGCACTGTAACCATCCTTAAAGAATGAAAATAACAAAAATTTTTCCATATCGTTACAGGATATGGGAATTTATACTTTCATAGTTGGCATGAAAGATGTCAATTGTTTTGTTTCAATCTATTTTAATTCTTTAAGGATGGCTACAGTGCCCTATGTCAATTGTTTTAAAAATATCTGCAACGAGGTTCCTTTTCTATACGATTGTGTTTTTCTGTGCAATGTGAAAAAGTTTTTAGTGTATATAGTCTTTATTCTACACGTTATTTTTTAAATATTAACAATGAACGTGCTACAAGTATACAAAACACTCATAAATTTAATTTTCTTTATATTATACCAATGCTATATTATTTTATACTTTTTTTTAGGTTTCCAAACATTTGATAGAACACAGCATGAATATATATACTCATTGTCATTCTAATTGTGTTTACTTTTTTATCTAAATAATAATTGTGTTTACTTTTTTATATTGATATCAGTTGTGGTAAGTTTATCTCTTTTCTTTTATAACATAAAGAAGAATAATATAAAAAGTATGAGCAGGGAAAAGAGAGAGAGAGTGATATCTTATACAAATATCATACATATACATATATAGACTCGTTCAGTTTGCTTGATACTTTACTAATACAATCTTATGATTTTCAGATTTGCAAGAATTTGAAGATTTGAAAAAGCACAGCATCTATTAGGCTTTTTTATTGTTTTGTGTATCAAGTACATACATAAAGGAAGAGTTTACAAGATTTTAAAATGAATCCAGGCAATTTTTATGGTATTCAAACGAGCAAACACCTCAGCTTTCTTCTATCATAATGGTAAACTTTAATAATTCATATTTTTCATTAGTATATGGTTTATTAATTGTTTTAATGTATTAGTTGTATAATTGTTTAGAGAAATGTACTTTCTTTTTTCATTGACATATACGTGTACATTACGTATTAATTAACAATTATTTTAATGCACTAATGCACTTCTCTTATATTGCAGCTAAATTTTACCCTCGAAGTCATCATTGCGCAGGAGCATTAAAATAATTACATAAAAATGATAAAAATGCTTAAACCAGAACGTTATAATCTTAAAGATTATGTATTAGATGTATGACACCCTTTATATACATGCGCAACGTTTGGAAGGTCTTATAAACAACATTTAATAAAAGTACTTTCATAGAGGACAAGAGCTCATTTCAACGGTGGATTTCGAAGGAGAAGGTACATAGAAATTTTATCGATCTTTTAAACAACAATAGACGCTTGCATCGATTATATATATTATATTATATACTAAAAATTAAATATAATTATTTTAAATTCCATAACACAAATATAAATTTTTGTTTTTTATAGGATTAGAAATATTGCTTATTTATTTTAAAAATGTATTGTTTCTACTACTTTTTGTAGTGTCAAATTTAATTTTTTAATTGTTTGAAATTGTTTGCACCTTGTGTGCGGCTCTTTCGTATCCCCCTGTCCTGTAGTCTCCCGCAAGTCCTTGCCGATCGATATTTCCCCGTTTCTTCCCTACTACTCAAATAACGCGCTCCCCTCAAAATCTTTCGTTCCTTGTTTGACATGAAAATTTTTGATACTCGCATAAAAGAAATTTTACTTAAAAAAAATAGAAAATATGAGTCGTAATGGTATTAATTTTTATTTCTCTTCATGGTGCAAGTGGGTGAACAAAATTTGAAATAAAAATAATAAGCAACCTCTTGTCTATGTTTTATGGACCAATCTGTAGACGCGTTGAAAGAGGGAAAAAGAATGAGAGAGAGAGAGAGAGAGATATTATGACAGAGGAAGAAGAAGAAAAGAGAGAGTCTGAGACGAGAAACACTGCAGTATGGGGTTACCACAAGGGGTATTCACGGTCTTCGCCCTTTTGTTTCCGTAATCACTATTGTGTACGGGCAAACACGGTGCTTGGTTCGACACCAGATGCGCGATACCGTTACCACGAAAGAGAGAAAGCGACACAGAACGTGTATGTGTATACGTATGTGTGTTAAAAAGAAAGAGAAAGAGAGAAAGAGAAAAACGTTGCACCCGGCAGGCGTTCGACTTCACTAAACGATTCTGTACTGGTTCATACGAGAAAATCCAAGAATCCATAAATGAAATCAAGATGTGTGCGTGCGTGTTGTGTTTCTGATATGTGGCACGTGTTTCACTCGACACGCTACTGAACAATGACGTAGAAACTTAGAGAAACTATAAGGAGAGTAATACCTAAATAAGTTTAACAACTTTTATTTTATATTTATTAACATTAGCATGTCTTCATAATCTAATGTTTTATTATTATTTTTAAGATGAATTATATAATTTTCTTCAGAAATCAACTTTATTCCGTTTCGTTTAAATGAAGTACAAACATTTATGTATTATTGCTTATTTTTTTATATTTAAAAAAAAAGAATTCTTATTGGACGAAATGTAGGGCAAATTTTTATTTTATTAATTACGTGTTTCCAGTTTATTTTACTTTTTACATTGAACCATTATTAATAATGGATGATTTACTTTTTTTAATAATTTAAAATTACAGTTTTATTAAGTTAATTTGTTTTATAGTTTTGATTAAAATATTTTCTAATACATAAGAGTCAAATTATGCGCAGACGTAACACTACATAGTTTAAGTTAAAGTAATGAAATGAAAGTCACATGGCGCAGGAACGTGTATTGGTACGGACCTGCATACCACCCATGGGCCATCGTCCATCGGATCATGGATACCCTACGATATTTATCATTCGAACGTGACTCGCCTTCGCGTTGGCGAAGCTCGTCCTACCGAGCCTTACACACGGAACTCGACCTTTTTGTTTGCGAAAGACCGGATCAGGAGCATATGCGAATTCAACTATAGTTACTGCAAGCACGAAAGAAGAAGATCAACATAACCATCGCATGTATAATTTTATTTTTTCATTTTTTCTTGTATTTTAAAAAGTTACATTTAGAAACGATTCATTTTGACAAAATATATGGATCATGTTATTTTCAAAGGCAAATATTTCGTTATCTTATTGTTAGTTCAAGATAATATTTGATCTCCTTTTTTCTTGTTTATGTTGCATTATATTTTCTTTCTCTTTCTACGTTAGACTTTAACATTGGTGTCGTTGAAAGGCACGTATGAGGTTTTCGAGAAGAAAATTACGGCAGGATCCTGGAAAATCGATTAAACCGCCTTGTCGCGACGATACAAGCTATTTCCTGACTGCTCTGAACGAAACCTTCTGATCTTTTTACACAGTATTATTTCACGTTCGCTTAACCAATCTCGATACATCCGATACAGGAGCTTCAACGATTATTATCTGATAAATTTCGGTTAGATAGTTCAAAGAAATTGAGAATTTTCTTTAACTTTTGGGGATATTTATTTATAATAAGTAAATTATTTTTCTATCATTTGATGACGTACAAAATTATGGGAACGAGATATGCACTAAAAATTTCTTATCGTACTCTTTTTAAACGACGTATGCGATCCTGTAAAAAATGTAATAATGTTGTAAAACAATAGAAAGAATCCGCAAGTGCATATTAATTTGAAAATAATAAAAGAAAGTAAAGAACCCAATGAATACGGCACTGGTAGCAGGTCTCTGGATCTCGATCACGATCCACGCGGTCAGTCCGACCGCGGCGGTGCGATCGAGCAGATCGATTTTATTTTTTCTCTTCCGTCTTTCTATCAAACGATTTCTTCTTAACGATTCATCGTTGAAAATAATTAAATGTAACAAAATCGATATTATATTGATTCAAATTTTTTCTTTATCGTCATTTTTTTGATAACTTCGAAAATTACTCGTCTATAATTTTCACGTGCAACGAGATTTCTCGATGAAAAAAATTAAAAGAAAAGAAAAATAGAACATAGCTGTAAATATAAATATATTAACGTGGATTTTATTCAAGTATAAATTTGGTCGCCTCTGTTACTCGACTTCTTTTCCAGTATAAATCCTAGGAAAGCGTATTTTTCTATTAAAATTTGATTGCTTTTTTTACTTTTGTTTGTCTCTCTCTTTCTCTCTTGTCATTTTTTGCCAGATATACGTACGTAATATATGTATTATATTTGATTTACCGTTCCTGGAAAAAAATTTCGTATTGCGTATGTGTGTGTATGTGTGGATCTGTGAAAAATATACCGTTCTAAAAAGAAGTGTATGTGTTTTTAAGTGATTTTGTATGGTTATGAATTGTGTTTCTTTTTCATCATTCGAGTAGCGTATATTATATAAGTGTTGTGAGTTCAAGTGTTTTGAAAATCATGGATTTTAAATCGATCAATCGATTAGTATAGTTAGACGTAAAGTAATCAAATACATTGAGCTTCCTGTTAGGCTTGTTTGGAAGAAAAACAGAAACAGGAAGAAGAAGAAGAAGAAGAGGAAGAAATAGAAAGAGAAGGAGAAGGAGAAGGAAAAGGAAAAGGAGGAAGAAGAGGAACAGAATATCAAGTTAGGTGAGTCTTCCAGTAACTTCACATAATAATTAGTTTAAGATGATTTATAAAAGGTTGAAGGAAAATAATGTTCTTCTCTTTTTATAATTGTTTTAAGTTCAGTTTTTCGTTTACTAAAATATAACTAAAAAGCATTAAACCGTATAACGATCTTAAATTAATTATAAAGAAAATAAAAATATTAGTAACCATTGAGAAAGAATAAAAACTCAAATTGCAAAGTAAGAAGCATTATAGAAAGGGAAAAGTTGGAAAAGTCTAAATTGTAAATAATAAAATAATAGGATATAAGGTGGGAAAAAGCAAATGTTCGTTACCCTTTGAACGATCAGCTCGTTATCTACTTACAGTAGCATCGGAAGAAGGCACTCGCGAACATTTACGAACGTTCACGAGTATTCTAGAAGTTGCTTTCTCATTCAACGCGGACGCTCCGAGTTTGGCGAACGAATTTGGCTGGTGCAAACCGCGACGGCACGTAATTGGCCAGGGTAACCTACCCTTTCTCTCTTGGTCTCTTTCTATCTTATTCGTTTCCAGAGTGCATAGTTCCTTTTGGAATGGTACTTCGTGGCAAAGGAGAACCAATGTTCATACATACGTGCACGATATCGCCTTTCCTGATTTATGGACTCCATTGGGGTCTTTTCGTGCTAACTTTGAGAAACCGAACCTTATCGTTTCATTCTCCTTCTCACTCTCTGTATCGTGTTTTCGGATTAAACGCTTTCTGCGTAAGCCACACCAACCAGTAGTAACTTACTAGCCATGAAGCTTTCTACGGTCGATCTATACACCTTTTACTTCGAAGAAAAAGGGCCTCGATCGTTCTTTAATTCTCGAGAATATTTTTTCACTCGTGATAAGCCTCGCTCGTGTTTCCTTTTAAATACTTGTGTCTCAGACGGTTGATAAAGGATTTTTGAAAGTAGAAAAATAGGAGATTAGATTGCTATTAGTTAGTTTTCAATTTTGGACAAGGAGTAGAACTTTGTTAAGAATATTAAAACATACTATTTATTAGTATTGCGATGACGTTTATTTCGTTAATGAGAATTTGTTGTAAAATTTGAAGTTAACAAAATAATAAATAAAGTAAAATTATAATAGTATAAGGAATAATTGAACTAGAGTCTCAGAGTCTATGGCATCTTGCAAGCTGATTACTACGGGTTCTGTAGATAGACCTTAAAGAGAGATAGAGAGAAAGGAGAAGAGAGATGGTCACACAACGACTTCGAAACAAAGTTCGTTTAGCGAATTGGGTTTTGGTTCTGGCTGAGTTTCGTTTCAATTGTAATGTAAAAAGTTCGAACGTGCGATATCGTCGAGCAAAAAAGTTTTATATCTTATAATAGATGGATATAGTTTGCTTATGACTAGAGAATTCTGAATCATGTTTATTTCATTGTATTATTTATTCTTAATGAATCCCGTATACCGCTAATGCATTTGCCATAATTACAAATATACTTCTACTATTCTTATAGTTTAATAAATTTTGTTCGACTCCTATTTTATCTTCGTCGAGCAAACAACTCGAGGAAACAGTAAACAAAAGTATATGATTTTATCTAATAAGATCAAAGGTGGAATCGAAATTGAAGGTCCATATTGGGATTAGATTCCTTTACGTCTTCTAGAGATGAACCTTTTGCTCTTCTCCATCTTCTCTTTGTCGCGAATGAGTCCTTCTTCCCTTGAGAAACTATTCTCGAGTTTTACGTCTTCTTGCTTTCCTTCTTTTTAGTCTTAGAAACCTCTGTACTTTGCCCTTTTCGTAATAAAAACTTTCATATATGTACATATGTAAATGTAAAAGTGTAAATGTAAGAAGTGGTGACTTCTCTTTGAAATTTTCCGTTTAATCCCTTGAACGAATATCAAAAAGGCGGAGGTTAAAATGATTATTCTATACTATCATAAACTTTCCTTATGCTTTTCGTAATTATTTTTTATACGCGTACGCAGGAAACAATGGTTCCTCGTTGGAACTTTGTTTTTTTTTTTTTATATTTTCCATTGAAATTTACGTAGAATGATTTAATTATATCGGGAAAATAATTTTATATATTTTCCTCTCTCTCCCTGAGTTCACAAATTACGATAAAGTTATGAAAAACGTTCGAGCAGAGGATATTTACATATATTTTAATATCGTGCTTATTGCGATATATAAAATATGTATTTAAATATGTGAAATGAAAATTTACATAAGTCGATTGTATAATATTTAATGATATTATAAAATATACTTTCACTTCGAATTTATGCAAGTTTATTCTAATACATGTAAATAGTATAGCAAAGATAGATATAATTTTGATATAATTTGCATTTGCTCAATTGTCATTTTTAAATATCGCTGCAATTTATGATTTATTTGATATCTCGAATGGATCCTTAAAGAAGATCTTTTTTTAAAAATATTGAAAAATTCATTGCGTTCATTTTATCCGAGAATTCTTTGCGTGGGTCCAACGAAGAAAAGACAAGAACGAAAGGAACAGCCTCGCGTGTGGCCCTTTAAGAGAATACCGCTTTCGAAAAGCAACGAAGGATTGTTTTTTCTCTTTCTCTTTTTCTTTTTGCCTATTTTTCTCTGTCCCTCTCTCCAACTGTTTCTTTCCTTTTTTCTTGCAAAATAAAGCACACGGATAGAACGCATTGCTGCTCGCTTGAGAAATCGTGCCACCTCGAAGAGACGACCTCCTTCTTCTTTACTCTTTATTACATTTCCTTCAGCAGCATCCTTTCAACTCGTTATCATATTCCTTTCTTCTTTTGTTACCAAACTCGTATACTTTTACTTTATATTTTTATCCAATTTTAACATATTCCTAAGTTTTCTTCATATTTTTCTTCTTAACTATATATTTGTTTATTATCATATTGGTTATATCGATCATTATTTTTGGGAGTTATTGTACATCTAATTACTATAGCATACAATGCTTATCTTCCTTTAGAGAGCGAAGGTAGAAAAGGCAAAGTTATAATTCGTGGGTTGTTTATAACTCTCAAGAGCGATAAGACACACACATTTAAAGATAATTAGAAGGTTTCCGGAAAGGTGATTAATGATCAAGGATAGGACGGATAGAACTATGACCGGGAATAGTCATATCGATCTTAGCGAAGGTTTCGTATGCGTTTAGACAGGATCATAGAGAGGTAGGAGTAGCAACTTTATCTATCTCACGAAAGGTAGCTAAGCGAGAGAGTACCACCGATCCGTTAGCGAGATTAATGAGTCGTGTTATCGAACGATACGTCTTTCTCTCTGTCAACTTTTTTCATTGCTTTTCTTTCTCTATTTTTCTTTTTTCTTTTATTCATTTTTTTTTTATCATAGTTACAATCTTCCAATGGGAAAAATGCTTCCAAATTCCTTATAAAATCACGACAATACGTCTTTATTAATCATTACGAATGATGTTATTTAATTATTCTCGATATGTGCTAGTAATTAGGATTTTGGTTGAAATTGAACATCGTCGGTGTCGATTGATTTTTCAATTCCTTTTTACACTGTAACCTTTTTCATCGTATCTAGTATCAAAGAATATGTGGAAAGAAAAGCAACGGATAATGGATCAAACAGAGGACGTAGAGGGCCTGCTTGAATGACACCGTTATTAGAACCTAATCCGCTGAGAGAGCAGCAGACTCTACCGGGTGAGCTTTGAGACTTGGCTGCTAGAGCTTCCCGGATGTTACATGAAAATTGAGACGATCCGAAAATAATACTATTATATTTTTCAAGATGATATAGTATGACAATATGCGTAATATTATACATTTTGTATTATATGATTTGCTTAAAGATACATTTATATAGGATTCATTTGAAAGATATTTTAATAAAATAATAGTTTTCATTCGGAATATTGATTATTAAGTACTTACAAAATTATTTTAAATAATCATAAGAAAGAATTGCGAACACATATTTAACGATCATAGGCATCTGCTTCTGGTTTTGATCGACTTGAAGATAAAACCGGAGATTAAGATCTACTTTAAAAACGGTGTCTTTGAGTAGAACCGATGTTAGCCACTTAATCTGCCACTTAAAAACTTTTCCTAGCGTATCTTGACGAGACCGCGTCGGAATGGATTGAAATTATCGAAGAAGTTTAAAGATAAGATCTTTGAGAAAACGTTGGAGTAAGAAGTGTAGTTCGCTATAGTTAAGATTTAAGATCTCACCGATAAATTTTATTTCTGTTCATACTCGTCGACTTCTCATATTTCTGACAGTTAAATATTATAAAACAGAATTTTGTTAATTACAAAAATTTAATAAAAAGAAATCATCGATTCGTTCTCAAACGTTAAAAACTTTTCACGAAGAAAACATTGCAAGAACAATTAATAAAACTAAAGTAAGCGAATTAATTGTTTTGAGGCCCGAAAATTCTGAGATTGCATTATCTCGCTGATTATCCGTCTTACAAAATCATTTGAAAGGGCAAATAATGTTAAATGGTTGCCATCATAGGTACGGGGGGAACACCATTAATTACATCAATCTAATCTCCTTCATTTTTATTTCAGAACTCGAAGAATACTCCATAAACATTTCGTGAAAATGTAACGAGACGAGAAGGAAATATATCATTAGGATCATAAGATCCCTTATAAAATGAGCGATGAAACGTTTGCAAAAACCTTGATCGGCGACATACCATACGCCGACGAAGATGGGTATTCGATTGATCAAATATCACATTCGAGATTGGTATCGAAAATTTCAACGACGAACGAGAAAGGAAATCTTCGAATCACACAAATATCACGTACCGCAAGAACAATCTTTCTCGACAAAAAAGAAAATACAAAAAACGATAATAATAGAACGTCGAGTCCGAAATATATTTATTCGGAAAAAAATGCGAACGAACATCGATCGATCGGTAAAAAGATCGACAAATTTCAAAATCCTAATAAAACTCGGTCAAAACATTCGCAACAACAACAACAACAGCTACAGCTACAGCAACTGCAACAGCAACTGCAACAGCAACAGCTGCAACCACAACAGCAGCAACCGCAACAGCAAATACAACAACAGAGTGGTTACTCGAGCAGCGAGGAAAGTATAATAAGAAACAAATCAAAAAGTACAAGTTCGGCGGATACTCAGTCAGTGAATAATATATTAGATGAATACGAAGACGAAAGGATTATTGAATTGAGCGATGTAGGAAGTACTACCTGTACGATGAATTTAAAATCTGTAAAAGTAGAACATCCGAAAAAAAAACAAATCCAGCAACCTCAGCAATATCATTACAATCGTCAAGAAATAAAACGAACAATTTGTAACAATTCGTTTGCACATCGTAAAGAAAAATGCGAATCGATCTCAAAAGTTAATCAACAGACACAAGTTAGACAGAGATCACGCGAGAGAGGAAAAGATTCAACGAGATATTCATCTTCGGCATTGACGTCGTCGCGACGAGCATCGCCATTGATCGTCGACAATATCGATCGAATTGCAACGTCGATGCCATCCTCAAAGGCGAATGATGATTTGCCAAGAAAAGGCGAGGTTCAAAGACGCGTAGACGAATGGTTGAGTCAAGCTCAATTACAAAGTTCCGCGAGCACGTCACGCGAGAAGCCATTAACCAGATCAAACAGCAGTGCCGAACGACGAAGTAGTCAACGAAGATGTCAACGAAGTAGTCAAGATCCAAGGTCGAGGTCAATCGACGAGTCCACCGAGCGAGCTAACTGCGGAGCTTCCTCTAGTTACGACGACCTTACGCGAACCAACCCAGATCCGACCTCTTCTTCTTCGTCTTCCAATTTCGTATTCAATAAAGAAACTTATAAGGATTATTTGTTAATTAAAAATAAAACTAGACAACAGGATTACGGATTTATAGCTTCTAACGGTGTTAACAGAAGAGATATCAGTCCAAATACTTCGTCAAAAATACCACAACGTGGCTCGAGTTTTAAACGAAACGAATCTAAAAATAAGAAATTATCTAATTCTAATTACATCGATGGGTTATTATCGACGAATACGTCAGCTGTTTTATCCAGAAAACCATCTTTTACAAAATCTCATCGCAATGATTATATCGAAGCTTCTAATATTACCGCACCTACCGAAGTATCTTTGATTGGCAAAAAAAAAGACGATGAAGATAATTCGAAGGGTAGGATAATTCAAGATGAGCGAAGAATAAACGAGGAGCAGCGGATCGCGCAAATAAATAAGGACGGTGAAAGTAGGGTTTGCTCGCTTGCCGAGAGATTGGATAAATCTTCGGAAGACGTGGTCCTGTGTAAATCGAATCTCGAGATCGTTAAAAAGAATACTATGGCAAATTCAGAAGCTAAGGGTAGTCTCGTTAGCGTACAAGTACGCGTACCGTCTCAGGGTCATATCGATTGGAGAAAAATAAATCCAAATAAAGCAGTAGCAGCTGCAGCAGCAACAGCACCGATTTGTTCTAGAAAAGAGAGCAGCAGCAGTGGTTCTCGTGTTAAAAATCAATGTTCGATGGCCTTGAACGAAGAGTCCGGTTCGACGAGATCGACTACTTTCAAGCCTAACGAAACGCGAAATTATGCGAAATCTGCTGCGAAGCTTGCGACAAAGGATAATAATGCAACGACTAATACAATGAAATATATTTCCACTTGTTCGTCGTCGTCTAATCACGTAGAAAAGATTTACGAACGTAGCTTAGAACCGCAAGTGATTTATGCCGACGATCTTCGCTCGATTCTAAGACCATCTTTACGTATTTCCGCGTACGGCGAACGCGAGGAGACGCGCGAACGCGAGGAAGACGATCTCGAGAAAGGACGAAGGGAAGAAAAAAAAGGAAAAGACGAAAAAAACGAAAAAGAAGAGACCGAGGAAGATATTTATGGCAGGATCGGAGAAATGAGACAGGAGACTCTCGAGACTATCATGGAGGACGATAGAAAAGTTGAAATTGTTTGCGGGAAGGGATCAGTGACCTTGGATGATTGGAAACTTATAGATGAAATGAATTCGATCGATACCGATGAGAAATCGATAGATACGAGATATCGTCGTTTTTCGAGTAAACAGGATCAAAAGGAAGAGAAAGATATTAAAAATAATATAATGGAGATCGATGAAGGTAGTTCCGATCCAGAGGATAGATTAGACAATCATGATAAATTGTTCTCTTTTGAGAATAATGGTGATGAATTTGCGATGAGGAAGTTCAAGGTCGAGGAAGATACTCGACAAGTTAGGGCAATGATCGAGGACGATCGATCGATCCTTTCGAAGGAAAATAACGAGGACAGATCGAGTGGCATGGTGGTTAAGGAGAGCCTTCTGAAGAATTTACAATTTGATGCTGGTTTACCGGCGAAAGTCGAACGTCGAAGCGAGTCGAAGTGTGGCGATCAGCAAGCGAACAGGTCCAAGCTGTTCGACGATCGAGTACAACTTGTTCAGAGGGACGAGAGAAAGGGGGAAGACGAGAACAAGAGTCCAGAAGAAATGGAACACTTCAGGCTGATGGATTTGCTCAGAAATGGCGACTACGAAGCAATCAAATTGGTGAGTCACACGCGATTGCAACGTTCTTTCGAACTTTATATATGTAATAATAAATATATACGTCGAAGAGCGTTTAATTCAATTTATTTTCAAATATCGTAACGCGCGCGCGCTTGAACGATGATACCTGTAATAACATAAACAGAAAATTAGAATAGTTATAATCGTTGAATCAACGGGCTTACACGATATCTCTCTATTTGTCTTTCTTTCTCCCTTTTCTCGTGTACCCTAAAAGCCAATTTCATTCGCTTGGTCGATAACTTCATCGAAAAGATACGCTTCCCGGAAAGCAATTATTATATTTCAAAATGAGTTCGAATATTGCAGCATCGCAGTACGTACCGCGATTGTGTAACTAACAATGTAGTACTAGCTGCACCTTCCGATAATTACGAATCAGAATTAATCGCGATACGTTTCATTTATCTCGTTATATCGATAATATAATCGATATTAAATCGGAAAACCATAAGAGAAAATATTTTCCTGTTTATCATTTTCCATTGTACTCTCCTTACGTATTATTTTTGTTTTGTATCTTTTGATTTTGTTCTTTCCACATATTTCTATTAATTTCTCTCTTTTTATCTCATTTCTGTATAATTCTATCTCTTTCTATGTTTCTCATTTGTTAATTACAAAATATTCGTTTCTCTTCTACTTTAACAAAGTAATAAACTTTGAAACAACGGTCTTACAGGACGGAAAATATTATTTTATTTTTTGTCCGTGTTCCTGTTTTTCTTATTTGTTTTTTAAAAAATGTAGAAACTGGTTATAACGTATTTTTCGTATATTTTCTTGAAATCATACCATTCTATGTATTATTTCTTTTCGCTTCTCTCTTTATTTATGTATCTCTGTATTAATCTTTATTTTCAACCGGAATTTATTTTTGCTCGTTAATCATGTTAATTATAAAAAAATACCCATCTAATTATCTCTTTTATATATCATTTCTCTCTCTTTCTCTCTCCCTCTCCCTCTCCCTTTATCTCTTTTCCTTCTTTTCAAATTTACAAATCGCGTTGTCAGCGGTTTCTGTTTTTCCGGTTTATATAGGATGCATTAATCGAACGAAAGAGGAAGCAATTTTGAAAGCATAAATTGTATCGCGGTCGGCCAAAACACGGATGATCGAATTTTGGTGAACGATAAATGCCTGTGTATCGTCTATACATACGTATGTATAAACATATATAATACATATATAAATATATACATACATATATAGATTTATCTACATATATACGTACGTGTTCTTTTATCGTTCAAGCTGCTCCAAATGAAATTCAATATTTTAATGCACCGTACTTTTGCAATGAAAAGTACCTAGCTCAAAGGATATTTACCGATATCGCGAGTTTATGAATATTCAATGACGTACTTAACAATAAGTCCTTTGAAAAGATCATGGAGTGGTGCTGGGTAAATCTTTAGCAAATAATGTTTGAAATTTTCCTCCTGGAAATATCTATGATGTAATAATTTATTGAGAAAAACTATTGAATTTTGTTGAAAATTATTTTTCGCGTGGATTAGTTATTTTAATTTGAGCGATCACTCTCGTATATCTTTATCCTACTTTAACGAATGATATTTTCCAACAAAATTATCCAAATAAATTACTACTGTTAGTTACATTTATCAAATTTCTCTCAGAATATATCGAATCAGTGAAACGAATGGCGATTTCGAAATAAAACCACCGTTCAAAAGATTTCCCTTAGAATGGAGCATTCTCGGTGGGCGTTAATGGGACAGATTAATAAGAGGTTTTTCACGAGGTGAGCATGCTCCCATCCCGACTGGACCGGCACTATGCCGTTATTTCTCGCTCAATTAAGAGCTCAATTAAGTCCGAGGGTCCTGTCGACCGCAGTTGTTCGATAAAACGCTTTCAGAGAGACAGAGACAGAGACAGAGAGAGAGAGAAAGAGAAATAAAAAATAAGGAAGATATTTTTCATACCTTGAAATGTTCACATTTTTTACCAAATATTTGTCTTCATTTTTTTGTGTTTTCCTATAGTCTTTATCGCATGAATATAAAATTCCGTAATGTTTAAAATCATTTAAGTAAGATTATATCTATATATTTGTATAGAATATTCTAAATCTACATATTTATGCATAAAATGTTTTGAATATACATATCTATTCATAAAATATTCGAAATATTCATAAATATAGATATAGATATAATAGATATATAGATATCTACTCGACGGTACAAAAGGGATGACACCGTCAGTCAGCCACTCCTGTGATAGCTCGAGTGTTCTCCTGCCATGTAAAAAACATTCTTGTGTATGGATGTGTACGCCAGGGGGAGAGAGAGAAGGTTCCTGTCGGATATGCCCTTTCAATAGGACACAGACAGCACGTTCGAGCGATCCATCGAACGACCCGTCGAACTACCCATCGAACTTTGCCACGAACGATGAAAGAATCGAAAGGGTGGCCTGCCGCGTCTATTTTTCTTTCCTCTCTCTTTCTCGTTATACACGGATCACAGAACATCGTGCAAAATTCTGCTTCTACCAGTGAGTTTTTCTTCCACGAAACTTTTCTCTTTTTCTCTTTTTTTCTTTTTTCTTTGCAATCCTCGTACCGATATTCGATCGAAACGATCTGACCATGAGAGAAAGTTCATTTTCTATTTTTAGCCTAATAATGGAAAAGCATCAAATATTTCTGACACGGAAGGTATCTCGGTATCGTCCGAATATGAATACTTTTTTAAAAGAATGTTATCTTAAGTCACCCTAATTTGAGATATAGAGACTTCAAATTATTAAAGATTTTCTACGATATTTTCTATTTCTTTTTTCTTTTCGCGTCGTATCAATTATTTCTTACGAATGATGAACAATTGTTCTCCCTCTTTTTCTCTTTCTCTTTGTAAAATATTTAAAAGATACATTAACGTACCCTTTGAATAATACAAGAATTTCATTTCTTAAAATTGTAAAAGAAACGAATGTGAGGTATGAATTTATATTAAAAACATGAAAATGTAAAGTATGCTTTACTTTAAAATACGAATTAGCTGAGATAAGAGTAATTAAATAAATTATGGCATTTAGCGAAAAGCACAAGGAAAAGAATATTATTAACTGCGAATAGATACTATCTGTAAATTATACTCAAAATTCTCGAAAATATTGAATTATTTCTATTCTGATATTTTTATTCAGATATTCTCTCTAAAATATAGACTGATCCTTATTCTATATTTTAATATATCATTTACAATGCAATAATATGTGCTGGCAATTAAGATAATGGATCGAATAAAAAACATCGTTAAAATGGAGTTTACGATTTATTTATAAACATCAAACAATACAAAAATATAGAAAGATTGATATAAATGTGAACAAAACAATTCTCGTTAGGTATTTTAATTTTAATTTTTTATTATTTTAATAAATCAATAACGATATATAATACATAATACGAACATTTTTAAAACTTTTAACGATGATTTTTTTCTATACGAATAAAAAATAGGAAAAAAAGAATTGTCAAGAGAGAAAGAAGAAGAAGAAAAAAAAAAGAAAAAAGGAGAGAGAAATAAAGTGGTATGGGATGTTCGGAACAAAATTAACGTCTGATCCTCGTTAGAAGTAAACTCGCGCATAGGCCGGATTTTCTCTCGATCGAGAATTCGTGGATAGAACGAAGAGAGAGAAAAAGAGAGAGAGAGAGAGAGAGACAGGAAGAAGGACGCATAGAAGGCAAAATGCTTCTGTTTCCCGTCTCGTTGAATGGAACTCGTTCGGCGAGGTACCGATTCTGGAGAAAGACCTTATTATGTACCCTCGGGGAGTCCTGCTATCGCGTCGACGTTGAAACGACTGAGATAGCTATATGAACTTGAAACGAACGGAAACGATATAGAGATGGGAGAGAGGGACGGAGAGAAACGGACATAAAACAGAGATGAGAGATAGGGACGGAAAGAGACAGACTAACACGGACACAAAAAACGGGGATGGGAGAAAGAGATAGAAAGAGATTGACTGAGAGAAAAATAGAAAAGAGAAGAATGAGAGAAGAGAAGGCGCACGGAGAAAAGAATAAAATAAGTAAGAACGAGAGGATGAGACGATAAACAGATAAACAGGGAAAAAGATAGAGGAGGGAAAGGGAGAGAAAAGGGAGAAAGCTAGATTTACCGAAAGAGAGAGAAATAGACAAAAATAGAGATAAGAGAGACGGATAAAGAAACGGAGAAAAAAATGCATACACGAAAAAGAGATAGAAATAGACAGACGGACATAGAAATAAAGAAGCTAGGGAGAGAGAGAGAGAGAGAGAGAGAGAGGGATAGAGACAAAGAAGTCGCGATAAAGGGAGAAAGAAAAACACATTGAAAAGGAGAAAGAGAGGGAAAAAAACTGGCTAAGCTGCATTCTGCTTCGTAACGTCTCATCTACGGCTCGCTTCCTCTCCTCTATTCCGACATATTATTATTTTCTTTTTTTTTCTTTTTTTCAAATTTTTATTTCCTTTTCGCGTACGTATCTTGATAATTCAAAGCGAAATCGTTTCCGCGGCATAATCATCTCATTAAATATTTACGTTCATTAATTACCGGTCGATTTATTCGGAACTTCTCTTCTTTAATTAAATTACTCGTTCTTTCTTTTTGTACTCCATATGTTCCTTATTCTTTTAAAATGATCCGGTTTCATACAAGATTTTTTAGATCGCGCTAAAACGGCTGCACATTTTTTTCCGAATGATCGTCGAAAGATGAAAGAGAGTGTTGCTAATTTTGCGAGTAGGTATTTATTAATCGTATAAGTAAATTGTCGCCTAGTTTTTTTTTCCAATATATACCCGGTGCATCGTAATAAAATTTATCGATAATACCAATTTTATGGTACGCTTAATGTTTAAAAGTATACGTAGGAGTCGTAAAATTCTCTTAACCGTATTTCTATACGCACCGTACATATATTTTTGTCTAACTATATTTCCTTTCTCTCGTCTTATCATTGTCAAAATATACTAAAAATTCTAAAACGGATGATGTAGAGAGTCATATTATTTTTTAATCGGCATCTTTTTGATGTCAGACTCGTAATATCATTTTTGTACGAGTCGTATACATTTTTTCGTTGCTCTCGCTGTTTTTATTTTTGGAAAAAAGCAAGCTCGAAGTCGACTCGACTGTGCCATTGAAGTCATATATAGTACCGTAACCCTGGCTTTGACTCTTACATTAGAGTAACGTTTCATATGCTTCACGGACACGCGCGAGCGCACATATACGCGCGAACACGTACATCTTCTCTTTCCTCTCGCGTTTTTTATTTATCAAGCTACGGATCGACGTCCGGGAGAAGGAAGGCTCATCTTTGAGAGAAAGAGGATTTTCTCCTAGCGAGACAAGCGATTTAACTTTCTATGATAGCTCTTTAATGTAAAGGAAATATTCGAGTATGTACACGCGCGTATTTGCAAGCTCGCCGAGTTATTCGCCTATCCGATGATCTCGAACGACTAGAAAAATTTCTATTCGCTAGAAATGGATTGTGATTAACGATGCTCTCGATATATAATATATCTTTGTAGTAGAATAGAATTGCTTCGGATTTTTTCATTATTTCCTATTGAACGATAATAATGATTATTCAGCTATAATAGGGATCGTTTGACGAACAAAAATTTCCTACTTTACTATTTAAATAATACATTTCCATTTTACTCTTCGCAGCTTCATTTCTAACATTTATATTAAACTTGAATAATATTGAATACGATCGCATAAATCATGGCAGAAGCAAGACCGTAATAATGAATTCGTGTCTTTAACAAAAAAATAAGATAAAATCTATAAGAGCATCGAAAACTCTATAATAAATGAGAAAAGATGTTTCTAATAATCGAATCGCGAAAAAATCGAAAGAAAATCATGCGCGACGATTCTTTACATTTCCTCTCTACTCGAAACCACCAAAAACGTTTTCTAATCTTCTTCTTCTTCTTCTTTCTTTCTTTCTTTCTTTTCCCATACAATACCCACTCTTTATTTCACAGGTGAATCGTCGAATAAATCGTAGAAAATAAGATATCGAAGTGGTTTCCTTTATCCGAAAGCACATACGCGAACTTTCAACGAATAAGAGAACGAGAAAGGGAGAAGAAAAGAAAGAGGGAAAGATACTATAAAGAAACTTATCCTTGCATATATAATATAATACATAGGCTGGAAAAAGATATAAGACAAATTCGCGTATACGTTCGCGCACGTATATACGTATAAATTTAGAAAACCGTACGTACGTTGATCGAGATTCCTTCGAGAAATGTCGCGAAGGAAGAAATGATTAAGATAAGAAGAGAGAGAGGTAAAAAGGAAGACGAGGGTAGGGAAGAAGGGAGACGAATAAAAAGTATCGAAGGAAGATCTCGTGGAATGTCGACCTCGATAAACTTTCTCTCTCTAGCACTTACAAACCACAAACCTGTGGTTTCCCAGTTCCTTTGTATTGTAACTTCAAACCGGATAGGAAGAGAGTAAAGGACGAAAAGAGTAGGAAGAGGGAAAAAAAGGGAAAGAGAGAGATAGGGAAAGTTCGGGCAAAGGGTATCCGTCATAACCAGTTGGACCTATAACAGCTTCTTTGCATCGTTCGTAAGAAGAAAGAACGAAGGCCATTTGACTTTTGACAATTGCTACGAGATCGTTCAACTGGCAGAATGCCATGAAAGCTTCTACGAAAGAGCTTTCGCGGTTACCCAGTCCAAAAGTCCTACGGAACTTTATTGTCTATCTATTTCTCTTATTCAAAGACAAAAATACTCGAATAATAGTTTTATTCTATTAGAAAGTATGTTAGAAACGGAGAAGTAGTAATATTAAAAATGACTATTATTTATATTTATTAACATAATAATCAATCGGATGAACTCGAGCAACGCGAGAAGAAATTCGTTTCGCGAGGATAAAAAAAAGAAAGAGATCGGCATCCCTGAGAGAGAAAGAGGATCGTTAGCGTTTGTCACTGTCATCCTAACATAGTACGTATTCTCTCGAATCGGCTCGGCGGTTTTGTCATCTCGTGCGAACCCACGCTCGCATAACTTTCTATATGCGTTTGAGACACCGATATCGATGACTCTCTTTCGACGTTCGATATATCTCGATCACATACATGTATGTACATAAATACGAGAGAAATAAATCGGGTACATTCGATCCTGAGATATCTTCCTATATTTCCTTCGCTCTCTTTTTCTTTTTCTTTCTTTCTTTCTTTAGTCTTTCTTTTTTTTTTACCGCTTTCACTTATTTGCGAAAAGCGTAGCCCTTTTAAAAATGTCAAATTTCTTCTTATAATGTAGATTGTTATTCAAAAAGCTTCATTTTTTGGATAAATATTTAGGATCGTCCTTGTTTCCGTAACATTCGTTCGATCCTACACGCGTGTTTCCACGTGGCGAAAGATGATAAGCGATGAATAGCCGGTGTCTTTCCTTTCCCCACGAAAAATGAAATTTTCCGCGATGAAAGTTTTCGAACTACGAAAGACGCGAAAAGAGACGGAAAGATAGGGAGAGGAAAAGATAAAAGGAAGAATGAGAGAGATGGAAGTAATAGAAGAGGGTCCGTGAAAAGATACGATATTTCTCCAAGGAGTAGACTATTCCAAATATGTTTAACCGAGATGGCCTTATCGATCCTATAAATCGATCATTTCAAACTGAATCATAAAGTATTTTCGTCTATTTCACGAGTCATTCGTCTTTTTTATTCGCATGGAAATTTATTATCTATTCAAATGAACTTATATTATATTAGTATAAGACTCGTTCATTCGTCATTTTAATTTACAAAATTAGTCAGAAAAATGTACTCTCGACCGTATATCCGTTCTTTTTCTCTTTTTCCCGCTTCGTATCAATACAATGAAACATGACAAGTTTTTGTTATATTTTATTGTTCGTTGAGTCATATCGGTAAAAAGCTATCGTTGTTCAGTAGTATCATAACACGATAATCGATCGAGATTGAGTGAATTTTTTATCGTCGTCTCTTTTTCTATCTATCCTTCCGTCTCCACCCCCACCGCCCCTCCTTTTCTCTCTATTTTTCTTTTTCTTTTTTCTCTTCTACGATTGTATCTCGAGAGATCACTAGTCTATGAATAATGTATCGAATCGAATAATGGATAGGATACGATGGGTAAGAGGAAGCTAGAACAAAAGTTAGCACCCGTTTAAAAAGGATTCGTAATTTGCTGAACTATTCATGTATATATATATATATATAATATTTGTATATGCGACAGTGCAACGCTTCTATGCACATGTGCATCGCATGCGGAAAGAAAACAATAAAAGAGCGGAATCAAATTTTGTTTATATCCAGATAAAAGTAGAAAATAAAATACATAGTCGATATCTCTATCAAGGGGTGAATTTATTACGAGGACTTATCCTTTTTGAAAATATAGACAAAAAAATATGGATACGATTATTAGAAATTTATTTGATATTATAATATTACTAAATTTTATAATAATCGAGATGGAGACTTTTCGTTTGAACGCGCTATAAACGTCATTTATATATAGTATATATTATAAATAGGAATTACTATAACAATAATACTAAATCAAATAGATAAAGATTTAATAGTAATAAAAAGAAAGAGAGAAAGGAAGAGACAAAAAAACAGAGATAAAATTTGTTTCATATCTTCCATATGGGACAAAATTGCAAGCTTTCGGGAATAAAAATACGAGATAAAACATACTAAAAAAGAGGATTTACAATATCCATGTTGAAAAAGAGGAAGAGGAAAAAAAGATAGAGAAAGACAGAATATATAGGATAGGAAACAACCTATGATATTTATGCACTGCTAAGCAGTATTCTCCGTGAAAAGCGAATCGTGAAAATTTACCATAGGAAAGTTCTCGCATTACTTCGACGTCCACTCTTTGTTCTATTTCTTTGGTGACTTTAAAGGCAAGAGCTTTATTCGTTATGCTTTACCATTATGTTAATGTTACTGCGCTATATGGGCATATATACAACGCACATACATTATATATATTTACATGTACCGGAATACAAATTGTAAAAATCATAATGGAATAAATTATTGGAGATATACATATTTTAGTCGGACTGTTTCCGTTATTTACTAAGTTCTCTGAAATTTAATTTGGTTTTTTGATCGAAGTAAGACGATCGAAGAGCTGATCTTTTAATTTAAGAAAAAGAAGAAAAAAAAGTGTTAGTCAACTAAAAATAAGAGTAAGCTTAAAGTCTAAACTGAGCGGTGCAAATCGTGGAAAAATAAAAAGTAAAAGAATAAAATCGCCATCGCGAAGTTTAGCGATCGATACCACCTTTCGTTTTATACGTAGACTCGCAAACCAAGCTGCGGTGCGGCGTTTGCACGAACTCCAAAGTTTCGACGCTTTTCAAGGGGAAGAGAAACGGAAAGAAGAAGAAGAAGAAGAAGAAGAGAAGTAGAATAGGGATGAAGATATCTGTTGGAGCTTTTTCCCGATTAGGTACACGAACCCGTGCTAACTCGAATCTTCTTCCCTTTTCAACGTCGAACATGTTGAAAGTTGAAACGTTGAACTCGAGATAAAAGTACGAAAGTCTGTATAAAAAAAAAAGAACAAAAAAACATAAAGAAAGAGTGATTTATCTTTGTTTTTATTCAAACTAATCTTTATTGCTTATACCCAGTTACTATCTATGTGGGAAATGAATTTTTATTCGATTAATATACCACGAGTCGCGAGAGCTTTAATGTGTTTATTATTAGATAGATAAATAGTTTTCTACAAATATTATATATGCATATATGGAGAACGATGAAATGTTAGCATACTTACAGATATTAAATATTTTAATAATTGTTATCATCAAAATTTCAAATGCGTGGTCATATTTAATACACATATACATATGTACACCTACGGTACATGGTTAAACGTTATCATACTTGCATAGTCAATATTTTACAGATATTTATTTTTAAAATATCACATATCTGGTAATATATACGTGCACGTATAAGCGACAAAATGTACATATTTTTACTTTAAAAATCAACAAAATTTTGTTATTAGAAAAATATGAAATATCTTGCAATCAATAAAAGCACACATATAGTCTACGATAAAATGTTTACGCGATAAAGCGAAACATTGATTTCTCAGATAATTTGTATAGAAAAATGAATTTCATTACCCGTAGACTAGAAAGATCTGTTCCAGTAAGCACGTTTGCTTTACGTGAAGAATTTAAAGCTCGAGGCATTCGTAGGATTTTCGCAGCATCCGCGTGATATAGTAAAGTAGGAAGAAAAGCTCCGGCATTTGAAAAAAGAAAGGAAAAGGGAGTAAATAGAAGGGAGAGAAAAGAGCATTTTTATACAACAGCAGCGTGTAAAACGATGCGGCCGGTTTATTAGTATTTATCGCGACTATACCTACGTGCTTTAGCTTTACCCCGAGGTGTACATTCGAGCACGAATTTCTCCCTGGAGTGGTGGCCGATGACCGCGAGCCTTGGAACAAGAATAAAGAAGAGAACTCCTACTTTTATTGTCCAACTTTTTCTACTCGGACGAGAGAGAAACATTGAAGTACTTTTCGCACCACGGAAATACTTGTCTTCCTCTTTTCATTTTTATGATCTTCTAGTTTTCTTCTCGTTCCTCGATTTTCTCTATTTTATTCATTAATATTAGTCGTTTACCGCATTTCACTTTACGTCATTTTTTTGTCTTCTACTACTACCAGAATGAATAAGACTATCATCGTTACATCTACGAATATTATATCGATCCGATATTTCACGAGATGAAAATTTTCAAAGTCATCGCTGGCCTGTACGCGTTTGCGCGTGGAACTTTAAAACGATCCTAAATATAAGTAGGGTTCGTTAGAGTATTAAAATAATTGTTAATTAATTAATAGAAGTGTCTATCGTTGCCCAAAAGCTAAGAGTATACGATCTATATATCGTCCTCTTCAAAATTCGCCGTTGAACCGAGTCATTGTCCTCTATAAAATTATTTTCATTTAATTTTGTTTATATGACTTTCCAAATAAGGAAATCCCACTAATTAGGAATATTATAACCGTCGCACACATGCGCAACGTTCGGGAGGTCGTATAAACAACTTTTAATAAAAGAATTTTCATAGAAGAGAAAGTGCCAGTCTCAAGGTGAATTTCGAAGAGGACGGTTGACAAAACATATAATCCGAGCTTTTTAATAACAATAGACATTTATACCGATTAATTAACAATTATTTTAATACTCTAATACATTCTACTTATATTTCAGATTTTTTAAACACGTATACATTGTTTTAAACGTTACATACCTATTCGCATACTTTGAAAGTTAAATAATTTTGATTTGATATTTTATTAGATGAGAATTTGACTATCACGCACACACACACACACATCACTGCCCCCACCACTAAACTAGAACTATGCGTAATCTCTTTGAATCTTTGATCGACTATGGTTTTTATCTTACTTTCTCTCTCCCTCTCTTTTGTTTGTTTCTTCGAATCCTCGATGAATTTTGTTGATATTCGGTACGCAGATACGTTGCGAACAATGACTAGCATTAATCTTCGTATACCATCATAAACCTTGAAATAAAAGTAAGGAGAGGATCGATGGTGGGGGCATAGCGTAAGTATAGACACCCGTAGGATGTTGCGGATATGCAGCTGCGGCTCCAGCATTCACGCGTGAAATCTCTAGGATTATCTTGCCGCAGGGAGAAAAGACGGTCGGAAGAAATAAATTCTTTTTCCGTGTGTTGCTGCACGTCGATCCTGCAGAAAGGAAATGAGAAAGATAATGCGCACTTGCTACGGTTGCATGTAACTATATGAAAGGAAAGAGATAGAGAGATAGAACGTGTAGAGTTACATGATTTATGCGAACCTAATGATAGAAATAATTCATATTTTTTTCCTCTCATCAGATTATTTCAACTTTTGTCTATATTTTGTCTTTGACCAACAAATATTTCAATGTCCATAGTTAAACGATTTATGCGAAGGCAAAGAGATTTATTATATTTTGTTCGTCTACGTTAAGATCATTTTAATTTTGTTAAATATTATTTAATCAGATTTATAAACTTTTTTCTTCTTTTTTATAGCGAGTCTACTAATGCTTATACGTAACATTCCAATAATATTTATATATTATTAATATTTATAATAAATTAATAGAGTATTGCACTTTTTTATCGAGAATTATAAATGATGATTAATGTAGGACCACGCCAGGGTTTGGAGCATCAATCGCCGATATTAAAATCTAAAAGTCCATTACTCGATTAGACTCTATCAATTACGTAGATATCATATCACGAACTACTTTAGCAAAATATTCCAGCAGAAGCATTCGGATGCTTCGATCGAAAAGAATTAGCTCGTATATCGAAAATCAAAAAAGTAAAGGCATTTTATCTATGGCATCAGTAGTTAACCCGTGAAATTTGAAGCTCGACGATCGTCTCGCGGTCATCGCAGCATCCTGGATAGTAGTCGTTCTCCATCGAGCAAAACCTTTCTCTTTCCCTCCTACTTGTCTCCGAATTGGTTCGCGCAATTCGGAAATTGGAACGTGGTCGTGCAAGCTCCGAGGATTTACGAGCGAGCATCTGGCGTCAGCTTAATAAAGCTTCCATGGCGAATGCTTTGGACTTAATTAGCTCGTAGCTAGAAGAAAGACCCTCCTTTACCTTCCCTTTTCCTTCCTTTTTCCTTTCTTTCGATCTATCGGCTGCTGTAAATGTATTAAATAATTTCGATATTACTTAATGACCAACTTAATAATTAATTATCACTTTTCTTTCATCTGACTCTTTCTTTCTATTTATATATTTCCGTCCCTCACTTTTTCCATGGTTCACCTTTCCTCGACTGGCTTCGTTCATCCCTCTCGTCTTCCTCTCTTTCTTATTGCTTCTTTTTTTAAGTTCTTCTTCAGACACATCTCAAAGCTCGCTTTATCTTGTCTCGCAAGTTTTCTCGTAGCAGTCGTGAGTACCTGCAGACGACGAGCTTCTTTGTCATCGAACAATTCTCTACTTTTTTCATCTATTCCTTTCCCGTCTCACCTTTTTTTTTCTCACCTCTTCTTCTTCTTCTTCTTTTTTATAGATTCAAATCGATTAATAAAATTAATAGATCGCGATCTAGACAAATTTGTTTATACTTTGTTTATACATTGACAAAAGTGTTTGGAATTTTTTAATAGTCGTTATATGAAAAATCTATAATTAATAATCTATCTATTAGATATATACCGTATATTTAATTATCATTCGATACGCGAGAACAAATAACTCGAGCGATCGTCGTTATCTTTTCTCCCCATACTTTTGGCGCTGACAGATCTATAACTATTACTCTCGATATTTTTTCTATCTTTCTTTCTTCCATTATTTACAATTTTCCTATTCGTCGTAGAAAAGTTCTCTCCAAAGAAAAATAGTGTGCGTGAATGTGTATGTGTGTGCGAGAGAGAGAGAAAAGTCGATGAATTATCGCTCCGCTCGTCTATCTCGAAAGTTCGGAATTTTAGAAAACGCTACGAGCTGTCCGACCGCGAAATAAATATAAAACGATCGCTCTCGGTTTTTTTCGTGGGAGATAGATAAAAAAAAATCAAGAAATTGATGACAGGAGAAGCATGAACTTTGTATTTCGTTTAAACGTTCTGTCGTATCTCGTAAAAGATTTCATGTGAAAAAGAAGCGAAGAAGAAAAATATAGAGAGTAGATTAAAATCGATAAAGAAAGTGAAATGAAAAGTGATGGCTTAAGACGAAGGTCGCGAAGCGAGATCGAAAACCGCGTCCGAGTTAATCGAGATACGTTTAAACGTTTACAACCCCCATCCCTTGCAAACTTCGTCTTGCACCTCTCTGCCACCCCTCTGCCACCGTTCTGCCAGCGAGTACGGGATGGCACTCGTTGTTTGCGCTTCCCGTAAAGCGGATTAATTCCAGCTTGACAGGAGGATTTCTGTGTACGCCACGTTGCTTTCTCTCCCTCTCATACATATATATATATACACTGTGTGTATATTTCTGTCTAACGACGATGCATATCCGTGAAACGACGCAGACAGAGGGTTATAGACATTTCGTTCGGTCAGTAACGTGCATCGTAACGTGCATCGTAACGCGTGCATCACGCGCGAATTGTTGCGCTCGGTGGATATGCAGTTTAAACGGACGAACGGACTACGAGGATTCGCCGAAAGGACCGAAGCTATATGTTTCTATTTATATACGAAAGTATACACCCTTTCTATAGGGTGTCTTTCGTCAATTATCTTTTCTATTAGTCATTCGCGCGTTTCGTTAGATAACTGGTCAATGTAATAATATAGATTATATCATAAATTTGTATAAATTCATGTATTTCTAGAGCAGATAGAGCAGATAGAGCAGATAGAGCAGACAGAGTAACAGATTAACGGACTTTGTTTTCTTACAATTCGCTTTTGGAAAGATTCGCGAACGATCGAACGAATATCGACGAATACGATCGAACGACGCACGCACAGACGTATATCGTTAACGTATACGAGTATGCATTGGTATTTGTACACGTGTATTTGTTCTCTCTTTTTTCTCATCCCTTCCCTCTCCCTCTATCACAGTGAATTTCCAAATATCATTTCGAATATTCACGTTACATTCGCGTAACATTCGCGTAACATTCGCGTAACATTCGCGCAACGTTCGCGTTACATTCGCGTTACATTCGCGTAAAAGTGAGGCCTCGCTGAAAGCGAGATTGCATTTCCAGGTCGGACGACGTTACGTAGTTTTCGCCTATCGCTGCGAGATTTCATTTTCTGCTTGTTCGTTTTTGTTTTACGATTTTTTTTTAATAACTTTTATATTTTTTTCATTCTCATTCCTCTTCTCTTTTTTTAAACCATTTGAAAAGTTATACCGTAGAAAAAATAGCCTTTCACTTAGCTTACCGACCAATGATTCAAAATAGTCTCATATTCCCATCATATTTTTCTAAACTAGGGAAAAATTTATTTGTAACGCGTTCTATGTTCTAGATTTTGTTCATATTTTGTTTTCTAGGAAAGAGTAAATTTAAAACTCATAAAAAAAAAACAATAAAAATAAAATGCGCCATATTTCTATTTTCAAGTAGAAGAAATAGAGAGAAAAAATTCGTAACGTAGATACGTTAGGTAAGTAGAATCTAGATGTCAGAAAGAGTAGAATGAGATGTTAGAAAAGAAGAATATTACTCGGACGACGATGGTGCAAGGATAAATTTTCAAGGATTCCCTCGAGGAGAACGTCCTCCGTCTTTTTCCCTCGCACTCGTGGAAATGTCTACGTCGGGACAAACGTCATCTTTGTCGACGTCTCCGAACCGACGATGACAATAATAATTTGCCTTCTTTCTTTTTCTCGCTGATCTATCAAGACTTTTATCTTTTCTCAAATTAGCTCATCGAATTTCACGATGGATTTTTCTTTCTACGTTTGCGCGCGTCTTACATTCCTATAGAAGTTTTACAAGGTTTTCCATTTCTCGGGTAAAAAAGAATATCAATTATATTCATTTTGTTATTCCTTACAATTTTTTGCTACGCGTTTATCGAAAAGAATTTTCCGATTTTTATTGATAATGCTTGTATTCTTACTATACAATCTATGTATTCCGATTATCGATCGTATCTTTGAAAAAATTAGATTCGATAGGTAGACAACAAAAAATGTCTAACGCGAAGAAATTTCATTCGAACGGAATGGAATCACGAATCGCGAAATCTGCATTCGACGTAGCTACAAAGGCTGTCGTTAACTCGTTCGTTCAACGATAAATTCTGCGTGTAACTTTCGTCGATGATCGAGTTTCTTGCTAGCTTGTAATCGAAGGCAATCAATGGGAACAAATAGAATATTCCTAGTTTAATGGTTGTTACAGATATATTTAGGCGAATATATCAATTTTATGAATTTATCACTCGATACATTTGTACGAATGCCTTTTCACTGTTGTACCGCCGCTCTGGAGTCAACGGCATACGCGATTCTTGTTTTATCTTTGGCGATCCGTCCAACGTGGCTGGGACAATTTTTACATAGGATATTTGCCATATATTTTATTCTTTAGTCGATTTGAGCAGGTCCCATAAATTGGCGAGATAAAAAAAGATGTCTTTGAAAGTATCTAGGATGAACTCGCTTGAGCTTCCACGTGTATCAAACGCGACACGAGAATAGAAATACTATTGCGGAGGACGAGTGCTCGGGGTATAGAGAATAAACGGTCGTTGGGGTATCATGGACGATGAAAGTACTCCTCGGCGAACGATGCCGTGGGCCGATCGGTCCCTTGGCCCTACTAAACTCGTGGAAAGCGGATTCGAGAATGAACGACCTGTACCGTGCTTGTTTTATTCTACTCCTTTTTCTTTTTCTTTCTATTTCGTTTCGCACGATTATAATTATTTATGGTTTTCATTCCTTTTCCTCGCTATAATTCTATTTCAGTCCTTCGCACGCTGGACTTTGAATTTTGAGCCCTACCTTACCTATTAGGCGCGGTACATATAATAAGGGAAGTTGCTCGAACTTTTCATATTTTTATTCTTTTTTTATATTCGACGATTTTCCGGATGCATTTCGAATTACGAATGCTCGGGCGAATCGTTCGTAATAATATATGTACGTGATTAGAGCGTCATTATCTTCGCGTTCATATTAAACGTTGACGCGTTTATTAGCCAAAACCACGATTCGTTTCATTATTACAACGCTATGTGCAACGTAGAGTCGACAGTCTGCCGTGCTTAATTAATTAATGCTACTTCTAGTAATTAAATCTCGCCAAACGTTCTGTTTGTTAATACACACGTGAATTGTTTTATTTCCTTGTTCGTATCGATGCTCGTATTTTTTCTATAATTACATTTCCCCTATATAGATTATTAGTATTTTATTTAGATTTGTTTTTCTTATCTGGCTAGTTTCATAATTATCGCGCATTCGATATTTCATTTATAATTAAAGCTTTTCAAACATTATAGCATTAATGTTACATCGAAATGTATATAAATGAAAAGAGAATTATAATAGTTGAAAATGATTTGACGTTTCTAAAGGAAATTGAAACTCCGACCAAAGCAGATTATTGGCTCTTACGATAGTCTAATTATACGTAATTTGCATCCAACTCGGTTTTTATCCTATATATTCTATCTTCCGTCAAAAGAAAGGAACGTGTTTTGTTCGTTAAATATCGATTATACACTCGGGGAGAAGAGCCAAAATGGCGGGTGGTGAATTGCATGCACGTATCCTAGGTTCTTGTTGTGTTCGGTTTAATGCGAGAGAAAGCTTGCAAATTTCCTAACGCCGATTTTGCGCTAGCCTCTCTCAAAGTTCCCAACGAAACACGCGACTCGAAAATTTTGGCACGCTCTCGTAATAAGTGGAAGTTCAAAACTCGATGAATTAACGGTAGCGCTATTCTAGTCGCTTGGAAAATCAAGCAGCTAATTTCCAGCAGATAATCCAAGGAGGAACAGAGACGGAGAGATTTAAATAGATCCTAATATTTCGCCTAACATTTTTTCCACATTTTTCCAAATTATATAGAATTAATGCGCGATACTGTTATATCATTTAAAAGTGCGATATTAACGCGAATGCAAAATCCTCGCGTGCATCCCCGATGTGCGATCAACCGCGCGTAAGTTTTTTTCAAGTGACTCCAACGAAGTTCGCTCCTTTTCTCTTTTCCTCTTTTTCTCTTCTCGTGAAAAGCACTCTTCTCTTTGACACCTACGCGATTCATAGCGGGCTTTCATGCGCGGTATAAGAAGAAGGCTGAATCAAAAGGGAACTCGTTCAAATGTTAGGGGAGAACGTATTTTCGATTCAATCACGATTTGATAAAGAGATATTCGTCTCATTTCAGTTACATAATTATAAGAATAATGATTATAATATTAATTTTTCGCGCGTAAATTATATCAATGCGTATACACCCGCGAATACTTCATATTTTTTATTCGCGAGAATTTTGGAAAGAGAGGGCATAACGAGGCTTCCCGAGCGATGGAAGAAGGTAATAGAGCGCAACGGTTCATATATAACACGGTAAATCATGCTTAAACAATAAATATCATGTATCGATTTCGCATCGGAAAAAAAGGAAGGAAGGAACTTATGGGACAACCTAATATGTAATATATTACACGACAATGGTTGTCATCGTTCTTCGCCTTTGCAGATGTATATACGTGAAACGAGACGCGAGAAAAGAAAGGGTAGTAAAAGAGAGAGATCGAGAGGGGGAGAGTAAGAAAAGAGAGCGTGAGCTTCCATTTATAAGATACTCCGAAACTAAAAGCACTTTTCGTTGACACGAAGCTCGCATAACTATCCGTATCGAAGTATATAGGTATATATACAAAATTGAATATCCCTTTATTTTACTTTTGTATTATTTTAGTACGGAGAAAATATTTTGTATTCCCAATTCGAGACGAGAGTTTCTTTTATCAAAGATACATCATCGACTTCGCGTTGATCTTTCGTCGAGAAAGATAAGCGATTCTCGATAACATACTTTCTATACTTTCTCGAATAGCTGGACGTTCTACGATTTGTTATCTCGTTTGTACTCCTAACGATATTTTCCGAAAGCTTCGGATTCGTTAAGTTTTCGTCGGTCGCGATCTCCCCCGGTCGAGGAAAGTCAGCATTCGGCATCTTTCCTGGTCCAAATCGATCGATCGATCGATCTTATATCGTTCTTCCAACTAACTTTTTTCCTTAGTATCTCGGAGAAACTATTTCACGAGTCGTCTTATCCATAAATTCTTCTTACTTTCGTTCCTTATGTTAACGCGTTATTTTATCGATAAAAATTATAATTAATTATATAATTAACAAATTATTTTACTCATTGGAATGAAAGTATACGTAAATATATATTTTTGTTGTTATTATTATTACGCGTGTACCAATTTCATATTCGAACGTAACACACGACCCGTAATATATCCTTTGTAAGAATAATTCCGTGGTTTCCCTCTCTCTCTCTCTCTTTCGATCTACCTTAAAGATCCGGAGTTGCATAAGGGCATTGAGAGATGTAATCTCAGTGACGAATCGTATTGGAACCGCAAGCGGATACAATGTCAACCGAAGTGTATCGACGACAGAACGAGGCTACAGATCGTATGCGTCTCGAACGTATAACCGGTCATACGGCTCGATTATCGACTCTCCGACTTGGATGCGAGGCCATCGGCTATCGTCGGCATAGTTTGCCCCATCCTCTCTCTCTCTATACATATATAAAGGGTGTGTCCGATATTTTTATTCCAAAATATAGTACGTAAATATAGCACGTAAATTTGTACTTTCAAGTATATTTATGGCAACTTTTAATTTCATTATTCATTAATTCTACGATATCGAGTTGAAAAGAAATTTTGGTTGAATAGCTTTTTGGCTCACCGTGTATAACACCATATACTATATTATAGTATATCGCAATAGCGTCCTAGTGGTCCCTTCCTACATCGATCATTGCCGCCTGTCGTCGTTGCTCTCGAACGCCTTTCATTCAATTTTCCCGCCACTCTCCCTCCTCTCTCTCTCTCTCTCTCTCCTTTTCCCCTTATTGTATGTTGTACATGTATATTCGAGTAGTCTCTCTACTCGTTCCATCCAGTTCTCTTTTCCCCGTGCGTAGACTACAAGTCATCCCGAAGCCATCGACGCGAGAATCGCTCGGAACAAATCGTCGCATGAGTTAGCTTTTTTTTTTTTAATTCTATTCTCTCGTAATTCTGATCCTTCGGAGGGTTCCGACAGATACGCGTACGCGTATACGTATACGCGTGTAACATCGCTTCGGGCTTCTGTTCTCTACTTTTGTCGTTTCGATATCTTTTTATTCCTCGTTTGCGATACATTTTCGTTATTTTATTTACGCTTTTTCGAATAAATTCTTTTGGAATTGCCATTAAATAGTCAAAGATTTGGACTTTGATGAAATAGAAATTGAGCAGGCAGGAGGGAAGAAGACCTTAGAAAGACGTAGACGGTAAATAAGGCGCAGAACGCGCGTTGCGGTTGGTTTTTACTTTTAGAAACCATCTGTCCGACCGAAGACGACGGTGGTCTACGTCGCTCGCAAACTAAGGCTTCGCAAAGCAAACGGAGTTGCGAACAAGTTTCTCTTTCCTTCTCTCTCTCTCATTTGTAGCTATCGGTAACCAGTGGTATGTAACTTGACTCTGCTTTTAAGACCGACACCACGATCGTCTGTCTATTCCTTGTGTACTTACTTAGTTAGATCTAGTGTTAACGTATGTTTCTAGCAAAGATCAAACGCCTTAACGTTTCTTTTACGCGAAAATTTGACGTCGACCTAAGCAATCATTTATACGTCTTTATTTTCTTTCCTTCGAATACACGTACAGTATGATTAATTTTTCAAATAAATGATACATTATCGATGAACATTACTTAACGCTAAGCTAATCAAATTCTGTCGATCCGCGTAAACGAAGGGATGGTTGTAGAGTCTTATAGGTAATCTCAACTTGGAATATATTTACGCAATTGTAAACAATTTAGTCGAATAAAAATAAGAAGGAAGAAGGATAAAATCAATATCATGGATCGTAATTGTGCAAAATTGTCAATAATTGATAATGTTTGTCTTTGTCTTTGCCTTTGTCTTTGCTTTGTCGTCCAGGTCAGCGTCGTTGCGTCTGGGACGCTTGCGTCGCGACGGCGTTGCTCCGGGCAACCGATGGGGATGAAACCTACGCTACGTTTCCTCGTAGCGGGTGGGGCTATTGGTTGGTGGATGGATATTCGCTCAGTGCGTTCCGTGACTCCGTACTGACCACGCGCAATTTCATTTTCGCGAGCCTTTCTTAACTACGAGACACCTGCTGCCTTTATTTCCATCTATATATCTACATCCATTTCCATTTCTATTTTATAATTTGATCTCGCTTCCCCCCCTCTTATCCTCTAACTTTGATCCCCGATTTACCTTGACATTCCATTTCCCGAATCGATCTATCGATCGATAGATTCGATCTATTAGATATCTATCCTACTGCGTGAAATTTATTTGCATTTTTTTCTTTTCCTTTTCGTTCTCATTTCAAAATGATATTTTACGTATAACCTATGTACGTCTCCCTGTTCTGGATCATTGGCTTTTGAAAAAGGATCTTCGCGTTGATCTGTTCGTCTTCTGCTACGACGATTAAAGGATCGTCCTGGATCGTCGTCATTGCCGATAGACAGTGCATACTTACGCGTGTGAATATATCCATTGTGATCGAACGTATTTTCAAGGCTTAAACTTAATAAGAAGATCGAAGATCCAAGTTTCGGGGGCAAATCAGCGATAAAGAGATAAAAGAAAAATTAGTTTGATACCCGAAGACAAAAATGTAAGGAAAAGAGAAAAATTGGAGAAATCAAAGAATTTGTTCGACTTGGAATTTCGTGTTATAAGAAGATAAAAAAAGGTAATCTAAAGATTAAGAAAAAAGATGAAAATATCATTTATATAAATAACATTAGAGGAATGGAGGATAGATTGGATCGATGCGATCGAGAAACGAAAGCTTTTCTTCTCGAATCTAAACTTCCGTCGTTTCAATTTGCGTACACAAATAGATAAGAACAGGAGTCATTGAACTCACGCGCGTGATACAGACGTGTCGAGTACCACCTACGCGGATAACGCATTCTCGACTTCGATATATCTTCCTATCCCTTTTCAAATCAACCAAATTTTCTTCTCGACGGTTCATAAATCCGGATTATTATTTTTTTCCTTTTATCAAATTCTTCATTTTTGTAACTTTCGCGAAACTCGTAAGTACGTCCATTCATCTCGTTCTCGAAGATCATTCATGACTTCGTAGAATTCATTCGGCTCGTTAAAGAATTTAATTGAGTTCGTTTAGATTATTTCATTCGTTAAACTATTATCTTATTCGATCTATTAATGTCATTAAAAAATTGTATTTTTATTTACACGTTTATTTTCTCATTTATGAAATGCGTCAGTAAGTTCATTCAATTCGTTAATGATCAATTATAAATTCGATTAATTCGTTCATAAATTCCAATGAATTTCATTTATATCGACATAGTTACATACTCGTCCTTTTTATGAAATTCGTTAGTGAATTCAATGATGAATTTCAATGAACGTCATCTGCATTCGGCAACGAGAATTCATTTATTTCATTTAGCAAATTAATTCGCGAGTTCATTTCATTTGTTAACGAATTTCGTTTGTATTCCCATAATATTTATTAGTCTCATTTATAAAGTTCATTGTTGTTATTTATTACTTTGAATTATTTTATTTAATTAAGCCACGCGCGAATTCTACCTAATTCTTTGTCGTATTCTCGCGTGTGTTATTTACACATGTTATTTATGAATTTAATGAATTTCCCCATTAATGAATAAGAATTAATTTTGATCTATTTTTGATAATTATACGCATACATATATATGCGTAAAAAACTTTCCGTACTTGGACTTTTCGTCAAATTGATATTTTCTTCCAATTTATTGTTTCTCTTATCGAATCTTTCCCCTGTTTATATAACGATATATTTCACGTACCTATATTTCAAATGGAAGAAATCTAAAGAATCGAATAGACGTATATAATTAGAAGAAAAAACCATAAAAAGAAAAAAAAAAGATGTGGAGAATCTGTAAGGAAGACGAGACACTCTCGTGTCATGTTCTGGGACGAGTTTCGAAGGATACATCGTGTATTTTTAAAGGAACGTCGTTCGAGACCTCGTCCCGAGAGAAAGCGGAATTGAAGAACGTGATTGCAATTTCCCGTCCCGAGGATAGGAGAGAACTGAGAATAAGAGAAGGGGAAAATAAAAGAAAAATACGAGAAGAAAAAGAAAAAGGACGGACGGAAAAAAAATGGAATTTCTTGGATGGCTCGAGGAAGCGAGATAAGCTTGAAAAAAGTTCAACTTCGCGCGAATTTCTTTTAGATCGAAACCAGAACGCGTTCCCGATACGGATATTCGCTGAGTTAGATCGATTCGTTGCCAAGATGCAAAGCCAAAGGGCATCGCGTAAACGCGGCAAATCGCGCGGAAGCTGCTCTTCCTTCGCGACTCCAAACCCGCCAAAGTCCAAAATCAAACATCTTTTTCCCTCCAATTATTATTATTACATACGTTGAAAACAGAGAACGCGATATAAAATCTAACAAAAAACGAATCGAGGAAATAAAGAAGTCGTTTAAATCAATGGAAGAAATCTTTTCGTTGAAATAGCGATGGACCCTGTCGTCGAGAATGAGAGAGAGAAAGAGTAATAATCTCCCAGAAGGATTATCAACTTGGAAAAAGTTGATAAGTTCTCCTTGTCGTCGTAACAGTAGTCGCGATTTCAGGATTCCCGAGGCATCGTCCTTTTCTCGAATTTGCATCTTTTTCCACATCTTTTATCTTTTCTCTATCCGTAAATAAGAGAAGCTAACGACTATTTGAAATTCTACGATGGTACCAGAGATTCTTGACTTTATCTAAATATATCTCGACATACAGTTAGTAGCAGCGTTTGAATAAGACTCCGACTTTCAAATTACGATTATTTAAATAAAATCAAAGCGAAATACTAGTAATCATTATTATTATTTTTATAAAAAAGTTCGTCCACCGCAAAGATCTTTGAATCTCGACTGAAATTCGAAACGTCAAATCCACGAATAGTTCGACTCATCTATCCTTGTCCTTTTTCTCTATCTATCTAGCTATCTCTTTCTTCGTCTCTTCATTCATACCTCATCAGACAGTTCTGTTCTTGACATTTAATTCATTCATGAGTATCGACGTACGGGATTCGAGGAGATTATGTTCGTCGGAAGAATATTAAACGTTCCATTATAATTCATTACTTACCGGTCGCAACTCGACGACATCGCGCTTATATATTTTTAACTCGTTTTTAAGTTTTAATCGTCAATTTTTAGAAATCGATCCTGGAACGTTTTTCAATGTAATTTGACCCAAAGGGAGAATATTTATACTAGCTATTCAGTTTTAAATAGGACACACTATTATTTGCGTATACATGCTTTGGTAGATCCTTTGTTTGAATAGAATATTGAAGAGGAACAGGAGGGTTAAAAGCGATCGCATCGAAGGTAAAGCAGGAGTTTTGGCAATAGAATATAAGCGAAGGTTAGTCTCCTTTCAATAGCGGCAAATGTAAGCTAGAATCTCTATTCGAATACACGTTACTTACATATACATTAAATGTACGTAATCGGTTGGTCCTTCGCGAAAGTAAGTAGTTACATATCGTACGGATAGTATTTTCAGTTTGTTCAATCCCACGGGGGTTTCTCGAAAAGTAACTTTTCAAACTCGTTCGCTAATGCGTCCTCAAATATCATCTACGCGTGTGTGTTTTAGAAAATTGTAAGTCCACGAGTTAATGGTCAAATCGTAAACGCGCATACTAGGAAATTGGATGTGAAAAGAGTAGGCGGGAGGAGGGAGAAGCGTTGAATCAAAATAAAAGGGAAAATTTATTCTTATGGAAATCGAAGACTTATTTTGAAATCCTTAGCCCATAGATTTAGCGCGTTTTGCAAGTTTTCCCTATTGTTCGAAAGCACAGCGAGCATCGAAAAAGATCGCGTTTTTATTCATGAGTAAGCGTGTCGAGAACGCGGGAGATGATAACGTACATCGATAAACGGAGAATCGCGAGAGGCTTTGGATGCTTTTGTTCCAACTATTCCTAACCCACAATAAGCTATATAATATCTGCTTATACCTATCTGTTCCTCGTTAAATGACTAGCTAAATCCACAGGATAGTTACACGAGCGCAATCGTATAAATATAGAACTACGAGCATTATCGTACGAAGAAAGGCAAACTTTCGAGATGAATCAAATTTCAATCTCATCCTTAACTATTTCGGGTCAAATTAGAAACAAATTCAAAACCCGATCGATTATTGGAATAAAAATACGAAAACGTTATAACTTCGAACGGAAATGATTAGGAAAAGAAAAAAAGTAATACGGAGCTTAAATAACTTTCATACTCGATCTGTTATATTATACCGTATACTTTCTTATCAATGTAGCTTTCTTTTGTTATCTGGCCACAATACACAATATAAATCATACCCCTTTATCCTTTAATATAGTGGATCAACTGTGATACTTCTCTCCCTCTATCTAGAAAATACAATAGGTATAATCCAGTCTTTTTATCTCTATATTCATAGGCATAAATATCGAAGTAATAGAGAGAAAGAAATAATGGCCTATAATTTAAAAAACTTTAATATTTTGTTTTTAATTAAAGTTATATTACGCGTAAATACAACGTTGAAAGAAAAAAAATAACGATCTTAGTTAAATTCTATTTCTTTCGCATATATTATTCCCGTTGCACGCATGCCCAACGTTCGGAGAAAGTCATATAAACAACATACAATAAAAGTATTTTCACAGAGGGCAATGATCCATTTCAACGGTAAATTTCGAAGGGGACGGTACATAGATCTTATACTCCGAGCTTTTAGACAATAGTAGACACTTGCATCCATTAATTAACAATTATTTTAATATTCCAATACACTCTACTTACATTTTAGATAAAATACACTTGTTTTAAGCGTTATCAAATAAGCGAGGACAATTGAAAAGAAATAAAGTAACATAAATAGTAAAATGATACGTACGTATTTACTTATCGCTTGCTTCTCTTTATCTTTTGGTCAGTAAAAAAGTTTCTATCTAGAGAGAGAGTGTGCCTTGCATAAGCATCGAGTAACACGGTTTCTTCCCTTGAAAGAAATTCAATTAGGCAAGAGATTACAGCCAACGTGTAAAAGTTTCTCGTCGATATTTTTCTATTCTAGAACGGGAGCAAAGACGGTCGACCAATCGCGAGAGAGAGAGAGAGAGAGAGGGAGAGAAGGAAATTAGAAGTGCAAGAGAAGAGATTAGGGAAAGATCGCTAACAATTTTCTGGCCCAAACTTTTCGCCATTTTCGAATTGATCCGTACAGGGAGACGATTAGCGAAACTTTTCCTACGGCTAAATTTAATCACCGACTATTTACAATATACCAGGTGTCTCGTTTCATTTTTTCCTAATGTGCGCCAACGTTGCTTCATTTTGTCTATCTTCAAATTTTTTAACGATTGGTCGACAAATTTTGGTCACAATTTTTTTAATAAAAAAATATTATCGCATCGTTAATTACAAATGTTAAGTAGAGAAAATATTTCTCTTTACCCTGGAGAAGTTTCCTACTATTTATCGATAAAGCTGAACAATGTTTAATTCGTTGGAAATTGACGAAAATTTGTACTCGATCGAGAGACCCGCGGGTCCAAACATAAACGCGCATATATTTGAATAAAAATTTATTTCGAAATAGCTTTTCATTTGAAAACATTCGAATATAATGTTGAAACGTGATTGCTGGTTGAATTTTTGTTCCTTTTCGGAAAGAGGAAGGGAATCTTTTTGAAGTTTCACCGGGAGTCATAAGAAAAGTTTTCATTTGTAATTTTCATCGCGACGAGAACGAGCGTGCTACGTCATGGGGAAAACATTTTTCAAATGTTTTAAAATATTTGTTGTATTTATTTTTGTTTAGCACATTTCTAGCTCCAGGCCATCTACGACGTAAAGAGAAATCGTTTTAACGAGAAAATACGAATTCCAGTGCACGCGTGTATACGTGGCATGCGTATATTTATATATCTATACAGAGGTAGCTACGTTTAACGATGACCATTCATTCGCGGGTAAAAATTCTTTAAATTTAATCCTCGTTTTTTCCCCATCGACACGCATGCGATGATTACGCGTCCGCGTTGTTGTTTCGACCAAAAAAAGAAGAAAAAAACGCAAAAATAATCGATAGCTCTGTATAAAGTATAAAAATGAATATTTCATTTACTCGAGGACGTTAAAAAAGAATATAAAGGTAAAGACAGGTAATCCGAGTACTGTTGTATTTTGTCGATATCATTAACCGGGTAGAGAAGGAAAATACGTAATTGCGTTGGTTGCTTTTAACATCGAAAGACGTCGTTGTGTGTGTTCTCGTGCGCCATTAACTCGACGAAAAGTTAGCTTACGGACGGTCTTCGAGCCGCAATAATTCGACGATCTAACGAAGCTGCACTAACGATTAAAAAGCGTGTGCTACCTAAATTTCCTAGTCTCTTTCAAATTACTGAGATAGAGAGGGAAAGTTGTTGCAGATTAAGGACAATAAAAACAAACCCGAACGGAGAGAGAGAGAGGGAGAATGAATAACGACATTTAATGCATTTAAAACGTATGAAAGTAGGTTTGCCAAGCTAAATAGGTCTGTATAATGCATATATACAGGATGTTCCGGCAACAGCGGTATAACTCGGCGAGGAATGATTTCTCCTAAAAAAATAAGTCCAAAGTACAGAACTGCTGCGAACGTAAATCCTTTTTACTGTTTTTTGCTCGCACCTCGCGCCTTCCCAAAGAAAAATATCTATTAAAAGTAAATGATTACAAGTGCATATATAATAAAATATAACATATTTTTGACAGAAAATAAAATATCTCTAGGGAAGAAAGATTGAAAATTATGGTACGCGTGCTTAAAAAGACATAAATTTGATATGGTTGTTTGGCATCGACGAAACAAATGGCCACAAATCGAAAGAAACAACTCGACGTAAACGAACGTTTTGATAATAAATACGGCTTTCATCTTGAAGAAACACATCAGTCTTTTACGTCAAGCATTTACTTATATTTTTTAGTTTCCCTTTTTTAAACTCGAGTGCTCTTGTTCTTTACCTTCCGCTTTCTCGCGCATCCACAATATATATATACATAGAGAGAGAGGTACGTAGCACTTTGTTCTTGTTAGAAGAGAACCATTTTCCTGTCTTTATTTTCTTAAGAAGCGAACGAGAGAACATCGCTACCAAAAATTCTTACTCCTGTGACACATTTTGACATAAAATAGCTTTCAAGAAATTCGGCAAAGCGAGTGCTTTATTATTGGCTAAAATTGATATATTACATAGTCAAATATTTGCGTAAAATCGCTAAAATCAGGGCTTCGGTTTGTTTTGAAAAGGAGGCTTAAAAAGACGCGAACGCGTAACTTATCCGCGCGAAGCTTTAGTTTGGTCCTTCCTTTGGGCAACGTAGATGGTCGAATCCAGTGGTGGTACCTAAATTTACGATATACCATTATCGTACGTTACGTTCAGAGTTGGAGAAGAGAGGAAGAGGAAAAGGATTCGCGAGCTATGCCGTTACATCGAGCGTTATTAACGAGCCAATTGCTTAGATATATTATTATCGATTATAAATTCGAATTCGAATAAATTAACTATCATTTCGTATTTCACGTGGGATACTATTCTACGATGATGATTTATCGAGATCTCTACTTTCAACTATTATCTTCTTTGTCAGTTTTAAATCATTTTTTATCTTACAATTTTATTCCTTTTTACGCATTAAATAATATTGTCTTTTTTTCTAGTCGAATATACCTAAACAGGATACGCCCTTATTTAATTATACTTTCCATTGCGATGGCAGAGTTTTGTTCCAGAGAGAAGTAATTTGTTATAAAGGATTTGATATATATATGTTTGGAACAACGGAGGAATAATATTTATCTTTGTCATCCCAATTCTTTTATTTTTATTTTATAATTATTATCTAAAAGCCGTAACGAACGAAGTAATATTTTTATCTATATAACACAGCGCGTATACGATGGCATCGCAATTTAAATTTAAATTTATACTAGGTAGATCGGTAATTCCTAGGTGGCTCAATTTTCTCCAAACTTATATATCGCGTCTATTCATTTTCATGGAAAACTATTTTTCCATTAAAGTGTTATCAGCCCATATTTATAAATCGAATTAATTACGTATTCGTAATTGAGCTATAATTTGTTGCTAACCCTAGCACGTTTCTTATAGGGGATAAGAATATAGGTAGATGGAAGGAAAGAAACTGGTGGAGAATTTGTGGTTGAGCGGAAAGAAGCGAGCCACGAACCCAAACGTTAGCCATCGTTAATGGAAAGGAGGCAAGAAGTCGATGCTGGAAACGATAGAATTGGAAATTGCACGTCCTCTCGTATTTTCCCATTGCTATCGACGATCTCTTCGATATGTACAATATATATATATACAGCTATGTACGTATATCGGGTGACCCGCAAGTTTTTATGAAATATTTTCATCGAAACTTTTATTATATAATAAAAACGGATCTAATTATATTGAACGAAGACAAAAATTCAAACCATTGACGATATCTTCGAACAAAATTTGAAAACAATCAAATGGATCGAATATTATTATGGAATACTTTTATCGCATCTCACGAATACTCGATAACGATTATTAATAGTTGGCGTCTCGATCAAAAGGTAGCTAACAGATTGAAAGTTTGAAGGGTCTGTCTTTTAGTTTGGCGACGTTCGTACGGCATCGGTAAAGCGACATTCCAATTAGTCGATCACTGTAGATACATTGTTGGAACTCGGTCGACGTAAACTGAATACCACCCTCGATAGACACACATACACGCGAGCAGATCAAGAGCAAGAAAGAGAGAGAGAGAGAGAGAGGGAGAGAGAGATTTGCAGAGAGAAAGCCAAACGTTAAACTTAGACACGAAGGTTAGTGTAGTAAGAGGAAACTATCTGCATTCTCGACGTACCTGATATTCACCCTATCTCGATGTATAAGAAGAGACTTCTGAGAGAAACAGATAGATAGATAGATATACATACATATATATATATATATATATATATATATATATTGGATGAAAGGGCTAAGAGTAGTCTTTTTGTTGCAAGTATATATACTAAAGCATACTACGTCGACGTAGTTTCAAACTATTCCAAGTCCATCCTTGTTGTCGTCCTTTAGTCCTTTCCCTCTATATATAAATATCTCTCTTTCTCTTTCATTTCCTGCTATTTCTCGTCGGGGAACGATACGTTAATTTATTCGGTACACTCAACGCCGGTTATCTCGCGAAAGATAGTTTGTACAGAATAGTATGTCGTACATGGAAATTATTTCTTCTCGTTTGAGAGAAGATTCTCTTTCTCTCTGTACCTCCCTTGCTAACTCAACGAAATGAATTAACGATGTATATCGGGTGGACCGATTTCGCAAATCCAATAATAAGTGTATTTCAACTTTGTGGGATTTGTTTTGTTGCGTCGGTTTGAAGTTTAAGATAGAGTTTGCGTTTTGTATCATTTGAAAATCGAGATTACGAGTCGGTCTTTTTATTATCAACATTTATATATTTACGCTAAAAAATATGTTGCAACAATAGGAAAACTCGTTATAAATAAAGAAGATATATGTGTGAAAAGAAACGAATGTCGGAATGTAACTTAGTAGAAATTTTGTTGAGCGGAGGAGAAAAAGATGAAGCATGAATAAGATGAAAAATATGGCGAGAGCACGCGAGACGTAGGAAATGATTTCCGACATTGAATAAGAAGAGATGTGGGTCAAGAGAGTAGGTTAGTTCTATATATACGGGCTGTTTCTCATAATGGGCCGTATGAATAAAAAGAAGTATTACCTTTTACTAGTGAAACTCTTAAGTAAATGCTTCCCTCCAAGATATGAATAAGAATTAATCCAAAAATTCAAAAGCTTTTCCGTATCTACCTTTCGCAACGAGTACTCTCCTTAATTTCGAATAATTAGTCCAAATAAATTTGTGGATTTTCAATACTTATGAAATTATTCTCAAAATGTTTGTTTAAATAATATTTCATTTTGGAAGCATAGCTCAACGCACGTCTGTAGTGCTATACTTTTGACCGTTAATTCCTTTTTTATTTCTAAATGAAAGAAGAGAGAAAAGTTTTCTATTACAGTTCCTTTATTAGGAATCTTGGTCGGAGCGTAGAAGGAAAAGTAGCGCGGATCGAAAGCAAATGAAACGAGTTGCTCGCTCCTTTTTCCCTAAGACTAAGTAATTTCCGTATTTCTTTTTGCTCCCTCCGTCGTCAATGGAAAATTGTACCGTAGCAATGGGTAATTGGTATTCGGTCGTGGCGGGTCGTGGCGGGTCGTGGCGATTGGTCAATTAGGATTAATGGGGAAAACCGAAACGTAGGAAGTGTCGCGTGGCGTGGCGTGGCGTAGCCTGGCGTGGCAAGGGTCGATGAAAGGTCGATGAAAGGTCGATGAAAGGCCGCTGAAAGCCCGATAGAACGGCGACCCAATAGCGGTTAATCGTTGCGTGCTAGCTGCTTCGACTTCCGGTCTCCTTTGTATACGGTAACTGCATCGAATCCACAAATCGGAAATCATTTTCATCTCGAATAAAGAGATAAGATCAAACCGAGTTTAATCTTCTAATATATTATATAATAAGAAAATTATATATTTCACCTTCTCGGAGAGTTTCATTTTGTTCGTTATATTTTAAAAAGAATAAGTTTGCCGAGGAGGAGAGATTATTCGGTTACATTTTCCGCGTATTTTGTATGCATAATATTTTATTCGTATTTATGTATATTTTTGTCTACGTTTTATACGTATTTTATATGCATGTAACATACATGCATATAAAATACATTTTGCGTAAACATTAAAAATTGTTTGTAGTAATTATAAATACCTCATATATCTATGCAAAATGTAATATATCGAATGGAATTATTTCAAGTTTGACTCTCTTTCCACTTGCATTCGACGAATGGTTTCTATCGTAAATAGGACAAACGACTAATAATAATGATTATATCTTAAATATTTCTGTATGGGAAAATTAGTATAAGGAAAGAAAACTAATCGATTAAAATCACAAAATCGATGGTAATTAATTACGTAAAGTATACATATATATATAATATTCATCTCGTTTGTAGTTGAACATCATAGAGATATGTACATAGATTATACATGCCGATTGAATACCAAAGGAATATATTGAAGATAGAAGATACGTTCGTCAAAGTCTATGAAGTGCAATCGACCTACGTATGAGTAAACGTATTAGTGTGTTAAAACGATCTATGGAAGGTATACACTATAGAAACGTTTAGATTACAGTAACAGAGTTTATACGAACGAGCCTATGTAGTCCCTTTACAGTTTCAACTACGAACCCAAGTCATTGACAATAGAGATTCGACCTATGTAATACGACTACGACGGAAGTTAATACCAATTGCTCTCTCTCTCTCTCTTCCCCTTTGTATCTCTGAATCTGTCTATTTCCAACTCTTTCCGTATCTCTATTCCACTTAACGCAACCTTATCGAAGGGAGAAACCTAGTCGAGTTTCGTGACTTTCTAGAAAATTTCTAATTGAAAAAGTTTCTTATAACATCGAAAAAGAGGGAAATAGGGATAAGTACAAAGTTTGAAGAATAAAAATGAACAAACATACTTCTTTTCGATTGTGTTTCTTTTTTATTAGCGAGTTTCTTCTCGGAATTCTCGAATTAATAGGATTACAGTTATCGCGTTACTTTCGAGAAATAAATATTTTGTATTTATTTATCATACTTAGATATATATGAATCTATTTGAAGAAGATTTGCATAGTCGCGAAATTATGAATAAAAATTACATTACGTATATTTTTCTCGTGAAAAATATTCAAGTAACATCAATGGTTCTCAACGCATCGAGTAAGCAACATTTCCTTGATAGCGTATCTAGAATTGACTAACAAAACAAATCGAAAGTATAGTAATACTGATTGTACAATACAAATGCAACTTGCAGCATGTAACTATGTACATAATTTTATTGGATGAATTTGAATAATGGTATAGGAAGAAATAGAGAGGGAGAGGGAGAGAGAGAGAAAGTAGATGGCATGGAAATTATATTCCATGGGGAAGGAGAGATTGAAATTAGCATTGAATAAATAGTCTAGGATAAACTGCGACAGTTGGAAGAGTGAGAGAGGAAATAATAGGAGTTTGTGCGTGTACGATCACAAGAAATTGCAGAGTTTCAAGAAGCTTAAACAAATGATTCACTAAGGACATAGAAGCTCGTTCGCGTCTATATGTTCCGTCTAATCTAACTCAAAGTAACTCTGCCATTACTCGGAGTGTGTGTGTGCGCGCGCGCGCGTGTGTGCCACTGTAAACCAAGTATCTTGAGATTAAACTGTACCAGCCCAACCTATATTCTCTTATCTGGTAGCACCCTTAAAGACAATAATATATTATTCATATATTGCGTGACGTTGTCAAGGTAACGAGTCTTTTCTTCCTCCTTTTATTTTTTCTCTGGGTCTTATTCCGCGTCTCGTTAAAATCATTATACATTTAATTATTACTAAATTGCGTTATCGCGAAATCGTAGTATCGAATTTCTCGGAATTTCAATCCTTTTATGCAAATGTTATTACATTTTTTTTATCAAATTTTTATACTTCGATAAAAAAGTAGAATTTAAATTATAATCGTTAATATATCCCCTATGTATAAAGATTGGATTTTTGGATTTTAAGGAGATATTAATTGGTGTACGTATATCTCATAATTCGTTTATACGAAGGGTATAGATTTAACGGTAGATGCGAGTCGCGTCCAATCGCTCTTTCCGTCGCACTCACTTTTTATTTATAATAAATGGAACTATAAGGTATGACGTCGATGATTTACGCGAAAGTCAGCGGTCTATATCACTCGCGATATTTCCACATTCGCGATGGAATCTGATTACTCGACTCGTATAAATTCTTTCCTTGTTTTTTTTATTAATATTTGTTTTTTAATTTTTCATTTTTTTTTTTTTTCTTTTTTTGGATCCGAGCAACCACCGTAACTGCCATGCGAAATAAAACGGAATATATAAAACCGAGCTGTGGAGGGAATTAAATAGTAAATAAATGAAATTAAACTTGGGAGCGACATGTTGCATAAACAATTTTCTACTTTTCTCGTTTCTCTTTGCAAACTATTTGCCTTTCGATTAAAGAAAAAGAAATGGTCAGGGCAAAAGCAACAAAGGATGTCATTTGGAGCGGGGGCAAAATAGTAACGGCGACTGTTTGGAAGAATAACGGATGCAGGATTACTCGAAAAATAAATATTCAATTTGTTAGAAGGAACTTCAACGTTCTAACGTTTCTATCTAATAATAACGATAATAATAATCGGCATGATAATAAAACAGAGAAGAATAATATTTAGCGAAAGCATTGGAAAGTTGTCCGATATAAGAGTTATGATGGTACGTGTTAAAGGACGATATAACACGTGCGCGAAAATAGTCGCCATTAATCGTCCACCCTGGTGCGTCGAGGTACCAGCTATCTAATGCAGAAAATCCTGCAGCGCCTGCACTCGACGATGAAATATTTTGTCCCTGGCTTCGCGATTGGAGATCGTCAATTCGATTACCGATACGAGAACGCAGAGATATCCATCATTGAATTCGTAAAGCCCTTTTCAATCCTCCCTCCAACATTTTATTTTCAAGTCCCTTTCTCTGCGCGGAGTTTGCAAATTTAGAAAAATCGGAAACTTCCATAAAGTTTATATAAAACAAAATGTATGCGTGTACGACGACGTACGCGTCTACTACCGCGTCATCGACCAACGCGATACTCATTTCAAAGCTGTATATATATATATATATATATCTATGTATATGTATATTTATATAGAAAATACGCGAGAGATAGGAGGTACACTATTTGAAATATTTTCCGTCGACTGTCGTGAAAATTAATTGATGATGAAACGAAAATGAAACGAAAATGAAACGAGTTTCTAGTGTGACATTTTTTTTCGTCGCTTGGTTACTTTTTCCTTTGCTTTTTTTTGCTTCTTGTTTTTTAACCAAAGCAAATGATATAATTTAAATAACCATAACGTATGGATGAATGCCAAATTACCATATAGGATAGGATAGCTCGAAGAAAATGTTACAAACTTTTTTAATTACAAAAATGACCCGAGTAATTTTCTTATTGTTAGATGAAAACCATCGGGTCAACGATAACGTATCAATACTCATAGCAAATACTAAAACTGTTTGTTAATTACTGTGGAAAATCGAAACAAGGGTATCATCGTTGAAAGAGAAATCAGATCGCGTTTATCAACGATAACAATCGTTATCGCAATTGAAACAAATTCTTTCTTTCTTTCTCTCCTATCCTAACTCTCCGATTCGACGAAACGTTCCCATCGGCGATGCACTCCGATCGTTTCATCCATATTCCTTAGGGATATTAACTTCACGCGTGACATTAGTATTCCATAGAGACTTCTTTCCGTCTGATCATTTTCTCTCTCTCTCTCTCTTTCTCCCATATTAATGAGGAAATTTGATAAGAAGGAAAAAGGAGAAACGAGCGAAATGGAATCGTTAATGCTCCAATTAATTCTCAGCAAAATTAGAAACCATTAGTGGCTAATAGTTCGTCTTGGATTACAAATTACTCTCTTAATATCCGTAGAAATTTGGCGTCAGGGACGAAGATCCGTAGCCCCGAATAATTTCGAATATACATCCTAATTTTGTCATATTTTTCGATCTTCTCGTTTTCATTCCGTTCTGTCCTCGTTAGAGGCAAATGCCTGCATCCTGTCATCCGCAATTTAAGGAGAAAATCGCTATTCTTTTTCTATTTTTAGTAAGTAACTACTTAAAGTTTCCTATGCGATGCACCGCTCTTTCTCTTTCTCGGCGAACAGGTCGATAAATTAGTTTCCGTCCTTCTCTCGGACTTTTCATCCTTTTCGCCTCGAATGCGTGTACTTAGGTAAAAGGAAGAAAAAGTTTATCGAACCCGTTGGGAGAAGGTAAAATTGGATCCTCGGCCATATCGTTTCTTTCTCCATCTTGCTCTTTTTCACACGGATTTGCCAACGACAAACGCGATCTCTACGTTTCGTTCTTCTTCCTGGCATATCGGGTACTCGATTACTCCATTATTTATAGAGAGACTACGTTTTTTCCCATGAAAATTCCATCGATGCAAACCTTCTTTCTCTCTATCTCGTTCTCGCATACATTTCAAGTCAAACCTTTCCTTTCTCTCTTTCCCTCACTCTCTCTCTCTCACCTTCCTATTCTTTTCCTACTTTTTTCCTACTTTTTTCCTGCCGTTTATAATTCTTTACATTTGTAGGACCCATCGATCGAGTTCGGAACGTTGAACTTTAGACTTCGATATAAATTAAAGAGTATTTTACTTTGCAAATGAACCATTTATCAATGATATTTATTTTCACGACTCGTTCCGCGATTATGCACCAAATCGAAGCGATCGTAGACGAGAATTTCCAAATCTTCGTCACCTATTTTTTCTATATTATAGAACAAAAAATAGGGGCAATCTCGATTAGATCATCGCTTTGTTATATTATTTCGGGAAAAGGGAGTAGACACGGTGCAACGATACGCGCAACGATACGCGCAGTTAAAGCGATTTCAAGTGATTCAATTGCTCTCATTTTGCATGGTATCAGGCTCTTTCGCTTCTCTATGTTTTCCTGAATGTCTCGGTGTGTATACGAGGATAGCTTTCCATAGTTTCCCGCGAAAATAAATTGAAACAACTGTTTCTCCCAACGGCATTGGCCGCCATCGCGTGCTCGTTTTAAACTCGGCGAAATTAAAGAGCGCGTTGGAGAACTGCTCGACAAAAACAAAGAAAAAAAAGGAAGGAAGAAGAAAAGGAGAACATTTTGTTGTTCTTTTCCGTTTTCATTTACCACTTTCTTCCTTTCGTATTCTCCAAAATGGCATAACTCTTGCGCAATTTTATTCACCCGCAATTTCTATAAATATACTTTCATTTTATTATCGTTTTATTATCATTTCGATTGAACGCAGGCAAGCATTTGTCGATTCGTTGAATTTTTTCAACATTTTTCAATGCGTACGCGAAGAAAAACATGCTCGGGGTGTTTGGTTAACTATACAATCAACTGGTAGAACCAAATGTAATAAAATTTCTATACGTGCACTTTATTTATCATAGCGGAATATCATGCAGAGTTATTCATTATTTCGTATATACAATTATCGAATATAAAACATTATGAACATTTTCTTCGTAAATTTCGAAATTCAAGTTCACGTGATTAATGTTAAGTACCTACTTCGCTTTTATATCACCCCAATCGTTTACGTGAAAATTTAATATTAAATATTATTAATAATTCGCGATATATATACGTAAAAGTAGAGAACGAGGAAACGGAAGAGCTATTGTCCATGGTTTTTATATTTCGTACACGTATTTCTTATCGGAGAGAAGACAATACATAAGCTGGAAAATTAAATCGAAATAAGGGTAGACATTTCCATGAATTTTTCTATGTATACCTATATATATAAATACGAACCGAGAAACAGATTCTTACACTCGTAAAATTTTCTATAAACGTTTTTTTTTAAATAAATTTTAATAAATTGAACTTCAACTCCAAGTTTTCTCGTACTCGTATAGAAAGAAATGAAAGAATTTGTTTTTATATCGATTACCTCGATATTAAAAATAAGTATTTTTCCAAAAAATTATAGTAGAATAGAATATGCGTAAAACCAAAAAGAAAAATAATTATGTAGATATTTTAATTAATCGTTTATTTGTAAAATATTTTTATCTTATACCTTTATTTAAATATTTACATACATATGAACGTAAATTTATTTATTTATACGATACCGATCGGTAAAATCTGTTCTAGTTTATATACTTTTATATTTCATAATATTTTGTAATAATAACAATATTCATATAAATTTAAATAAAAATTCAACGCACGGAGATACGTTGACGTTAAAAATATCGACGGAATTTTGTCGGCCGAGTCGTATTTTCCTACAATAATCGTTTAGATAATATTTGTCGTCATTTTATCGACGGAACATACGATATACGGATATGCAATAATTTTCGATAAAACTATTTTACGATTTCGTATGTTTTAGTAATTATTTTCAACGATAATTCACAATCGTTTGAAATAATAATATCTTCAAAACTTTATTTATTTAACGCGCATTATCGCGTTCGCTAATAATTAAATATCTACATGCATACAAAATCTAAACTTTAATATTGATTAATTTTCATTTATAAAATATTAGAAATCATATTGAAAAATGATATATTTTTGCGTATATTCGTAAGAATCTTTTTCTTCTCTCTCTCTTTCTCATTCTATTTTGTACTTTATCGTAGGGTTTCGTATTACGTATACTTTTACATCTACCGATACAATTTTCGTTAGTTTTAATTATCGTATTTCTTTCAAACTCACCACACACGCATTTACGTGTATGGTTTATCAGTTTAATGCGTCGCCATAATGGACGCTTTTGTTCAACGTTGCTGTCGAGAATGACATGAAAATGAGATGGGACGTAAAATTATTGTCCAAATCGACATTCTATTCTCTCTCTCTCCCTCTTTTTTTTTATCTATGTTATCGTCTACATATATCTGGTACATATCGCTATTATTATTATAATGTATAATGCGTTGTCAAGTAGATCGATTTTTCGTTCACTTTTATCCGCATTTCTCTTTCCCTCTTTCTCCTTGTCTATTTTTTTCTTTATTTCTTCCTCTTTCTCATGCAACCCGTTGATAACAGTTTTTACTATCGACTCGTAAAACCATTACAAAGAACGTCATAAAATTGTAATGCACTTGGTTGAAATATATTTTCAGCCACGTACCGCACACATGGAATTTTTATGCACGAACGTATATACGCGAGTATTTATTTCTTTCTTTTTTATTTGTCCTACTCCTTCCTTTCGTCTATTTTATTTTATAAATTTGTCCTAACTTCGAGCCTAGTTACATCGAGCGAGAATAGAGTTTCTTCCAGGCTTTAAAAGTATAAAACTAAGTCCGTTCTCTGTCAAGTCCATTAATGGATCGATTTTATCGTAAGTTTGCGAGCGCAATTTTATTCGAAACGTTCGCAACATCTGTTCATTCGCATTTCGTTCGATCTAAATCCGTTGTAAAGAGAAGTAGTTATCGTAACGAGATATAAGAAAATGTTGTACAATTAAATGAATAAGACAAAAAAGAGAAAAAAAGTCTAGAAAAGTTAGGAAATTTGTTATAAAAATATCGTCGCGTCTAAAATTGGCGAGCACGTTGTACTCTCTAGCACCGTTGTCCCTCGTAAATCTCTGTCAGAGACAAGGGACAGGACGGGTTCGGCGGTGTGCGCGTGCGATAAATCATCAGCCCTTCTCTCCCTACTCTCTACTCCACTAACCACATCTCCTATTTCCCTTCCGCCCCGACCCCATCTCGAATCGATTACGGCGAATGCGTTTTGCCCAATAAAACGAATTTCGTAGCTTTTGATAATTCGATTGGAAACTCCTTTGGACGAAACGAGCTTCTTCGATAGGGTAATGAACTTTACTTCGACAATGCGGTGAAACCGATTTTATAGAAAATAATATAATACTTTAGATTAAGTTGCGATTCGATTTTCGCGTCAAATCTAAGTTAGAAAAAGGTGATGACGGCGGGCGCCTGCAGTCGTTTACTCTCTCGTTCACTTTCTCCTTCACTCTCGCTCTTCTCTCGCATCTGTCCGTCTATATGTCTATCTATCCGTCTGGCTGTCCGCCTGTCTGCCTCTTCTCTCGCGTATCCCTCGTTACTCTTCATTAACGTCGTGTTTCCACAACTGCGGTTGACACGTGAAAGGAACCAAATCGAGGCATACCTCGACTCGATTCGCGTTTTCCACCAATACCACCTTCATAACTCGCTGATCTTTCAAAAATGGCGATCTCTTTTTCTTTTGATCGCTTATTTTTGGATTTTTCGATTTCAAATATCTTTGAGAATGATTCGATTTATTATCGAAATATAAGGAAAGCTAAAATATTCGTTTCTCGCGTACGTCGAAATATCTATCCTCCGTCTTTCTCTAACACGTCAGTAGCAGTGATAACAAACAAACACGTTTTAGATGCTAAGAAACTCCTCTTACCGGAATGAAACTCACGCTCGTAAAAAATAAAAATATGTATATATACGCGCAGAAGAAAATAACGAGAATATTAGAAAGAACGATGAATTGCGAAGAAAATCTGTAAATAATGAAAATAAAACAACAGCGATCGTCTTAAAAAAAGGAAGAAATAAAGAAGAGGAGGGAGCATCGGTGCGCTGCGAGAAATCGAAGGAAAATATCGCATTTTGTAGGAGCTAATTCGAGTTCCTTGGAAATAAAGGGAAAGAAAGAAAATAGGAAAGCCGCGCGCGGGAGCCGAGTAGTTTGTTAAAAGTTCGGTGTCACGATAGGTTGCCTTCAAAGTTCAGGTACCAGGGGGTCGGAGGGGTCTGTGAACCTCGGCGAGGGTGGATCAACCGGACAGATTGGCGAAGGGGGTAGCACGAGTATGTGCTGCGTCCTTCAAGGTGCCGAGAGAGTCTTTCCCTCGAATAAAAATGGGGGTAAGCATGGTGGTGGTGGTGGTGGCAGGCTTGGTTCGACAACCCTTGGAAATGCAAATGATATTGCAAATCGATCCTCCAATACTGGACCTCAGGATTTACCTCTGGAATCTCTTTGGGCTGCTGGTCTCGACGATGGTATGGGCTTCCCTCAAAGATGTTCCTACGCCAATCACGGTCTCGGTGGTCTCGTCAACAGTATGTCCGCTAGTTCGACCAATGGTCATTCCGAAGATATTTGGAAAGAGAGAACCATTGGTCATAGGTATTCTCCAATTTTTTCTTCGTTCGCATTATAATTCATATAAATTCGATCGAATTCTCATTTTCAAATTTAGTAGTAGAGTACGTCAAATCGTTTTATTACTCGAGAAAAACTAATTTCGCATATAGATTCAAATAAATGTAGAGAGAAAATGTCGGTGCAAAGTTAGATTAGAAAATTTCTAATGAAATAATATAAATGTACATATAATAAGTAGAGAGGAATAAATAATAATCGTTCAGAACGCCAACTACGTCAACGGGAATTGGTTCGTCTATCGCCGATGAAATCTGGACGTCGGCGAACGAACGGAAAACTTTCTTTCGTACCTCGACCACGTCAACGGGGATCGGTTCGTCCATAAATCTTCACGAAAACAATCGATCATTGGAATCGAGAGATGGAATATTTTACTCGACCGACATCGAGGATAACAAAGACACCTGTAGAAGATTTTATCCGAACACTCCAACAACGTCGGGTCTTGGATCGTCCTCCGATCGACAATCGATCGAAACTCAAAGAGAATCGCGAGATTTGCCGGATCATCTTTGGGCGAGCGCGATGGCCGACGGTTTCTCTCGGTTCAACGCCATGAAATCGTTGCATACGATTACTCGCCAACCGAGACCCAATCACGATTGGGTTAAAACCGAAAGAATTTCGAGATTCGGTAAACACCGGACGATCGGCAGATCGCCGGAGAGGGAAAATCAAATTTGGACGACGTCCAAATTGATAAACGAGACCGACGTCGACGATACCACCGTCGGTCGTTATGCCGCGCAAAAGATTCTCGATCAGCGCGAGGGTTGTCATCATCGAGCGCGCAGAAGCTTTTCAACTTCGATCGTTGCCGATCTCGCGATCACGCCTACCGGATCGCACCAAAGTCTCGGCAGTACGGAATTTCTGGTAAGTTTCTTCACGTCTTCTTACATAACTTACGCATTACGATAAGATATCATTTTCGAATAGAAAGGTGGAAAATATCTTTAATCCAATTGTAACGTACATCGTAACGTATATCGTAACGTCGGTCCACTTCCTCGAAGTATATACCTTTCGACGTGTTCAAATAAAGATAATGAGAGACACAGACCTTTTGAGCGATGGATATATTTAGCAACGAAATTGTTCCATTAAGTTAAATTGACCCTACTTAGCGCGCATCGTATCGAGCCAATGACCTAATCGCTTACCGAGACTTTGAAATTGAACGAAAATCGGCTCAACGAGACACGGCACTCGATCCTAATACGATCCTAACTGCCTCCTACCGAGCAAAATAGCTCAAATGTATTACCGCTACGATATATATCGTAACTACAAATGTATATATTCGGTATGTAGACGAGAACGCGAAAGAGAAGAGGTTCCAAAGCCACGGAGACTTTTTTATTTAGCATTTAGGTCAAAACAAATCCTTCCAATCGCGTTCAATTGATTTTTTTCATTATTAAAAAAAGGTAATATATCGTAATATATCGCTCATTTAATTTCGATAAACTTTTGAAAATTCCAATGTTTCAGTGGTCGCGCAAAAAAAAAGGAGAAAGAAATATCGACGCGAATCGCGTACGTTGGAAATATGGAAATGAAATTCTTTTTTGACGCGCAATAAAATCATTATTTCGTTTTAATGAACGAAAATATATGTAGAAAAATCCTAACCGAGTTATCTTTCCAAGAATATAATAAATATATTCTTATACACTTGAGAGATATATTTGTTACTTTTCAACGCGAGCTCCGATATAAGGATCGAACCATTCATTAAATTATCCTTTTAATTACGGACGAAAAATAAAAAAAGATAACGAACTTTTCTCTCTCGAATAATATTCTACTTATTTTTGAATCACTCGAAGGAATATTACGCGTAACCCAATTACCAGCACCGACGTACGTTCAATCGTAATTTTAATTATGTCCAATCGCTAAAGGTCCTTCGCAATACACTCGAATCATCTCCATCTTGTCGTTTTTTCTACCATCGTTCTTGATTTTATCGCGACCGACATTTCCACAGTCAATTACGCGCACATCTACACTAATCCCAATTATGATTCGTTCCGGAAATATCGAAGCGCTAAAAACAAATATAGGTGGGGGAGAGCGAAGGAGGAGAAGGAAGGGATGCTATTTAGGAAGATTCAAAGTATTTCGTCGATTAACGCGTTTGCTTACAAATGTCGGATCTATCGACGGCATCGTTAATTAATTCGTAACGTAACATATAGCTATATATTTGTATGTATAGGCATACATGTTGAAACGATTAATCGAACACCGTTCGAGTAGCAAAAGAGTAGTCGGGGTAGTCGGTGTTTCGCAGTAATCACGAGAGCCAATAGAGAAATTCGTTATAACGCGTCGCGGAAATTCAATTTCGCCTAATGCGTTGCAAACTTTGGACCTCGCGAGTACGCGAGTACGCGAGTAACGCTCGTACACGCATATACATGGAACGAGCATTGTCTTCTCTTTTTCTAACAACCAATCGAGACTTTTTATCTTTTTCTTTCTTCTTTAGGTGTAATTATGTTAATTTGAAGTGGTTTGCGCATCGAACGATAGATTTCCGCTCGGTCGACTCGAAAAGGGGCGAATACGAAAAGGCGAGCATGCTAGCGGCGAGAAAGGCCGCGCAATACCACGGTTGCTTCGCGTTTGTTTTAACGCCTGTCATATTGCCAGAGAAAAGCTTCCGAGAAAGCTTTTCGCTTTGTCGAGTTACGAGCCCCAACCGAAAACGATAGAACTACGTTAATTGAACTTTTCTTTTATACGTTTGAATTATTTCGTAACTATTCACTTTCGTTGATTATCAATTGTAAAACTACGTCTAGGCGCGTGAATGTATCGCAGATTTTTATTTATAAAGATGAAGAAAAAATAGAGCGTTGATAGAGATGGAAAGGGCGGAAGGAGAGGGGACGATTCGAAGCGTAGAAAAGCCTGAAACGGAACACGGTTTAAGTGATAAATGGGTTTTAATCAAACGCGTTCCTGCCGTCGCAACGCGTCCTCTCTTTCCCAACTATAGTTATCCTCTATGTGTCAGCGCACTTTGGGATCGCCATTTCAATGAGGCTGCGAGAGCATTAACAATCGAGTCAAAGTCGATAACTCTTTTGTCGCGTCCTTCGAATTTCCCTCGTAATGCGTCTTCTCTCGGTGTTCGGGTATATTAACACTAGGTTTACGAGACGCGTCATTTTGACGCATTTCAAATTTTGTAAGGAAAAGTACAAACACCGTTTGCATTTTTATCTTATCTCTTGTATTGACTTTTATTCAATGGTCGAGATAATTATATATTGAGGTCTACTTTTTTCAAAAGTGTTGAAATATTGAAATTCTTTATGTGGTATACCTATCTCTACGGATATGCGTCAATTTGACGTGATCGTCATTTATACAAAGACAAAGCGATAAGCAACTTTTGCGCAATAAGAGAAAGAAGGGAACGCAGAATGTCAGTTGATGTTAGAGTGCGAAGAGATTTAGAAGGTTTCAGTTGCTTAGTTCGAGTATTGAAAAATAAAGTACTAGAATATTTTTTGAATTAGTAATATTATTGTGAAAATTTTATACTATTTTGATAAAAAGCCCTTCTGTACCATCTAAATATGTCTAGAAGAGGAAATAAAATTTTACAAAACATAGTTAGTATTTGTGAAGAGTGTTCTGGCTCTGAAGAGGATGAAAATGAAGTGATTCAAGACGAGGATGAAATCGAGATTTTGGAATCTGATGAAAGTATGCAAGCAGGGGACTCATCAGACATTGAAAAAGAAAATCATCAGAAATTTGGTCTTCGCAGAAAAAGAATGCGTATCCTATCCGATTCTGAATCCGAGAATGAGACAAGTATTAGAAGATCGTTCCAAAATTCGGGGGCAGTCTGTGATACAGAAATAGCTGTCAATGGAACAACTTGGACGAAATTGAAAGTGGGCGGATCTAATGGTCGCCATCCTTTCCACACAATCTTCAAAGACATCGCTGGGCCTACTGGCTACGCGAAACGCAATGTGATGGAAGGTAGCGTAAGCAGTGCTTTTCATTTGATTATAACCAAAAAGATGATAGAACATATAAAAAGTTGTACTGAAGAAGAAGCAGGTCGTGTTTTGAAAGGAGATTGGAAGATTTCAACCACAAAGTTGCTTGCTTTTATTGGGATTTTGTACGCTAGGGGAGCGTATGAAGCAAATTCGCTGAATGCTTTTTATTTGTGGTCCAAAGAATGGGGACCTGCTTTTTTTTCTAATACAATGTCCAGAGATGATTTCATGCAAATTCTTCGATTTGTCCGATTTGATAAAAAACGGAACGATCTAGACGTTTACGCACCGACAAATTTGCAATGATATCGGAAATATGGAATCAATTTATATACAATAGCCAATGCTGTTATAAACCTCATGAAAATATTTCAATAGACGAGCAACTGTTCCCTACAAAAGCCCGCTGCAAATTCACTCAATACATGCCAAATAAGCCTCACAAATTTGGGATAAAATTTTGGTTGGCAGTAGATGTGCAATCTAAATACGTTATAAATGGGATTCCTTACCTAGGGAAGGATGAAACGCGGAATTCAACACCGTTGGGCGAATTTGTAGTTATGAAGTTAGCGGAACCATATCTTCATCACGGAAGAAATATAACTACGGATAATTTTTTCACCAGTTTTCCTCTAGCTGAAAAATTAGTTGCAAAAGGAACCAGTTTAGTTGGAACTATTCGAGCCAACAAGAGAGAACTTCCAAAGCCAGCAAAAATCAAGAAAGATAAAATGAAGTTGTATTCTTCAGAACATTATAAATCAGGAAACTGCATACTTACTATATATAAAAGTAAGCCAAATCTAAAGGTGCTGTTACTAAGTACTAAGCACACTTTTATAAAAATAAAAGACAATAAAAAACATACACCGGAAACAATAGCTTATTACAATAAGACAAAGTTCGGAGTCGACGTAGTGGATCAAATGGCTCGCAAATATACCAGCAATTCAGCATCTTTTCGATGGCCTCTCCAGGTCTTTTTTAACATCTTAGATTTAGCGGCAATTAACGCATGGATATTATACACAGAGTGTACAGGGTCAAAACTATCCAGAAAGGAGTTTCTATTTCAGTTGGCCAAAGAACTTACAGAAGGAGAAAAGAAAAAATCCAACAACATAGATTATAATCACCCATTACCTAGTACTTCGGGAGAACGTAGGACTTGCCAAATTGGCTTTTGCAAAAGAAACAGAAGCAATAACATCTGTAAAATATGTCAAAAGGTTGTTTGCGGAAAATGTACAAACAAAATTGAGTATTTGTGTCAAAAATGTGCAAAATAAATGTCAAATATTGAAATAATCTGTAATAAAACTATTGAATAATAAAACCTTTCTATAAATATATATCTCACATTTTCATTTGTTTCTTATAGTATATAATTACATTATTTTCTAAGTGTTGGTATATGTATTCGTCTCTGCGTCAAATTGACGCGTGTTCGTAGAGATAGGTATATCAGATACGTCAGTAAACCTAGTGTTAAGAACAAAAATAATATATTATTATAGGAATTCTGATTTGTCGCTAGGCCGAAGAATTTCTAGAGAATTCTGTAAGTTAGCTAGCGATAAAGTAGGGTAACCTTGCAACGAGCGTTTCGGTAATTTCATTCTACGAACTCGTTAATTTACAAGCAGAGGCAAAAACTTGCGTATATTCGTTTCGATGCGAAGGATTATTATAATGCATTAAACACTTGACCGATCATATTTCATTAAAATCAATAGAACTTGATAGTAATTATATCATTATTTATCTATCCAAATGATAATTTTCATTTTCAGTTAAATTATAATCAACGAATTTGAATAATTCACTCGGCGGAATTCCTCGACGTTAAATCAAATAATAAATATATAAATTTGTTTTAGAGAAAGTTAAAGTTTATTCTATTTTTTGTATTTATTACTACAAATAAGAGATAGAACATGGTAATGAAAAAATGTCAGTTCTCGCGTCTCGAAGAATGCAACGATGTGTTTGCGATTATATCTTTGGTATATTAATTTGAATGCGAATTTATAATGATTAAATAAGTAAATTGTTGGAAACATTTTACACGTGTTTCGCAAGAATAATCCATTTTCAAGAAGATGGAATATACGATAGACATTTTGCCAAGGAAAGCAGCGAGTTTCCAACGTGTTCGTTGGTTTAATCCGTGTTTACGTTAATCCTCGTATAAACGACGCCATCGCGCACGAGAATTAGAAGAAGAAGAAGAAGAAGGAGAAGGAGAAGGAGAAGAAGGTACTAAAGGAGAAGCAACCTTCTTATCCTTTTCTCTTTCTACTCGTTTAACTTCTCGAAATAACGCGAAAATGTTTCGTCGACGAGCCGCAAAATGAGTACCTCGAGACACTGTTTCTTTTAATAAAGATGAACTAACGAAATAAGACTTTGTTCTCCTCGACGTTGAAATTTCCAAATTTGTAAACGCTCGAACCGTCGTATCCATAAATGTCGCTAATTCGTCTACCTTTTTCAATTTAACCGATAGATCGTTCGTTAGATCGGTACTGTGGCAAATCAAAACTCCGAAGAAATAGGGAAGAAACGTTTTCAAGGGAAACGCCGACTCAAAGCACGAAACTGCTTTTCAAAGGATCATATCTCGCAAACATGGCATAATGGATTGTATCCTCGATCTAGCTACGTAAAACAAACTCTTCGGATTTAACATTTCAAATAAGGATTACGAATCTTCCTCTCTCTTTCGTCAAAGATTATTCGTATTTCGTTAAATATGCTTCGTTTCTAACGAGCCTTCATAAAAGTTGGAAATACGAGAAATATTTGTATAACTTTTTATCCGTCTTTTCTCTCTCTTCTTTCGCTAATCATTCCTCGCATTTCCCATTTAATATAAACAGAAAAAAACACAATAAGAAGAAAAGAAGAGAGATACCAATAACAATGAGAAGCCAGCTGCATTTAATATAATATTATCGTTATTATTTATTTCGTAAAAAATATAAAAATTATTGTCACATTTTTTCTAATAATTAAGAATACCGATAGGGAATTTCAACATTCTTTTCGCGATTACCGTTGTTTCTAATGAAAAAACTGCAGAAAGAAATGGAGAGAAATATACGCATTTTGGTCGAACTCGGAGAGATAGGAAAAAGTTGATAAACTCGGAATGAGATAAAGAAAAAGTGGGATAGCCTTTCGTAACTAAAACTTTTTTCGTTTCTATGCAAAGTTTACGTCGACGTTGTACTTTTTAATACTTCTCAAGTGCGATAAAGTACATTTATACTTGAAATAATTAGAAACAATTATGACATAGTCTTTGCGTTTCATTTATTACTGAAAAATCCAAAAAGAAATGTTAAAATACGAGAAAGCGCACGAAAGAGACTTTTAGGTTCTTTGTCCCCGTTGCACGCGCGACGAAGCGATATTTCTCGAGCGGGTAGACAAAATGAGACGAGACGTCGTTGACCGAAATAGATGCACCTACGGAATGCAAATTTCTCTTATTTGAGTACCGTCTACGTAGACGTTCGCGACAACGTATACTTTACACACGACCGAGATAGGAATGTTTGAAGATCGTATGCGTGATCCTAGTTTCAAACGGAGAATATGAAGAAAGGATAATGAAGTACGGTAATTAGAAATATATCTTTGCGTCTAAATTTAACGCATACTCGCGTGCGCGCATGTACGCATCTTTTTACCGCCTCTCCGAAGTCAACGGCACCATACGGTTTTTATTTTTTCCGTTCGCGTTACCTTATTAAACTTCCACTCGACGAAACTGACGCTCGATCCGTTTAACGATTCGTTATCGGAAAATGAGCTTTAGTTAACGAAACCGATCCAGAGAATCGTTTTATCGTTCGTTGACTGGCCAGAACGAACGCGATACGCTTTCCTCTCGTGAGACTGGCCAGACATCGTTGGAGTAGGTCAGTGAGAAATCACGTTCGCGCGAGTAGTAGTGGTGAGTGAGTAATCCCTACTACTACTACTACGATTACTATTGTATAGACGGAGTAGCAGTTAGTGGCACACGCCGGTCACCTTTCATTCGACGTACTCTCCTCGAGTTTTCGCGCAAACGGCTCCAAGAGAGCCGGATTTAGTGTGCGGGAGTGCGGGAGTGCGCGGCCTCCCTCAAATTCTCAAATGGAATTTTTCTTATTTTACCGATGATCTTGCGATAAACGTACAACGAGTTTCCTCCGGCGTAACTTCAAATTACGAAAGCGATATTTCTTTTTTATTCTCCTCGATAGGATAAAAAGTCTCTACGGGAGACAAAAGACCGCGAACGATGTTTTCGTCCGATTCGTAAGAAAACCCGTATACGTTGTTATCCGCTTTTTCATTTTTCAAAAAAGTAAACAAATGTCATTAATTAAGATGCTCCGAGCAAGATAGTTAATTACAAGAACGGAACGTTCCGCGAAGCGTTTCGTTTGCTCGTATTATAAAAGACATAGGAAAAAGGAACTCGAGTAATACTCTCCGCGTAACGATAATTGCGCGAGTAAGTATGCAAGAGAGTCGTATGTACCGTAGAGTAAGCTTTCATTAAACGTCACTCATCGTAAGATTAAAAATCGCGCATTAGCGCTCGCAAAGATCTAACGCGAGAGGGACGGAGAAAGGGAGAGAGAAAGAGAGACACCTTGGGAAAGAAGAAATCTACGGGGAGAACGGTCAGTGTACGATCGACCAACGCGTTAAACGCGTTCTTGCTTCGTCTAGTACTATAGCAGTTGGCGTTACCTCGGTCAACGCGATCCGAACGTAAGCGTTCAGGTATTCGTAATACCTTACTCGCCATAAGCTCTAACCGATATGCGCGAACCGAGTTATACGTCGTATCGTGCTCGCGGGTGGGTAAGCGCGTTATCGTTAAATATTTATTTCAAGTTCGTCGAAGACGATTCTTCGTTCGTGGGTTTGAAAAATTGGATCGAGTTCCTTTGATTATTGCCGAGTATTATATAGTATATAGTATATAGTAATGTGTTAAGTCGAATCGACAAATTCGAATAGCGCAGGCTTGACCTTGGTGGAGAAGGGTCGCAGAGGTCAGCCGAAAATAGCGAATCGACTCTAGTTCGTCGAGCCCGTTTGGAGAACTTGGCCAGAGCGAACGTCCTTGGCCGATAAACGGAGAAAGCAAAAGAGAGAAAGAGAGAATCGTCGATAGCGATTCGCGAGTGGTATCGGAATCGGTCGCGTGTCTTCTCGAGCGTGAAAACTCGTTTCGGGTCGAACAGAACTCTAGTCGCCTAGCGGTTTCGCTAACGGCAACGGTATGCGCCTTTTAGACTTTTTCTCTTGATAAATAATATCTCGAGAAAGAGCGAATCGATCCAGTTAAAGGAAGTTGCGCACCGGCGCGCGACGACGCTTTTTATTCGACTAGCTTTTCCAAATGGCCCCCTCGACGATTTCGATCGATCGATCGATCGATCGAAGCGAACTCGGATATCTCGAGCGTACGTGACTTCTGAATCTTCTACTCTCTGGTTCGAATTTACTAGCGCTTTTAATACTCCTCCTTCCGCCATTTACCTTTCTCGACTACGCGAAATCCCTATCATCTTCTTTCTCGGGAAAAGAAGACCAAAATTCGAGAGAAACAAAAACGAATACCCTTTTTATCGCGTTTACCCTCCTCGAATTCTTATACAATTTTCTATATATAATAAGAAACGTTGTACTTAATTCGTAGTTTGAAATGAATCAAAAGAGAATTCCTAAGGGTCTTTTTTCTCGTCGCTCCCTTTTGGTACTTTGGCATTAAGTTTCGATCGGTCGCTTTTTCTTCGGTCGACTTAAGAGAGAGAGAGAGCTCGATTAATGGTGCTTTAAGAGCTAATTCGACATTAATTGCACTCTCTCGAGAGCGTGCCAAGCTCTGTATAAACTAACCTCTCCCCTTTTACACCCCCGACCATTGGCCCTTCTCTATTTCTCTCTCTTTCTCTCTTGCGCTTTTCGCTTTTCTACGAAGTACGACACGACCTTCGCTTAATTACGATGGAATTCAATTAAGCGAGCCAAGACGGTTTGCACTTGGCTCCGATGACGATAGAACAAAACTGGAGTACATGGGCATAAGTATATACGGTTTTTCTTTTTTTCTTATAGAATTTTTCGATCGATAAATGACATTGCGAAATAAACTTTTAATAGGGTGCGTTTTTCCATGAGAAATAATTTGACGGGGTAGGCTAAGATTTATAATCGCATACTTTTGAATTCATTTGTCGTAGGAATAATCTAGGAATCGTCGAGTAGGAAAATCAGGGAAATTCCAAGCTTGTCGGAAGTCTCATCGCAAAACGACCTCGTTCGAGAGTACAAGCGGATATTTTTAAACGCTTCAAATCGTAATAGCATCGATTCGATCGAACCATCGCGCGTCGCTTTCGATGATTCTCTCTCAGTCTTCGCGCGGAAATCATCGAGTTATATTTCGTCTCTCTCTCGTATCGTTCCGTTTTCACTGGAAAATTCATTAATGAACTTCGCTAGAAACAATTATTAATTATATTTTACTCGAAAGTAATACAATATTTCATATACCTACTTTATATCCAAATATTTTATCGAGTCTTCTATACGATAGCGCACTTCTCTATCTCTCTGTTTTCTAAGAAAACAGTATTCGAAACGTTCTATTTTCAAGAAAAATCTCTTTAACGATCTTTCGACTACTAAAAACATTCTCGTAAGAATTGAACTATTTGAAATAAATTTCAAATAACATTACCTATTTAGAGTCTTTTTATAGAAATTGTCTCGATTTTCCTCCTTCGATCGCGAAAATATTCAAAGATATTTTCCAAGTTGTTTCCACTCGAAAGAAATTCGATAGAATTTTGATTAAGCGAACTAAGGGTAATTCGTTCGAGTTCTAATAGCAAAATCTCGTTCGTTATTTTATAAAATAGAAAAAGGATGCGAGAGAACGATCAACGCATATTTTGATGTTTATTTCATTGAAGCAAAATATAGCGGTATAAAGTAAAATAAAATGGGGAAAGTTTGCGCGCGACTCGTCGGATATAAGAAAAAGTGATTGGCGATGTTGATACGAAAGATCGAGTGATACAGTGAACGACGTATCGCGCGCGCTCCAAAGGAAACGATAGATGACATAAATATCTAAACGCGTAAATAAAGGAAGACGAATAAAATGCCAAGGCAGCACAGGTTTTATCGAACGGAACAAAAAAGTCGACTTCCAGATTTGACCAGTGACGTTTGTCGATTGTTATCTTACAAAGGATTAAACGGTCTGGTCAAAGGTCACGTCGAGGAACGAGAAACGAAAGTTAGAACGAAAAGAAACAAAATAAGAAACGAGCAAGAGCAAGAGGAAAAGGAACAAAACGAAGACGAAGATAAACGCGAAGAGACGGAGAAGAGAAAAGGATTTTACAAAGACTCGATAAGAACAAAATCGATCGAAACTAAGGTAGGAGGATGAGAAAGTATTCAATTTTGAAGTATTAACTTTTCAATTTCGGTTTAATTTAGACATTTATATCTGTTATGGAAATGATCTATTGCGCTTTCAAAGATTCTCGATTTTATATACGTCGATGATTATGTCGATGATTATGTCGATGATTCTAAGACAACATTTTTTTTCCTTCGTTATTTTTCTTTAACTAATATCAAAATACTATCTTATTTTCCTTTAATCCTAATAACTTTGAAATTCTTCGAATTGTTCAATCTTTTTAGGAAAACCGTTGATAAGATTCTTGTCTTTTTTATGCTTGACTTTTAATTTCGACATCGTTGAGAGAATGAGTTCCACTTGAATAAAAAGAATAGAGATAATTGAGGAAAATAGAGAAAGAGAAGGAAGGAGGAAGGGTGCGAGAATGTCTAATTAGAAAGTTAATTAAAAGGCACAATTAATTAAAACGTTTACTCGAATGTCTAACTTTTACCTTTATGAACAAATTTATATATACATATATTGTATTTACATTTTATTAGAATAATTTGAATCGAAATTTAAACTAAAAAATACAATTGAAAATTTACGCGAATAAACATTTGCTCGTTTCATTAATAATTTTTCATAAAAATACTGTAACGTAAATATACATATATGTAAACGCATAGAGTCACGGATAGAACGCGTATAATTTTATCTAATAAAAGAAATATACTTAATATTATAGGATAATAACAATTGAATTTTTCTCTCGACAAATATGAATCCGATAGAAAATCGAAACTGGACGATACGCGGAAATACGTAGATAGGATTGGGAAAGCGCGACAACGTAAATCACGCGTTTAATTTACGCGTTCGAATGCACATGTTTTTCTTACCGATTGGAAACACGCGTAGATTCTCGTTATCGTCATATTACATCGTCGGCTTTACAGGAAAATACGGGTTTGCCAAGGCTCGTAGCCATCCAATAGCAAGGGATGTTTACCTACCCTCCGATGACGTACACATCTATGTACGCGTATATATATATCTGTTGCGTGTTTTAAAACGATAAAGAGTAGAACGCGCAGTTCTTTCGGGGAGAATAACTCGAGTCGGACAAAGCGTTCCTTTCAAAGAGAATGCGATACCATAGCTATAATTTGTCGTTGAAAACAATAACGAAAATAATAATCGATGCGAACGATAATTAACTTATAAGTTACAACGAGTCGAAAATTCAGAGAGGGAGGAGATATTTCATTGAAAAATGTACACTTGGCATATATTAGTAAAATAAATGAGTAAGGAACGCGCGCGTTTATCATTCGGTTCGTTTATTTCCAAAGAAATCAATATATACCTTCTTTTTCCCTCATTTGTAGGGAAATCTGTGAAAGGGTAAAAAGAGACAGAAGCAAATAGAGAAAGGAAGAGAGTCTATCGATTACAGCGAATTTCACGTTATTTCGATGCCATTTGAAACACCTCTGATACGAGCCATTCGTTTACACTTTGAATTCTCTGCGTGTACCGTAATCCTTCGAAACCTTTCGAAACTATCGAATTTACTCCTGACTAAACAAACAGAGTAGGAAGCTCGAATTTTCATTCCTCTGCTATCATTTACTAAGCGAATTCTTGACGACTTACAAAGTGTGTTTAGCAAATCGGAATCTATCGCTAATGTATCATTTCGTTTGGCCATTCCTGATCGTGTTCTCCTTTCTTCTTCAATTTCAAACAGTAGATGTTTCAACATTTACACTTTAGCTAATATATATTTTCAGTTACATTCTTCATTGTAAACGATTTATCTTTTAATCGTTAATGTACAAAGATTATTTTTTAGTTTCTCTTTTTCCTTTTTCTCGAATAGTGTAAATCTATTACTAAAGAAAAATTAGAATTATCATCGATATTCAACGGAATGATGAAGGAGATCTCGTTATGGAATATAATTATTAGGTAATGCGATTCTAAAGAGCTGACTATTGCGAGCATCATTAATGATCGATCAAATGAGTAGAACGATATGTATTATCGATATCTATTATCGACATCTATTATGTACGTAATAATAAGTACAATAGAAATTTGTTTATAGAATATTTTTGTTAATAAAGCTCGATCAACGATACAACACTTTTCTACGAAAATACAATTTAATAGATTTCAAAAACGATTAATACCATAATAATTATATTGCGAATAACGCTATAAACGTTTGATTAAAAGTAAAAGAGGTACGTTTGTTTTCCATTCGATTTATTGGCAAATCCTAGACAAATTTATCGGACGAACCAGGCAATTATGGAATTTACGCAGTGGTCGAACATGTTCGATATCAGCGATGCACCTCTCTAACGGTACAGCTGTTAGAGTGCGTACCTAGAAGAGGCTTAACGTTATATCCGTTATAATTGGATCGAGATTAAATTAGCTTCTGACCGTGATTGAAGTTTAACGCGTCAGCCATCTAGAACGCGCGCGCGCGCGCACACCCTTCTACGTAATCTTCCTTTCTCATCTTTGCTTTGTCAAAGATTACGAGTACATATACTACTTCCATAGACCGAATAAAATACGATTGACAAAGTTTAACAGCCGTTTGCCGAATGATACCTCGGTCTTTAACGATCTTTCAAAAGGTTGGAAGATTCCTTTTAATCTAGTCCAAGTTTGACGGTATCGGTCACAGGAGTAAAGTCGATTTGGGAAGAAAAAGAAAGGGGACAAAAAGTCGGGAGGTCGAGCTTTTTTAAATTCCGCGGAAAGTCTCACGGTTCGAAGAACACCTTTTCGAGAATTTATGCGACCAAAGACGCCCCCTCCCCTTCCTCCTCCCTCCCTTCGTTCTATCACTGGAACGGAACCTACGAGAATACGAATTTCTAAGAATTCATTTTTCGTAAAAAGATCCTACGTGATTTACGACTCGAGATACCTTCGCGTAATACATCTTATTTCGTGAAATTTATTTATCTTTTACTCCTTTTTCTACTTTCCTTTTTTATCGCGAAAAATTGAATAACAAGACATAGACATTGTTTCAATTTTGTATCATTCAATTTTAATACAATGACACAATCTCGTGACGTCGTTTGACGAATATTACGCGAGAGGAGGGTCAAAGGGCGAAGGACCAAAGGGAAAGGTGCTTTGTAAGCTAGCTAGATAGCGCGTCTTTCATGCCTTCGTCGTGAAAGCCCTTTGTCGTTCGCGGTTCTGCAATTATCTCCAATTAATGTCAGCTTTTTCCTAAGAACGTCACTTTTCCTTATTTCTAGTCTCCTTCGTCAAATGAAATACATTCCATTTCTATAAGCATTTCATTCATCTTCCTTCTCCAGCTGCAACACCCACGCAGCCCTCTTTCGCGTCGTTATTTAATGCCAGAAATTCATTTATAGTCAGCCTTTTTAACCTACATTGTTATGGACTTTTATTACAAAAAGTTAATTAAAGTTTTTACATTGGAATGATTTCAACGAGATGACGTTTAAATCAAATAATTATCGTATAGAGGAGAAACGCAAGCTCGAAATAAAATCGAAAATTTGCTTTTCTCCGTTGGCAGGAACTTGAAAGAAGTTCATCGAGAGAGACGTTGTCGTCGCCGGTTGGAAACAGTCCGGTTTGTTGTCAACCGTGCAGTCCACCTTGCAGTCCACCACCAGCACCGGCCGCATACATATCGAGTGCTCGGGCCTCTTCGAGAAGACTCACTACCGGAAGCGGGCTCGGACCTCTTCCGTCCCCGGAAAGAGATCCTCTTGGAAGATTACTCAGGTTAATTTCTTCGAAGTTTCAACTTTTTACAGTTTAGAATAACTCTATTCGAAATAATCAAATATATTCAATGGATTTAAAATGTATTGTTTAGATTCTTGAAAACTTTCTACACGGAATTAGGAAAACGCGATCCACCTCATATGCCGGCATGGGTTTGCCCTTTGCCTCTTGGAAGTCTTTGTCCGGCTCATTTCAAACCGCACTTGCAGTTGGTGCATAAAAGTGAACAGGAACATCGTCTCGAGAACATCAAGCCGGACCAAATCTTCGCACCTGTCAGAGTGAGTATTACAAATCGCCGGCGTCTCTTCTTCTTTTTCTTCTTCTTCCTCCTCTTCCTCCTCTTCCTCTTATCGATGTCAACGTCGACGAATACGAGGATGACAAGTAGGAAACGTGCGAAACTTCTCAAGCAGGACAAACCCGATAAGAAAGACGGACGAACCCGGTATCTACCTCCTATGAATCTTCTTCCAACATTTTATAACCTTCTTTTTTCCTCTCGATAAATTGATTTTTTTTTTAATTTTTATTATCGCATAACCATTCGAAAGCATACTTCCGCACATAATTATGATCGTAAATTTATTTTCCTTTTTCTCGATGTAGAACACTCGCGAGTGGAACTAATATTGCATGTGTCGAACGTGATATCCAGAGATGTTCTCATCTTTTATTGTCACCGTTCTCGTGGATGTGCTTCTACCGATAGTAGTAGTAGTAGTAGTAGTAGTAGTATTGGTCGAATCAGGAACAAGAGAAGAATAGAAACGAGTTATAACTTGAACAATAAAGTAGCTACTCGTGACCCAGTTTTGATATCACGTATCCCGTGTTATCATACCAGTTTGGAAAACGATTTAAAAAACGACTTCTTCGATACGCACATTCTCATTTCTTTTTCGTTATTTCGGTATCTATTAAAACTCTGTCCCTCTCTCTTTCCTATTTATGGGTTCGAGATACGACAAAAGCTTTCATTTATTCCAGAGATATTTTTTTATTTTCACCAATCCATTTTACTAGCCGTGCCACGTTGCTCGACGTTACAGATATCTAATATTGCAATGATCATATCGAGATGGAAAAATATATAATATATTTCAAAATTTGTAAGATTAATCACCGTCAAAGTAATTTCTTTCCTGACATTTTCTAAAACAAGAAGAAAAGTCGTAAACTGTGTTAGGCCAGTAACGAGAACGACTTTACTCTTGTATATAGCGCGTGCTGGATAAAGAACAATGAAAAACGAGTAATAGAAAAGGTAAGGGTTGCAGAGAACAACAAGAAGAAGAAGAAGAAGAAGTAGAAGAAAAATAAAGCTTGTTGGTTCGTGAGTAGCTTTTCCAAGAGCTTTTTTCTTAGCTTTCGTATCTCGCTCGAAAGAGCAATTAGTCGGTTAATAGATCTCTTAGGATCTTTCGACAGTTCTCGAGAACGTTTTCGACACCTTCGATGAGAAGCCCGAGATGCGTTTACCGAATAAAACCTATCGATATCTATCTATCCAATAACGACTAATTCAAAGATTAATCGATTTTATATTAATTTCATCGGTCAGCAAAATTGTTCCATTGAATTTTGTCGTTACGTTATTCTTATTTCATTCCGAAATGGTAGAAATAAAATGAATTCGGAGACAATACGCGTGCAACGTACCATGCAACTTTTGCATTTCTCTTTAATTTTGTTTACTTTTCATTCATATTTATTTTCGTCCAAAATGGTAGTATCAAAACGATAGTTTGATGCGTATTCTTGAATTTATTCTTCCGTAAAGGTAGAACGAACACCTTTTCACCCTTTTTTCAACCTTCTTTCGGTACACGTGGCAGAGTTACGAGGTTCATTTTTCGACGTGCCCGTTTCCAAGCGAAGCGTCGCATTGTTCGCTACTCTCATCGCAGCATTTCGCGTTATCGGAGAATGGGACGGGGTGGGGGAGGGGGGGCCACCAGAGGAAAAGGAGGACAAACGAGAGAAAAGTGGATGGAAGAAAAATTTTAAGAAAATTACATCGGACTTGTAGACGTTATTTGATATTCTTTCTTATACGGTACCTCTTAAACCTCTTAACGAAATCAACAAAGAAATTTATCCACTATATCCGTATATATTTATTCTCTATCGTAGCATCGCGTAGCTTTTTGCGAATTCAATATCGTAATAATTTCTACATTCGTCCCATTTTGAATTGATTTTCAGTTGAGCGATGGCACCGTGTCGGAAGCCCCCAGAAGAGTCGCGGTCGAAGGTGGTCCGGGAAGCGGAAGAACGACGCTGTGCTTACGTTTACTTTATCAATGGGCGATTCAAGCCGAAGGTCCAGCTTTGGCGTTCATCGTGCCGCTTCGCGAACTTCGCGGCAGTCCACTTTTAAATTATTTGGCCCGAGAACTTTTACCGAGAACAGCGGCTCTCGGGGATGCCGTAGCTCAAGTTTGGCGTACGTTACATCTGATGGAAGACCGGGTGCTCTTCGTATTGGACGGTTACGACGAATGCGTGGGAGGAAGAGCGTCTCTGGGAGATGCGGCGGATCTTTTAGAGGGCCGATTATTTCCAGAAGCGAGAATACTCGTCACTTGTTCGCCCATCAATACGGCTACTTTATCGCCATTGGTACAAAGAAGGATCCACTTGGCTGGTCTGGAATGGCCCCACGTCGAAAGACTCTGCGTTGCCTATTTCATTCACAACAACATGGCGGGCAGAGCTTGCGAATTTTTAGAAGCTTTGAACGTTCAACCGCAACCGGTCAAACAATTGGGTCAACATCCGCTCGGTTGGATCATGCTTTGCTGTCTTTACCAGGTACATCCTCGACGTCCCCGAGAAAATCCTTCGATAACTATATATCGAGTTTATGTATAACGAGTTTCCATCGATCTTGACATCGCGTAACATTTGATTACAGGATTCGGGAAGTTTACCGAGAGAAACGAGCGCTCTCATGCACGCCGCCGTGAAATGTATCGTGAAGAGAAGCCTCGAGCCAGCCATTCCCTACGAAGAAGAGATTCCAGGACATTGCAGGAAACGTTTGGAAGAGTTTGGCAAGGTATCTCTCGCAGCCTTAAGGGAAGGAAGGTGTTGCTATACCGAAGCTGAAATAAGAGCGCGCGGTGGTGGCATAGAAGTAACCAGGCTAGGCTTTCTTACCAAAGGATTGACCCTTGGCCAAAGACGTAAACCGGATCTCTTCACTCCTATTCACGTAGCCGTGGCCGAATTCCTCGCAGCTTATTACCTCACCTCGGTCGCTCAATACGCGAACATCCTACGAAGAGAACTCGAGGGTCTACCTTCGGGCATCATAGGACATCTCGCTGGTCTTTTAGGGCCGAAGACGCACCTCATTCTTAATCAGCTTTGTCCTTTAGAAGTACCACCTAGATCGGTATTTTCCTTATTGAAAGCAGCTGGGGCATCGGATGGTAACGTTTCGGCCGTTTGTCGATTAGTCGGCGCAGCTGGTTCTGGTTTCGGGCCAGCTCCTAATGAAAAACCATCGGCACCTTTGGTACACACTTCGCCTTTAGAATTAGAAGGTTGGTCCAAGATACTCCAAAGCTCGGCTTGCACCCTCGAGGCTCTCGAATTGGTCTTCCAATTGGAAAGAGGATTCGACACGAGGTATCTCGACGAATTCTTCGATGCTCTGGCTACTAACGAGAGTGTTAAACTCGTTAGGATTACCTCCCTCCTTGGCCAAGAATTTCCGGCCGACGAGGCATTGAGGTTGGCTGGACATTTAAAGAGCGTGCTCGGAAAGAAGAAACTCAACGACTTCGAGTTGGTTATCACCTGCCTCGAAGAATCCGCGCATGACAAGTGAGTTTCATTCATTAATACGATTGCAATATTTTGTCCATATTATGATTTATATTTTACCAACGAATAGTATCGAATGATATTTTCAAATTTGGAATATTTCCAAAAGAGAAGTTACAAAAAGATCAAAGTAAGAGGAGAATCGGGAAGTTGCGATAACGAGCCAGCAGATATATCGCGGAAAATCTTCCTCCGAGTCGTTGGAGCCCTTTTCGGTAGGGGTACTTGCCTCGGAGGCAAACGGAAGTCAGTAGTTCTCTCTCCCTTTTAGTCTTTCCCTCGCAGTACCGACCCCTGCGAGTTCTCCCGGATTCGCGAGAAGGAACGAAGAAAATCAGGAAAGAAGAGGTCAAAAAGAGGAGAAGAAGACAAACGAAACTAAACGAAACGAAACGAAAGGAGAGAATTCGTGACGATGATTAAGGAGAGAGGATCAAATAGAAACGGAGAAATGAAAAGGAAAGAATCGTTGAAACTGGAAAAGCTTGAAGAAAAAAGAAGAGATGCCATGGTTAAAGATCGGTCCCTCTCTTTCTCTCCCTTACTTTTTCTTTCTTACATTAGAATGAAAAACGTCCGACGTGCCTCTTAATTTTCCGCCATCACCGCCAGCAACCAGCATTAAATAAAAGATTCTCTCTCTTTCTTTTCTTATTCTTATGAGGCAGATTTCTTCGCTCGCTTTAATCTCTTTGTCACTTCTTATACGTCATCTTGTCTCTCTAGATCTCCTTACGTTTCAAGAGAAATAGTAAGAACTATGACTCGAAAAAATCATTTCAATCGTATATTTCTAATTGTTACGAGTGTTATATCGGACATTGTCCTATTCTATTTTGTTCAATGAAAAAAACAATTTTTACGAAGAGAAATATTGAAAAATGTGTTTTTTTTTGTTGTTGAAATTTTAGATTAGAATGTGTGGTGAACGTGTTGTGTCGTGGCCTGAGTCATGCTTCTAATAGCTTGGCACGTTTGGTCCTCGACATGAATCTGTCCGGGGAACAAGTATCACGGATCTGCGATGCACTTCGCGGCTGCGTTCAAGTACAGGCACTGCACTTGCCCCATTTGGGTTGCGGCTCGGAGGGCCTCGCCTCCGTTGCCGAGTTGCTCAAGGAGAGACCCCTTCTTGCTCTCAATCTAGCCGGAAGTTGGGGCTCTAAGAACGAAGATCCTTCTAGTTCGGGAATCAGTATGGGTAAAAACGCGTACAATTAATATATTATAATAATAATTCTTTTTTACTCTATCGTATTATTACGTTGCAAATGATTCGTCATTTGAATTCGTTATGACGAAAAATCGATTTAAACTATGACAAAATACGTAAGTTAATGCTAATGATTCTAAGGAGGATTACCGTCTATTACTCGACATACGTCGAAACTTTAACTCGATAACTATCAACTCGGAATTAGAGAAACTTAGATTTGAAATTGCTTAGAGAGGACCGATGACACCGGTTTAAAGTCCGATATGCGCATATATAGGGCATTCCAAAAAAGATCCACTGAATATTTATACGACATATAGTAGCGTACGCTACTCCGCGCCATGTTAAGCTCTAAATTTTTCATCCCACCTATGTATATTTTTCCTTTAATTTATTTTTTTGGAAACGCTCGAGTATATTGGGTCTTACCGCTTGCACAGTCTATACTCTATGGAATTGTTTTTACTCGCAATATATATATAGGGTGTTCTATATACGAATGTGTATTATTTGGAACACCCTTTGCGCGCGCGCGCGCGTGTGGTATATATACGTAGGAACTCCCCGTTGGCATTTTACTTAGAGAACTCGAAAGTTTAACCCTTTTGAACTTTAAGCTGTGGATAGTAGTAATGGGGAACGGTAGTGATAGCGGTAGAACCATTTGCTTCTACTAGCTTCGAAGCAAATTCTGATCGTGAAACACCGATGTGAAAAGTGCTTCTAGATACGAACGAGAATAACCCGTAGGAAATTATAATCCGGAGAAAAGCGTTCGCTTAGTTTTCTCCCCTTCCTTTGAGAATGTTCTTAACGCAATATACGAGTACTTCGTTATCGTTCTTTTTCTTAGACTTCCGAACGATCGGAAAAGTAATTAACGGATGAAAATGATTATTGAATTATCGTTATATAGTCTCTTAGTTTTACAATCGCGGAAAAGAATGGTCTCGCCGGGATAATTTTCAATACGAGTATAATTACGCTTGCCAGATATTTGTTTCCAACGATAGGATCTCGCATAATACCACAGTCGAACAAATATCCAAATAGTCGAATAATTTATCCTACTTACATAATTGGTATGAACGAGCAATCGAATAGAATTTTTGGGAAAGAACAAAATACCATTGGGCGAGACTATCGGGTGAAATTGAAATATCCAAATTTCATTCGTCGGTGATTCGAATAGGAGGTCTTCCCTTAAGGGACACCTTCCTTAGAGAGGATTCGTTTAATATAGCACGCTCGGAAACAAAGCGAAAGAGACTTATCTGGGAAAAGAAAGAAAAAGACAGATCGATAAATAGAACGCGGGTTAGCGTCCAACATAATTTCCGCTTGCGAAGCAACCTATTAATCATCTCTCTGAGAAATGCTGCTCTTTCTCTCTTTGTCCGTCTCTTTTCATTAGCTTCTCTCATAGTTACATCCAACAAAACCCCATATCTTTTCTCTACGGACAAACGAGAGAATTTGTCTAACGATTCCTGTCATTTTTGATCCTGTAATATTACCAAATATAATATTACCGTACAATCAATTCATTCGCGTTTATATGTATATGAAATGAAATACTCGATAGTTGTTTACCGATATTCGTTAAAAGCATAAAAAGAAATCTGTTAGAGAAAGAGAACGTATGCTAAGCTTTCTTTGAATTTTTCAACTACGTTATTTGAAATCGATAGGAGAATAGTAACTGGTATCGCATTTAAATAAACATCATCCTATTCTATGGAAGAAAAAGTACCTTAAATAACTTAAAAAATAATCTTTTGTTATTTTTCGATAGCAACAATCGAGTTTATTCTCGGTAAAGCGACTTTTATTTGTTAAAAAAAGATATATGAAAGAAAAGAACGCAAAGTGAAATTGAATATGAATATTGAATCGAAAAGTTAGCATCGTAGCGTCCACGTACGGTAGTGATGTATAATTCACTCACCATCGGTGGAACTATTTTCCTTTGGGATCTTTGTCGTTAATTAATCGAGTCAATTCGGATAACTCGGGTGAAAAGGTAACGGTTCGTATCGTTGATTGCGAGAGTTTAAATCGTTTCACCACTCTCGATGCACTTTCCATCAAGCGACGAAGGTACTTTCTTTGTACTCCTCCCCCAGCCATCTTTTTTTCAACACGCTTTATTACTTTCCTGCCTTACGCTCCATTAACAAATATGAAACGTAAATTGGCTGACCAAGCGTAAACGTTTTCTATATTCCCTTCGTCAAAGAGAATAAGAAAGAAAAAAAAACCAGACAAATGGATTGTTTCTTTTTTGTCTCTCTCTCTCTCCCTCTCTCCCTCCCTTTCTTTCTCCATCCATCTATCCATCTCTCTATTTCTATCTCTTTCTTGGCACTTCGAGAAAATAGGTCAACGTTCATCTGAATTTATCGGGATGCCTCGGAACCGTAATATAAATTATATTTCTCTCATCTTAAATCTTTTGGTAAACTTAGCCGGTGGGAAAATTGTAAGAGCATAAAAATCTTCCGCTCTTCTATAATAATATTCACGTTTTGCCAACGCTAATAAAACTACTCATTATTCTATCTCGCAAAAGTTTAGCAAAGGTAAACTTTTATTAAGCTCCGACGAGAGAATTGAATTATTCGATATCTTTGAACGATTATACATAGTTTATATCGATATATATATATACGTTCATCGTAAAGATAAGCAAATTGAGTTAATGCTTGGAATAAATGGCGTTGGTGCGTCGAAGAACTTGAAAAATATACATATTTGAGTTTTGTAGGTTCGGGTTCTGGATCCGGTAGTAGTGGATACGCCTCGAGCATCCTCGGCACTCTTCCCTTAAATCGTTGCTACTCTTCCTTACCGCGTGGTGCTTTGGCAGCTTATGGAAGTTTAACCAGGCCAGCAACCTTACCAAGATTACCTTTCGGATTGGGTCTCGGGCTTGGTCTTGGTCCAACGACCGCTCATGGACACGGCGGCGGACACGGTACTGGTAACGCTACCGGACCTACCGGTTCCCCTGCTACTGTCCCTGCTTCGACGGCAAACGAAAATGCCGCCGCCAGTGCTACCGGAAACGCAGCTTTACCGCAAAATGATAGCAATGGAAGTAGCAAGCGAAACAGCGACAGCGTACTTTGTCATCGACCACCTCTTATGCATCCATTACCTACTTGCGACGTCGCCAATCATCAGGGTACCGGATTTCATGAAATCTTCAATGCTATTAGGTAAACTACTTATCGAAATGTTCTAAATAATATGATAGCGGAGTTAGAGTCCGGTATTTTTCATTTATCCAGGTATCTTACCGAGTAGTCGACAAACTTCAACTTTTATAAATTCTAATTCAAAGTAAACAAAATAATAGAGTAATGCACTTTATAGACAAAAATATCTAATTGTAAATTTCTAAAATATTTATACAGCGCTGTTTGAACGAGCTCGATGTGGAAAGACTTGCATTTCCAATGTTACGTACACATAGTTAACTTGGAAAGTAAAAAAACTTTGAATCTAGAATTTTACTCGTTGACGATAAAAAAAAATGCTCTAGGAGCATGAATGAACCAGAGCAGGGATAAATGAGTTATGGAAATTTAGTGTAAGAGACGATGGAGAATGGCTACCGAAGAAATTAAAGGAACTTTCATGGAAGAAAGTTTGACGCGCGTTCTCTCTCTCTCTCTCTCTCTCTCTCATACTTTTACTCGAGGAGGAGAGATGCGTTCTCGAAGCAAGGTCGCTAACTTTGTACGCGTTCTTCGTCCTTCTCTCGAAACTAGAAAGATATCGGGAACCTTCGATTATAACGAAACTTTCGTCATCGAACTTTTAGCCGCTCTATAATTCGTGAATTCAAAGTTTAACCGATCGAACGACAAACCGACGTCCTATGGATTTTTTTCAATTTCTCTCCAACCAATTCAATTTATGCGTTTATTATTATGCGTTTTTTTTTTGCTTTTATTATTAATTCATTTTAATTTGATAAAGCAAAGTTCGCAAATTGTAGGTAGTCGAGTTTTGTAATTAAGTGCAAACAGTTAATAACAAAATAGAGGAAAGCAGACATTTATCGATACAAAACATTAATCATTTTACGCCATTAAATCGGAAAAGAATTTGTTATCGTCATTTAACTATCAAACGAATTCTCGAGCATGATTCATTTATAATTACAAATCGTACAATATATTTTTAATTAAAAACGAGTACCAGCTGGGCTCGACTATTTTACTTCCCATTTTTCTTCTACCTCCATCCTTTTTTCTCAGGCCCATTCACTTTCGTCTGTCCCGATGAGAATAAATTGAATCTTTCAGGAAAAAGAAAAGAGAACAAAAAAATAGGGAGGAAGAAAATGTTCACGAGGTTATTTCAACCTGCTGGCTTTACACGTACTTTACATTCCATGCGTTCGCGTCTTTCATTAGTTTTCTCCTTTATCTCCTCTTCCTCTTCTCTCTCCCTTCTCTCGTTTTCCTTCCATCATTTTTATTATCACTGATATGTCGATAGCATACGACTTAATTATCTTCTCTAATTTGTTCTCGTTAAAACGTTTGTTCGTTTGTCAAATCTCATACATATTTTATTTGGATATATTTATTTGATAATTATTATATTCGTATATTTTCATTTATTTATAATAGAAATAATATGTGGACATATGCGTGCGCGTAAAATGTTTGTCAAATTCTTCAAATATTCTATTACTTACTAATAGTCGCTTTAAAATCTAACAACGCGTTATTTGTGAGATTAGTTGTCACGTTGGGTTCGTACGACGGTGGATCGTTACGATAAAAGGGAAAACGAGATATCTCCTTCGATTTTTACAGCCGATTGGTGTTAATGAGATAAAAATGATTATACGGATCATTGATCGTGACTAAGGTTGACTGGAAAATATCAAAAGCTGCGGTTACTTTTATCGACGATATCCGATTTTATATTTTGATCCAATGATCGATGATTGCATTTCGATCAATTATCCGATAATGTAATATACATTAATTATTATAAATGCACAATTCGCACATAAATTATCAAGGAAGAACATTTACTGATCAAAGAAATAATTGATTGCGTTTACAGAGAGCCCAGCTGTAAGCTGAGATCATTGAACGTGTCTAAATGTCTTTTGGGCGGCTTAGATGCTGGCTGTTTAGGAGAAACTATAAGAAAAGCGCGACACTTGGATGCTCTTAGAGCTGCTGGTGCTTCGAAACCAGCTGACGTTATGCCGCTCGTCCTGGCCTTGACAGAGGCACCCTGTCTTCAACTTCTCGATCTAGCTAGTCCAAGACTAGCCCTTGACGATCATCCATCTAGACTTCTCTGCCAAGCACTCGCTAGGAATACAACTTTAAGGCTTCTCAGTCTCGAGGGTTGGACCTTCAGAATAGAAGTAAGCTTGGTCTTGAGAATTATGAAAAAATGATCCGATCGTTTGCTCCAAATGTTATCGCGAGGAATGAGTATATATGTACGTGTGTATGTGTGCATATAGGAATCCGAAACGCTATCAGTATTCTCAGAGTTATTGAGATATACGAACGTGAGGGAATTGAGTCTATGTAATGCTCGCCTCCACCTGGCGGTCCACGAAGGTCCTCTCGCGAGATTAGGACGTCGCGACGATGCTGGTGCCGAATTACTACGAGCTGCACCCCCACCAGCTTGCCCTGCTATCGTCTTTCTCAGATTAGCTGGATTCCAGGTTGGTTAAAGACGATTTTCAGTTATATATTGGGCATTTCGTTTCACTATCTTTCGTGATTGTAGGTGACGGTAAACGATCGACTGGCATTACGCGGTCCTCTACTACTTCCATTCTTAGCAGGCTTCACCGGTTTAAGCGAGCTCGACCTGTCGTTAGACAAATCAGCCATAGGAGGTAGCAGTGGATCCTTATTGTTCATCGATGATAAAATACTTCAACAATTTTTTGCTTGTCTCTCTTCGCACTTCCGTAATTTACAATCATTACGAATCAGTTTCTGGCGTATCAGTTTAGAAGACAGCGAAAGGACAATGCGCCAAATAGCAAAATATATCAAACTTTGTAATCTGAGTTTTCTCAAGATGAATGGCTTGATCGTCACTGACAGCGCTAAAAAAACACAAATGGAACATGTTTTTATTCAAACGATTATTATGAATCTTCAATATCTTACTTGGCTTTGTTTAGACGGTATCGAAATCACGGAGAAACAAGCATCGAGCATTGGTAAATGTACGAGAGATCGTTACACGGGCAGTTGTTTTGAGATCAGTGCTAAAGACGTTAATGTAAAATCGGTCAAAGCTTTCGTAGCAGCCATCGAAGAAGGTGGCAAAGCTGAAGTTGTTTATACCGGTGGTTCCAATTGTCGATTGAAAATTACTATGTTACAGAAGAGCGCTAAAAACAAAAAGAAGTGAATACGATAAATAAAAAAAAAGGAACAAGAGTCAGAATTTAAAATGAAAAATTAAATACGAACAGGTTGGATCCTGTCAAAGTAGAAATGTTCCTAGCAAGGCATATTAAAAAGAAAGAAAGCTACTATTAATAGAATAGAAGAAAGTCGGAAGCGAGTTGATGAAGAATTAACAAAAGAAATATATATATATTGATTTTTATGTTTCTTTTTTAAGAGGACTGTTTTTTTTAGCAAACGAACAGTTGTTTAGATTTTTATTTTTTTAAATAAATAGTGCACAGGAGATAAGAATTGGGACCAGAATCTCCAGGTCCTCTACAAAATGAATGCTGATGATGACGATGATGATATTTATTTCCTCAAATTATTCAAAGATTAATTGTTTGATAAATAAAATAAATAAAGTAGAATTTTTTGAGAAAAAGAAGAAGGAAAAAAAGAACAACTGACTCGATACGGCTTCATTAATTATCTAGAGAACATTTTTCTTTTGTTATTTCTATTTCTTGCCAGAAATCGTAGCTATTAATCATAGCAAGACCAAGATTAATAATAATACATGCGTCTTATTTTCTCGATTGGAATGTTTATTAAAGAAGAGGCTGTTACGACTGCGATAATTATTACGTTCATCATTGTTAGATGGATTGTATAATAAGATACGACTCAGAGTAATATATTATTATTATTATTATTATCATTAGTATATTATATCGTCGATATTATTAAATGTTGTATATGGAAGTTACGATTGAAAATTAAGAAAAAATAAATAAAAAGAAAATAAAGTCAAGAAATAGAAGAGAGATAAAAAAACAGGTTTAAGGCAAGTGACATATTGTTGGAATTTTAGAGAAATTTTATATTATAAATTTTAACCCTAATAAATCCAAAATAGATATGAGAGAGAGAGAGAGAGAGAAAGAGAAAATCAAAAAGTCGATAAATTGTAATTTTATGAGATATATATATACACGACGATTCGTCTGTATGTACAGTTACGAGATATACCGTTCGAAGAAGAAACTGCCAAATCACGTCGTAGAATTAACGCGTAGTTAATAATAATTATACCTTGTTGTATTTCTGAGATATTTCAGAACACTAACGTGAGATTAATAATTCTCGATATTTGGCTTAAGTATTCGATCATTTGCGTACCAAACGCACAAACCGTACTGCCATAGATCCGATCTATTAAAAACAAATTGTATTAGAAAAAAGATCAAGAAACATCGATGGAGGAAGAGAAGATGATTCAACATAACTTATAATTATTTTTTAATCAGCTTCGTCAGATTTTATTCTATATATTGTTTCTTCTGACATTTTAATATTCGAGTGATTTTACAATGGTAGACCTTTTATCTTTTACTTATCCTTAGACACATATTAACGCATACGCTCGTTATTATTCTATATCGTATAGATAGAGAAGAATTTTTCTATTATCTGCCACGTACAAAACACCACTAATAATCATAACCGTTAAGAAAATTCCTTTTGAAATATTACATGTCATATTTGTGGGCCTACTTTACAATAAAGAAAGAATGAAAGAATGGAAGACGGAGAAAAAGAAAAGAAACTAATTAAATATGTAATCGTTTTAACGAGATCTACTTTACCCCCGATACCGTTGGTATCGTCAGTAAAATCGTTACCATACACTACTCGTTATCGTCTGTGAAGATTATTTAATATAGATTTAACGCTATCGAAACTTTGACGTGCGAAATCGACTCGAAGTAATTTTATTATAAACCTTTATGTATTTATATGTGTATACATATCCTTTAAAATAAATGTAATATGTATTTAAGATTATATCTACGCTATTATACACACACACACACACACATGCACGCACACAAACACCTCATATATTAAGATACATACATTACTGCTCGTTAAAATTTTCAAAAAGGGTAAAAATGATTTTAAAACTTCGTTAATAGTATTTTTGATTACTATCAACTTTTTCGGATAAACATACTATTTTTCTTCTCTTCGTTCTTTGTATTATTATTATTTTTTTTTACATACCTTTCTTATATTATATATTAAGATTTTAAAAATATAACAATATGAGAAACCTTCTGGTTGAAAATTACTATAGCGGTGCAATGCCTCATATAATTTTCACCACGGCATGATAAAAATGACAAATAAGTTCCTTTTTATGATTTATCATAAAACAATCGTTGTATATACAAAGTAGACCATATAAATGGGAATACATAAATATCTTCCTTATTTACGACTCTATGAAAAAACTTTACAGGATGAGGTTGCACTATTTTAAGGGTCAAATGTAATGGCAAATAAAAAATATTTTTGGGTCATTTTTTTAATAAGATTTCCAGGTCATCGGTATTGTTTTTAAATGGAACTACATATTTTTTTGCGATATTTTTATAGAACATGACAAAACGAATAAAAATGATCTTCATAACTATATCATTTGGATCATTTATTCTCAAGATATTTAAATCTCATATCGCTATATTATATATATTTTAATTATTGCAAAGTAAAAATCATTTCTTTAAAAGTCACTGAATTTCGTGCTAGTATTGTAGATTAGATTTTTAACGGGAAAAATTATTAATGTAACTTTCATTAATGATAGATCTACGTCATGGAATGTACATATTTTATTTCTTTTTCGTTTCCCTATTATAAACTGCATATTCGATTGAAAAATCTTTTATAATCGTAAAATTACATAATTATTTATAGTTATCTATGTTTAACTCATCGTCCATTAATAATACTGCATTATATCTGCACATATACGTATAAAATATAATGTTTTAATTAAATCCATCGATAAAGAAAGTTAATTACAAAAGAAAGTAAATTATACATGCGTACATTTTGTTGTTAAATATAGAAACTAAATGATTGATGTTTCTTAAAAGATTTCTTCAAAATTATATAATTCTATTGGTTTTAATATGATTATAATTACATTAGACTGAAGATTTTTTACAATATTAAAGGTGATAATTTATAATGAAATAACACTTCTATTACAAAATAAGTTTTTTTTTATATAAATCGTATTACGTATAAATGACTTTAATGAAATATTTAAAATCTTCTATTTTTGTTTATTCTTAGACGATAGTATCAGCCGAAATCACTAACACGGTTTGAAAATGATAATCTTCTATCTACAAATTTCTTCTAATCAATAGGTATAGATTACGAGAAGAACATCCAAATCTCAAAAAAGATCTATACGCATTGATATAAAAGCACAAAAAAGTAGAAGTTTATCAACTATATATTGAAATGCAACATTATTTGAATTTATATACTTTCTATAGAGCACCATGCTCAAAATATTAGGAAACAGTAGTTCAGAGCTTTAGGACTGAAAGGTCCTATAGTGATAGCTCCAATGGTTGACAATTTTCAAATAATATATATGTATTATTTTTAAATAATTTGTAATTGAAATTGATATTCGCCTCTATTTAAAACTAAGCAACCGCACAGACTCAAAATCGCAAAAATAATTTGCGTAAATGCTGTATTTCTTGCGCCTCTTTGACAAATTCCGCAAGTAAATACACTTCTGGAGCATTTATAAGAACACTTTACGACACATATATTTCTAATAGATCACATGGGTGCATAATCCAATTGCACCGTTAATTGCCTCACACCTGCCGCTTGAAAAATCATTTGAGTATGCGCAACCACGTACTTTGGATCTACAGTTCGTGCTACTTCCAGTTTTATACAACCGACATAAACGTCAGAACAAAGCGTCCAGAAATGTGGTTCTTGTACACTATAAACTCCAGCCAATTGGGTCACTTTATTGTAGCACTGTGGTAAAACATGATCCAAAGCTATAGGTTGTCTTTGCATAAGAATCTCCCAAGATTCTTTCATTAATGAGAGTACACTTAACACTATCAATATTGCAATGACCATGGAACAAATAGGATCAGCTATCATCCAACCAAACATTTGCATTAAGACAGCTGATATAATTACTCCTACAGATCCCAAAGTATCTGCTAGTATGTGTAGAAAAACTCCTTTCATAATTTGAGAATTATTACTACTAAAAGTTGAATCTATTTCGATATCATGATGATTGTGACTATGATTATGATTCAAATGAGAATGGTCATGCCCGCTACTATGAGAATGCGAATGACCATGACCACCATGACCGTGTCCATGTCCATGTTGAAAGGCATAGATTCCTATTAAATTCACTAAGAGTCCCAGCAGAGAAACAGCAAAGAGTCTTTCGTGTTTTATCTCAGGTGGCTCGATAGCTCTTTCAACAGCTTCGGACATTATAAAGAGCGCAACGAACAATAGTAGTAATCCATTAACGAATCCACCCAATACTTCTGCACGTACATAACCGTATGAGTATCGGTCATTGGCTCTCCATTTTGTAATAACCGATGCCGCCAAACCAAATAACAAACCAGTACAATCAAAAAACATGTGGAAACTATCTGAGATTAGGCCCAAACTGTTTGTCCATATTCCATATGATAATTCAACGAAAGCAAAAGATAAATTTAAAATCAGAAGCAAAAATAAGTTTCTGGTATTTTTGTCAGAAAAAATTAAACGCTTCCAACCGAGAAGCTTCTCCTTGATACGACTGCCAAAATTGCATGAATCCTTGTGCGAATGTAGTGGAAGCATTTTGTTTAGGCGCCAGGGTTAATTATATTAAAAACACTCTCTGAAACACACACAAAACAAATAATACATTATTATAATAATCATACATATGCAATAAAAAATATGACAGTATTTATTTCTAACATCTGGTACATAAAAATAACAATTTAAATAGCTCACGGACAACCAATTCTAATTCATTTAAAATCTTTATAATATTTTATTTATAACGAGACTTACATTAACAATAATTATTAATTTATCTTCAAAATTACTCTTAATACCATCGTGAATGTCTAAAGTAGTGTGACACGTTCATGGAAAAATGTTAACCTTTATTTATATTTTTCTAAATCTTACCCCCTTGTACAAAATCCAAAGCACTCAGGGATTACAATTAATCTAATAATAATTTGGATAATTTATGATTCTTCCTTAAAACGAATTCATGACAGCAAATCACTAATAATTCAACTTAAACGATCGTAAAGACATCCGTGGTATCGTCATGCTGTACAACAGCGGTAAGACTACTTATACATACGCGAGTATATCCTACATGTCGCTCAGTTCAATCTTTTTCAGTCGTTAAATAGATAGATAAGTGATTTGCTAGGTCTAACAACAAAATTCTATAAAATCGTTCCATTTTATCAGTTCTAATCGTGTATTTACACAATTTGATAAAATTTCAAAAAAAAAAAAAAAAAAAAATCGTTTATTTTATTATTTTATGATAATTCTTTATAAAATAAAATAAGTCAAATATATTGTATATTTTCTTTACTAGTCGAAAAAATTATTATCGCCTTTACAATTACTTCTAATAAACTTCAAATTATTTTTAGTGACGAGATGATAAGTTATAAATGCCATGTCATTTGATATTCATATCTCGATATAGGTTATTGCCATTATTACAGTTTTTTTAGGTTAACGGGTTACGTTAAAATGTTTTTTAATAACATGAAATTATGTAATGCAGGAAATAAAATATTTTTCTATTCTAGTTGACAGAAAAGTTTCAAATTATGTCACCATAAATTAATCAATTTATTATTTATATAATTGTTAGATCAATTTTGTTTTCCAATTTCATTCAACATTCAACACATATTCTTCGATATAATAGAAAAAGAAGATACATTTTCAAGATCATCGGAGATTAACTCAATGTTACGATTATTATTATAACATAAGAGGGAAATAAAAAACAAATTGAAATTACCTTTCTATTTTTAAAAAGTATATTTTGCAATTAATAGAGCGTATTAAATAATTATTTTTATCATTATATTAAATCAGGAATAATCGATAAAAGAGATGTATGAAATTTAACTTATAAGTTAATGTATAAAACAACTGGGCAGTGATCGCTCCCATAAACGCTGCTTCTTATAATATTATCGCATACTTTGTTTTGGATACGTTCAGATAATAAGAAGTAATCCAGTCTCCTATAAATAAAATAAGTTGACAATAAAAGTATATACGTGTAATTTACATTTTATAACGATTATTAATTTTTAATTCTTTTCTTAAATATCTTATAAAAATATATCATTGTTAACGATGACATATATAAGCTCTTATAACTCAAGCGTGTTAAACTGAATACATGTAAATGGAATAAATGAAAATAAGAGCGATATTTCTAAACTTACCAGCCAATATTTTTACTCCTTGCGTTGGCAAAGTATGACCAAAAAGTATAAGCGCCTACTTTATCCGGATATAACATCCTGAATGTATCGACAAATCCTTGATCTAAAAAGTCAGTCATACCATCTCGTTCTTCTTTAGTAAATCCAGCATTTTTTGTATTGGTTTTAGGATTCGCTAAATCTGTAAAAGATAACGTTGATTTTTTGTTTTTTAAATAATCTTTTATTTATTGAAAATAAAGAATGATTGTATTTACCGATTTCTTGATGAGCCACATTCATATCTCCGCAGATAATGACAGGTTTTTTCTTATCTAATTCTTTAACGTACAATTTGAATTTTTCATTCCATTCTAATCTTTTGGGCATAGTTATCAGCTTCGCTCCAGCATTTGGTACGTCTACAAAATACAATAATTTAATAATATATTAATTAAAGATACATTAGATTCACTCTAAATTACTAATAAATGTAAATATTGTAATTATAAGAATTTGACTACTTCTGCATTATAGTACAATATGATATGATAAAGTATAATACCTTATACGTATATAAAAATTTGTATATATTATTATAAATAACTTACAAACATTTAACAAGAAAAAGTTTGGATATTCTGCCGTAATTAATCTGCCTTCTTCATCGAGCTTTGAATTATTTAAACCGTACTTGACGTTAATAGGTTTTTCTTTTGTATATAAAGCTACACCGCAATAGCCAGCTTTTTTGCCTGTTATAAAGGTAGACACATACGTTAAATAAATTAGTAAATTAATATAATGTACATAAATATGCGTAAGATTTATTTTTACTATCTGTGTAGTAATGATGATATCCTGGCACTTTTACTTCGCTTGGCAGTTTATTAGTATCGCATTTAGTTTCTTGTAGTGCAACAATATCTGCATTTTCCTTGATAATATAATCCATTCCATTTTTCTGTATCATAAAATATCAGTATTGAATTTTCACATTACTTATACGTATGCGATCATATAACTGTACGATAAATACATAAGTAAAATTCACCTTTATTACTGCTCTAATCCCAGAAACATTCCATGTACTTATTTTTAAATTATATTTCATTCCTTCCGCATTAAGTTTATCGCAATCAAAATGAATCTCATTTAAGTTAGTGTCAATTTTATTAAGAGCTGGTTTATTATCAATTTTAGCTTTTTTAGCAATAGGTTCTTCGTTTCCATTTGCTTTACGTTTATTTTTGGAAGCTAGTTCTTTAAAAGAATCGACAATAGGTTTTTTAACAGTTTCTTTAGAATTTTTAACAACTTCTTTATTGACTTCTTTCTCCTTTGCTTTGGTATTTCTTTTAGTAGATTTTTCAGAAATTTTAATTGATTCTTCTGTTTCTTCTGTGGAAGATTCTCCAGATTCCTTATCAGAATCAGAATTCTTTTTTAAAACTATATCAGATGATTTTTTACCTTTAGCAAGTTTACTTTTGGATACATTGGTCTAAAATTAAACAAAAATATTTAATCATTGAAATATTACATTATATTATATTATATCAATGGATATTTTTTACCAACCTTCGACACTTTACTTTTCTTTGGTGGCATATTGATTATTCTTTGACTTTGGATATAAATTAACTTTAATACAAATTCGATATGTGTATATATTAATGTAAACAAAAGAAAGTTATTTTTTAATACACTTTTTATATATCAGATATAATAACATAAATTAATACATTAATATGAAAATTTCATATTTCTACATCGAAAAAATAATAGCCGAATTTAATGGAGAGAAAAGAAAGAGAGAAGAGAAGCCGAATCGCGCGGGATATTTGATGCGCATGTGATTACATATGAAATGTAATTTGTGTCAGTTTTATCAATAGGTAGAAGCAAAAGAACCAAAGTGCAAGGACAATACAAAAAAGTCCCTAGCACCTAGCGTTTTAAATCAATATCGATATCTCGCAAGAATCGATGTTATTTCATTGAAAGGGTGAACTTATATCTAATTCTGTGGTCTAGTATCGAGCGAAACCTAACCTGTATAGTATGATTATACAATAAAAAGTTAACAACGTGCAGAAAAAATGACATAGACAATTAACACAGAATAATAGAAGTTTCATGTGCTGTCCACATGTTTTTTATGACAAATTTATCCTAAATTAAATATATTTTTTGCTTGGTCGTTTTAATGTTTTGTTAGAAAAATGTTTGGTTCTCGAGTGATATTTTGTATTCAAGGAAAAACTCATTATTTGTAAGTCCATATAATTAAAACGAATATTATTTCTTTTGGATATGTCTCATATATATTTATATATGTATATTATTTTATGCAATAGACCTAGAGTTCGATCTCCTCATTTGGTAAGACCACATGAACTATTCATTAAAGAATATCATCCAAGTAAGATAAGGCTATGCAATCATGTAAAAGATATAAAACAAAGATTAGCTTCTAATGTTGTTAAGGTAATCAAATAATGATTATACGTACAAAACTTTTCATTTATTTCTTTTATAATGTTTCAAATAATTGTATTATTTATTGAAGGTAGAAACCATCGATTTGGAAAAACTGAAAAGTTCAAACTCAAAAGTGAAAAGTTCAGAAGAATATGAGAATTTTACGAAAGGCGACTTTTATAAGGTAAATGCGAAATAATAAATATGATTATTTAAATAATGATTTTATCAAGTATTTATATCTCTTAGGGAAATACACGTGAAAAATATGAAAGTGAAAATAAAGCAAATAATGATACAAAATTAACAGAAAATGAAATTTTATATAAAGGTGGAGTATTTATATTCATTAATAAAATTGTCTCTCCGAATAATTACTTAATATATATGTGTATGTTTTATATTTTGTAGATGTATCTAAACTTTACCCAGAAAGCCATAGTGCTGTAGCAAATATTTATCAAATTCTAAACCATGAACTAGGTGACCAAAGTTTACTTCGTATACAATATAAGAGCTGTAAAATTAAAAAACAATTGTTTTGGGAATGTACTTACTTAGTTTCTTGGCCTACAAAAAATTCATTTACTGCAATGAAGGAATCTAAAAAGTCTGCTTCAAATGAGGCAGCATTCAAATGTTTATGCTGGTTGCATGAGCAAGGTAGATTAAAGGATAATAAACCGATAATATATACGAAAGACGAAATACAAGCTAAATCGCACGTACCTGTTCCTATTCATTTGGATTCTGATATTTTGAAGGAAGTCAAAGAATTGCTTCAAATATACAAAGTGGTAAGTCTGCAGTAACATATATATTAGAGATATGAATACCAAAAAATTTCATTTGATTTCAGGATGTGAAAAATATAATTGAATCTCCTAAGTCAAGCAATGATCTTTTTACTTTGCACAAAAGAAATGACATCGATAAAATATCTACATCATTGTCGTATTGCTGTAAACGTAATCAATTACTTCGAGAAAGATCATCTAAAATGGCTAACGAGTATAGTGATCTTCCTATTTTGCAATATAGGTAAGAAAATATATGTGTTTATAAATTTGTACTTATGAATTTCTATGGTAATAACTTATATAAGTAATAATACTTCTCATTATTATTTTCAGGGAAAAGATACTCGAGAAATTGAAAAATGATAAAATTTTATTAATTAGAGGTAGTACGGGTTGTGGTAAAACAACACAAGTACCTCAATTTATAATGGATTCTTATATAAAACAAGGAAATGCTACGGACTGTAATGTTTTGGTATCGCAGCCTCGCAGAATTTCTGCTATTTCTTTAGCAGAACGTATTGCTTCAGAAAGAGGAGAAACTGTTGGGGATGTAGTGGGATATTGTGTACGATTACAGAAACAATATCCACAGTTTCCTGGTGGAATGCTTTTTTGTACCACTGGTATTTTATGTCAAATAATACAAAACAATCCTAATTTGGAAGGATACAGCCATGTTATTTTGGATGAAGTTCACGAACGTACAATGGAAATTGACATACTTTTTGTTTTACTTAAAAGAGCGCTTTTAAATAATCCCTCATTGAAACTTATCGTTATGTCTGCGACTATTAACACTGAATTATTTTCAAAATATTTTAATTGTGATACGATTGATGTACACGGTAAGATGTTCCCTGTTAAAATGCATTTCCTCGAAGATTTTAAGAATATATTACCTACGCCAGAAAAACAAAAGAATCTGGATTTCCATGAAAATGATATAGATAAAAATACAGATATACTAACGATTAATTCCCAACAAATTGTAAGTCTTATAAAATGGATTCTTAATACAAAATCACCTGGTACAATATTATGCTTCTTGCCAGGATGGTTTGAAATTAAGAATGTGAAATCTTTACTTACGATGGATAATTCAATAAAACAAAAATTGTTGATACTCCAGCTTCACTCTAAATTATCGATTGGTAAACAACACAGAATATTTGATCCAGCACCAAAGAACACTATAAAAATTATTTTAGCTACAGATATTGCTGAGACTGGAATTACAGTTCCTGATGTTGTATATGTGATAGATAGTACTATTAAAAATAATCCTATATGGGATAATAACAAACTTAGTATTCAGTCTCAAAGAATATCACAAGCAAATATACAACAAAGGTAATTATTAAGTAAATATTATAATTCATTTATTAATACAAATATTATATATTATTAATAACTGTTTCGTATAAGATATTCTATATATATACATATATACTTATTTAGAAAAGGAAGAGCTGGTCGAGTACAAGCTGGTGAAAGTTATCATTTTATAACAGAAAAGGAATATAATAATTTACGCTATAATCCATTGCCTGAGATATTATTCAGTCCTCTGGAAACAATAATTATTAATATTAAATGTCACACTGATGAGAAGTTTGTAAAATTTTGTGAACATATGATTGAACCACCTAGTCGAAAAGTAATACATAATGCATTAAAAACATTAGTGCAATTAGATATTATTGATGAACATGAACATTTAACTCCATTAGGAAAACGATTAGCACATATTTCTATACATCCGTCTTTAGGCAAGGCTCTAATTCTTTCAACAATTTTTAAGTAAGCCAAAGTAATGTTATACGTATAAAATTTATATTTTACTTTGTAAATAATTTTCTAAAACTAAAAATTATATATATTTTGATAGATGCTCAGAACCTATGCTATCTATTGCTACACTTAATTCCATGGACCAAGATATTTTTGCAAACACATTAAATGATAAATCTTCTAAAAAAGAAGTTAAGGAGCTTTATCATCAAACGAGTGATCATCTTGCTGTGGCTAAGTTATGTGAAGAATGGGAAAAACATTCGAATGAAAGCTATTATAAAAATGAATTGTACTGCGACGAAAAGAATATTAATCCTTTCCGGATGCAATTATTTATGAGTACGTATCTATATTTATAATATATTTTATATATATATATATATATATATATATATATATATATATATATATATATATTTAATCACTATATAAATTTTTAATTTCTTACCGAGTAAATTTTTTTCATTTATAGAATTGCGTGATATGATTTCTAATAGATTGCAGATATATGGTATACAAAATCATGATCATAGCTATGATTTAGAAATGCCTCCAAGTAAAGATACATACTGTGACGAATTGATTTGTGGCATTATGTTGTCTTCTACGAATAAGTTAATTCAAAAAAATGATTTTTCTTATTACAGAGGTATTTTTAAAAAAAGAACTGAATTTAAAAATGAGTACGTATATAAATATCTGTTATAAATAAAAACTAAATGTGTGCGAATATTCTAATAATATATTTATTTCAGGAGTAATCGTCCAGTTAAGATAATGATAGAAAGTGTGAACTATAAAAGAACATCTTGGCCTAGCTCATATTTGACATATCTTCATGGTGTGAATCGTGAAGAAATACCTTACATGCTAGTATATAATTCTAGCATAATATCTCCCTTAACCGTTTTACTTTTCGGTACAGGTTACATATGTAACGAAGTACGTCGTAAATTTTAATTTTGATTTTGATCGTCATTAAAATAATATATGAAAAAGAAAAGAAAAATAAAAATCTATTATTTTTCTATTTTTTAGCCCAAAAACGACTCTGATAATCAGGAAACTATCACTTTTATGTTAGAAGGACGGAAGATACTGAAGTTTTCATGTACATCAGAGTAAATATTTTTTATTTCATTTAATTTTATAAAATTTTAATAACTATCCGTTATAGATATAAATATTAATTGAGAATTTTTTGCAGGGAAGTAGAAATGCTTATATCATTCCGTAAAGTTATTTGGTCTGTAGTCAATTATTTTCTTACAATAGATAATCGTTGTTCCAGTTTGGTTAATGAATTAAGTTTTATGAATGAGTACAGATCAGAAATGTTACGAGTACTTTCTAAAATGTTAGATACAAGTGCTAAACAAAATAAAAAGGTACAATAATAGAAATCGATGAATATTACATGACAAAAAAAAACAAATATCAATATAAATGATTAGTCAATTCGTATAAGATTTCTAATATCATACAAAAACGAATATCTACATCTGTATAATATGTTCGACCAATATTATATAATTTATTTGTGTTGTAAATAAAAAGAAAAAGTTAAAACATAATAATAAAAATAAAATAGACATAGTAATATTTTGTTTGCCATGGCTAGTTAACGGTAGAAGATAAGAGAAGTGAAATGTGCGAGATGAGCTGATGGGATGAATGTTTAATATTAAATAAATTCCTTAAGGAATTCTAATTTCTTTTTCTTATTAAGGTCACCAAGTATTGTATAATATACTTATTATAATTGATAAAATATTTCATGGTGTAAGCGTTCAAATACTTTCGTGAGTCAATGTATATAAATACTAAAGTGATATAAAATATTAACAAAATTAAGTATTCTATTAGATATATAGAAGATTAGTAGTTAATGAGTTTAAGAGTAAGTAAATTTATCTGATTTATATATATATACATTTTGCAGGTACACGGAAGCATGCGCTTCTAATTTCATTAAAAAGAATTTCTTGTATATTAAATGATAAATAATATACAATATTATAAAAAATTCGTGTGTTTTCATAAATACTTAAAAATAAATATTTATAAATATAGTAATGAATTATAAGAATAAATTATAATTTATAACAGTGATAAATTATCAAACAATAAAAAAAGAAAAAGATTGTTAACTAAATTATTATTCAACTTTATATAAAATTTTCGAGAAGATAAAATATACGATATATGTATATGGCAACTATAACAACTGAAAATTTAACTTTTTGTCATTTAATATTATAATTTTTCTTAAATTAATAATAAACTATGACTCGTACAAAGAACTCATTATAAATTAAATCATTCTAATTTAAGATTACTCATTTGAAATAAGATACTAATATTTATATACTGCATATTTTAAAAATCTAACATAAATGTATATATATATATATATATAAACTTTATAAATCCTTTATAAATTAATTCATTGAATTTGATTTCGTAGAATCTAAATATCAACTATTTATTGCACTTCCGGCCATGTCTAAAAAAGTACCAGACATTTTCGTGAAAATATGAAATTTACTTAATATCAATCTATTAATATATATTGTGGAGAAAAAGGATTCAACTTGTTAAATTAGAATTAGGTAGCAAAACGGTAACAAAACTTTCGGTTTCGCTATCGCTAAGATTAAAATTCGTTCTTTCATAAATTCTATGATCGAAAGATCGACAATGAGAGTCCTTTGTTTTGAATTGAACACCTGAATTGGTGGCTTCGGAAATTCTTTGTAAATTTCCAAAGAAAACACTATCCGTACCGATACTCTCGGCTCCACTTTCGCTAGCTCCATCGCAAACAGATTCAGTTTCATCCGTTTCAGAGACACTGCTAACTTCTGATTTCAATAATTGTTTTCGCGAACTATTACTGTCGGTACTACTAAGGTATCCATTATCTTCAATTTTCGTAGGTCCTGAAGATGATTTTTTATCTAAAATTATTTTCACCGATCTGTCACGTTCCGAATCAATCTGACAATCTTCGAAAGAAGTAGCAGCATATAAATGTTCTTGAAACCGTGAACATTTATCGTTATTAAGATACTCCAGATCCAATAAAGAAGTTGAAGCTTTTTGAAGATTCCTACGATGATAATATTGATCGTTATTATACCCTACTTCGTAGCCATCGCTTTGGACAGGAGAGCCGTTGCTGGCCGTAGGGTCAACCGCTTCGACACTATTCCTGTCCCATAACCCGTTTTTTGACGACAATGCAGACGAAGAAAGGACCGTTTGTTGTTTTATTGCTCCTTCTACGGGTATTGGTGCTTTTGGAGATTGATATATATTTTCGGTTGGTGGTAATGGTACAACATCCGGTTGATTGAAATTTGCTTGTCTTTGTCTTTTAGCTTGTCTCTTTTCGGGTGTTAAGTATTTCTTTTTCTTCCATGATAAACTATCACTGGTATCGTCGTTTAGAGAATGACTACTGCCTAAGAAACTAGATTCCTTCAAATTCGATCTTAATTTAGCTTCGTATATTTCCCGAAGACTACCGTAGCCCCGTCTTTCTAAAGGATCGTAATCATTTTGCTCGAGATTATCGTCGCTACGAAAACTACCTTTACTTTTTAGTAATATCTGTGCTGGTCTTTCCAAAGAATCCATAAAGATTTCGTTGATCGTTTCCTTCTCCGTACTTATCTCATCATTAATCTTTAATTTCATTGGTTTCCTATCCAAAGTATCCGGCTCGTATTCGGATTCATCTTGTTTGACATAATTATCCGGTGAGTCTTGTACCTTGATCGTCAAATGTCCAGGATTTTCTGGTTCGTATTGTATATCCGGACCAGAATCGTCGCTACCAGCCGGACTTACGTATCCATCGTTCACGTAAACTTCGCTCACTAAGGAATAGACTTCTGATTTTTGCACGATTAATTCTGGCAAAGCATTGTAATAATTTTTTTCCAACACGTTCTTTTTCAATTTGGAAAGTACAGATTCACCAGTTTGACCATTGATTACTGCATTCTGTATCGTCAATTCCTCGTCCAAAGGAAGAGCCGTTGATAGAGTTGGACTCGATTGATCTATAGATTCCGGCGAGGTAGACGATTTCCTATTATATTTCAAACGTTCCAAACTATCGACTTCGTAATCGTTCATCTTTACCGACTTCGAATAATGTTCCAATACTTTAGCGTCTACCATCTCACGAATCACAGCATCCATTATCCGTTTCGTTGTATTTTTCGTAGCTGGCAATTCGTTTATCATATCTGGAAGTCCACCTTTGGATTTAGTTATTCTTTCATTAGCATTATTATCTTTCTTATGAAAATCTCTTTCTACATCTTTTTTAGATACTTTATTGTCGTTGACTTTGTCAATTTTTTCTTTCTTTTCGATCGCAGCATTTTCTTCCATTTGTTTGATAAAGGAATTTTCTATAGCTTTTCTTACCTTCTCGTTAACTATATCTTCGGCAATGAAATTATTTTCTTTATTACTATTACATTGCTGAATGTAACTCGAGTTTTCGAACATAGATTTTGTCGATCTTTTGGAGAAGACGCTATAACGATCGTCGTTTTCTATAATTTCACTCCTAGCAATTGGCTGATGAACGTTTCTCGAAATTCTAAAGATCGATGAATCGTCTTGCCAAGAGAACGAACATTTTCTCGTTTCTTTGTGAAATTCTAGGAAATCGCATTTTGCTAATTCTTTCACGTATTCGAAATTTTCGACGAAAGTTTTCTTATCGTTGTGACAATTCTTTTGTTCTCGTTCGATCTTTTCCAGCCATTGCAATCGATTTGGTTTAACGTCTTCCAACCAAGCTCGAACTTTACTTTCACCTGGACTAGGCTGATCGTTTCTTGGAAATATCGCTAAATTTTTATAAGAGTTTGCACAACCCGGACAGCCCGTGCATCTCAACGATTTTGCCGACTTTGTCGATTTCGTCGATTTCGTCGGCACATTTTGGGACGAACTCGAAATCGATTTTTCCCGTTGTTCTTCTAGTTGCTTCTGTTTGTTAGTTGAATTACTACGTTCCGCGTCACTTTCTTCCTCCGGAATACCTATTATAAAAGAAATATATATATATACAGGATGTTAAGAAAGTTCTAAAGTAAAAAATACCGATGAAAATCTTACCAACGAGAGTAGGAACAAATTTTTTAGCAGCCATCTTATGTTTCGCGATAGAAATAACTTCGCGAATTTTGAGAAGAAATTCTATTGCTGCTGGAGGTGGAGACTACAAAAATCTAATATTAGAATCGTTCGATTGATTCAATGAAAAATGTTAAAAGCTCGAAAAAACTTACCAGTAACAATTGCCTATCGAAGTACGCAGGATTGAAGTATAATTTTCTTCGTTGAGTACCCGGAAGTACCGGTACTTCTTGCTGATGAGAACTATCTACTGTTTCAACTATTCTAACATCCTCCTCGGGTAATCTCTCTCCAAGCATTGAACCAGATCCAAATACAGTTTCCGAATGGTCTAGATATACATAGCGCGGGTGAATGATTGCAGAAGTAAACTGGCTCTACAAATTCAATGCCACATATCGATACAAAATTAATTTCATTATTACTCATTTGCGTCTATTATTGTATGCGTTATTTCTCTATACGAACATGTTCACAATTTTGTTCTTCATCGCTCTGAACCAATTCGTCTCCTAATTCGTTCTCGGTCAAAACACTGTTAGTATCATTTTCCAAATGCCTCGATGCGATTAACAGTGGATTGTTTTTGATGAAACCACCGCTAATAATGCTACTAGCAACACCTTCCCTTGGACCAGGTAACGGAAGTTCCGGTTCTTCGATCGATTTTCTCTTTCCTCTTCTGCTATGAAGATATAACGATACGCTAGCTACGTATATGATAGCTAGAATGACAGAGGAAAGACCAATGGCAGCGTATTCGGTAGCCGAGAGTCCTTGAGAAACTTGAGAAGTCGATGAAAATATTATTTCTCGAACGTCTGAATAAATGAAAAGAGGGAGAAAATGAGAGAGAATAGATTTTTGGGAAAAAAATAAAAATTCGATAAATTATTTCGATAAGGAAGTTTAAAATACGAACTGCTTCTCGATGGCGATCCAGCGACTCTAAATGCAACGCAAGGTGCAAAGACGCCAGCAGCAGTATTGTTTTCTCGCGGTGATGCATCTCTGCATATAAGGTTGGCGATTACTACTCGACCTTCCGCGGCATCTCTTAATCCGCTTTCACCGATCCACTGTGTAATGATTCTTAATATTAATAAAATAATATAGAAAATACGACGATAATAATATATATATATATTAAACCAACCTGAAGAAAAGTTCTCCCTTCGTCGCGAAACAATCTGAATGGTGGTTCCGTATTTGATAGATTTCTCAGTTCCGACCATCCCGATTTTCCTAATTGTCTCGCTCCTGTTATTCCACAAACAGGAGTAGTTACATCTGTTATCAAGAGAAACGAAATTACGAAATGACGTAATTATATTGACATTAATATCGACAAAATCGCGTGGATGTACCTTTGAAACGAATTTCAGCATGCGGATAAATAATTTGACCACGCTGGGGTAGAAAAACGTATGGCACTCGCTCGATTAGACCCGAATTACTAAGAAAACCAGCAACACTGCATTCTGAAATTTCATCGTACAAGCAATTATTCGATTCGTTTGATTTTAGTAGGTCGAATTTTCCTTCATCGGGGTATATCATTGCAACCGGTCGTCATTAATTATCGATATCTCGCGACAAGCGACACGATCTATCATTTACGTATAGAGAGAAGATAGATATACGTATATACGTATATAAAAGAGATAGCTTCCAGTTTCCGTCGCTGTGTCAGGGTCGAATGGCAACGCGATCTTTAAGGTCGCAAGGTCAACCGAGAGAACTTCAAATGACTCTTTTCGTCGGACCAAGTTCGCCAATCGTTTATCACTCGACAGTTATCCGATTTCCTTACATGGATCGTTCATCGTGAGCCTAGAAAGTCACAAAGTGGATATGGCCCTAGTCGATTAGCATACGCGCGACACGAGCTCGTGCTGAGAAATGAGATTTCGATTAAATCCTATTCCATCTGTTTGACCTTTTTTTTCCTTATTATTAATAGGATTAATAACGTTTAACGCGATGGAATTTTGTCCCAATTTAGTAACTTCGAATATGCATAAAACATTTGTCTATATATTACCGTATAGTTTGGGACGGAATCATTTATCGATATTAATGATTCGTATTAACGTTAACTGCCACGAATCCTGCTGAATCCTGTTTGGTAAAGCGGTAAATCCTGCTTGGCACGTAGAAACTTACTTCGACCATTCGACGAATAAATAATTTGTATTCTGTGTACCTATCTACCTGGTCGTTGAGCGTACCGCTTCGCGAGAAACGGCAAAAATTTCCGTCTCGGACTTTATGCGACCGCTCAATAAAGGATCATATCGGTAAACGCGACTCGCATTTTCATCTTAATACCCTGCTATACTAAAAACGTACGATTCGATTTAATCTAAATATATTTTATTTACATCTCTCTTATCTCTTATCATTTCGCGTATTTTATCATTACCTCGAATTAAAGTAACGCTGACAATATTGATTATTCTAAGATAACAGCGACGAAGATACTTTCATCGGATAAAATAGTTTTCATTTTATACATTTACCACTTCTAACGTAAAGTTACAATGAATTGTTTGCAGAATTATTTGCTATTCGATCGGATAATGTAAATCCAAGCAATTTATCTATCACTCGAAAGCTATAAATCTTCCTTCCTACATTCCAAAGTACTCTCATTGTCCGTCTAGCGTATAGCCAATCAACGTTGAAAAATAGCGAGGAGGAATTAAATCAAATAAAAAAGGCACTCGGAGAGTATTTTCTCGAATCATCTATAAATTGGAAACTAAGTACTAAATATGTACTTCGTGAAATATTTATGAAACACCCTATGCGGATAGGATCCCAAGATCGCATTAGGATCTTTTTGATAATGGCAAATAATCGATCGGAGAGAGTCGAGCTTGTAAGTAAGTCACCTTTAAGTACCGCAAGCTAACCCGACTTATCCTACCATCTCTTCTTTCTTTCTTTCTCTTTGTATTTCTCTCTTTTATTCGCTCTTTACCAAAGTCCTCGTTGATAACTGTAAATATTCAGTCAAAATTAGATGTCAATTTAAATGTAAATTTAACGAAAAACTTATATGGAATAATCTCAAAAGATCTTTTTCCTTCTTTTTCCTTCTACTAATGATAAGTAAATACTAGACACGACAAAAGTACATTTTGTATAATGAAACAAAATGAATTTGTAATTAATTTTAAAATGTACTTTTCCGTGCTGTGCGAAATAATTAAAAAGGTTTCAATCTGTAGAAGATTGCACTTAATTTCAAGTTGTTTCATTTTCTTCTATCTTTTTGTACTCTTCTGTAATTGCAAGATCCTCGAGGTACTTTCATACGTACATATATCTCGTATGTTCTTTGACGACGCGACGACGACTCTATAGAAACTTGCCCAGACATTTTTACATTATGATAATTAATTACTTACACTGTAATTAACAAAGTTATTTATCTCTCTTTCTTTTCTTTTTTACCCGTTGCGATCAATTTTTTTCAAATTTCTCCCGAACCGTTAACTCGACTGCAGTTTTTCTTTACTATTATTGCATACCCATTGGAAAATGAGAGAGAGAGAGAGGGAGAGAGAGTTATCATTTAATCGAATTATCTAACATTCGTAGCGCATTCGTAGCGATGCTTCATTTTATTCTAATATTTTTGATCTTGATTAGATATTACCGAGAGAACGGTATAATTTATTAAAAATAAAGACAAAATATTATTTCGAGAAAAAAATTAAAGAAAATAAGATCTCGAACGCGTTCTCACGATATACATGTATATAGACAATATTATTCGGTGAATTGACGCATAACAAAATACCTTAACGCTATGATCTATCAAGCAAAACACCCTATCGGCACACTTCGATCATCTATTATGCGGAAACGTCTTTGAAAAACTTATTTTACGGGTCAATTTTTAATTGATAGTTACAGTTTCATTTATTATAAGCGGATGGAATTTATGATGAAATTTATGATGAAATTTATGAGCAACTTTGAATAAAATTACAATAACTTAACTTTGATACGACTATATTTGAAATACTTAGATGCGTTGATTTTCTTTATTTTTTCTCTCGAAAACATTAATTTAAGGTAAAAAGATGAATCGAACACAGTCGATTACGTCGCCGACCTTGAAATGACGAATTTAGATAAATTTCCCAAATTCTAATATCCTTCATATATTTAAAAGGTTAGAATTAAAATTCAATTGGTCGGCTGTCTTTCAACGAATATCTTTATAAATTGGAATCTTTATAAAGCCATACGATAAATCCTTTTCTCACGATAGAAACACGTAGTTTTGACGGAGAAAGAAATATTTACGCGAGTCAGGTGGCACGTTCGTACATAAGTAGCTAACTGTTAGATAGCTTGAAATTAAGTCCCACACTCGTATATGTATATATCTACATATACAGGTATATCACTCAGAAATAGAGATGTTACAGAATTATGTCATTACTGGAGCAATTCCTGTCTAAAGCGAAAGACAATTACAGTAGTTTTGAATCTTAAACGTGATACTTTTACGCAACATTTGTATTTTGACGATTAATATTCGTTTGAAGTGTAAACATAATTGAAATCGATAAAATGATATATCCATTATTATTTTAACGAGGGACGAAATTTCTAATAAATCCTTCATTTATTTTGTATTCAAGGTGATCGATAATATTTTGGATGTATTATTGGGATTTTCGTTTAAATATTCCTTCTTGACAGTTTCTCTAAGATGTCCATCTTTCTTTTTTTAAAAGAACGAGTCAGATGACAATAAGTTGTCGATCGTTTAAATTTAACTTACGCTCGAGTCGTATAACGTAAGATTGGTCGGGCAAGCGAAGAAATTATAAATTGATGGCTACAGTCCTGATGTAAGATCAGCTATGAGGTCAGTGATTGGATCGCCAAGTATTCACCCTTAGTCTGGCAACGGGTTGCGTTCGTGCTCGATTATGGTTCGGAAGATTTGCTTGGTCTCGATGCGTGCTTCCAAAGATACAGTTAACATTCTACACTCTCAATATTCTATCGCGAAAACACTCGATTATCATCTTATACGAGATCTTACAAATATACCGCATAACTGTTTTGCGTGACAAATTATTCAAAAGAAGAAAAAATCGTAAGTGATTGGTAAGTTTGTTTTTAAATATGTACGCAATCAATCGAAATGAAGAGAAACCGAAGTAGCGAGTTATTTAATCATTTGTCTTATAATGTTGCGAACGTGAAATAATTCGATAGAAAATATTAAGTGCAAATGAATATAAGATCGATTTATCGGGAAACGAACATTGGAAATATGTATCTTTTTCTCTGGCTCGCGAGAAATATAACGAGGGTTTAAGTATATCGCATTACATTAATTATTTGGATGTCGAAAAGTATAAGGTGAAAAAGGTACCTCCCATCCTAATTCTACGTTACGAAGACGCCCCATCGCATCAATATTACCGTTCGGTTTCAATATCAACCCATCCTGGAGCATCTCTAATTGTAAATCAGTGTCCAATTAGTTGAATCAACCTCAAAGAAGAAAGATGAACAATATATAATATGCCGAATAATATCGATACCTTCTCTTTGAATTAATTTCGATATTACCGTTAATCGAACGTTCTTTATGTTAGTTGAAAAATACGACTACCTCGAAGAAGAACGACTCAATGATAAAATCTTTTCACTTGTTTTCGATCATTTTGTCAATTAAAATAATTATAATTATAGAGTAAAGTGATTTGTAATTGAAATTGGACAAAAAATACCAAAATTATCTTAATGAATGTTAAGTGTATAGTATATATACTTACATAATGTAAATGTTTTCACAAATTTGCATCAATCATTAAGAGTCGAGAAATGAAATTATCTTAATGGTCGATTCTACCTCCTTATTTTTCAACAAATGTGCGCTCGATATATATAATAATAAATATAATAATTATATTAAATACAGAGTTTGAAAATAATATAATAATGAATTTGCTTTTAATTTAATGAATACTTATTGTCAACTTTTGTTAATTCTCGAAGGAGATACGTAAAACATATTTACGAGCTAACGAGGCGAGATTAAACGCGTATATTTCGCGGAAGCGATAGTCTTTTAAAAGGCAAATTCATGCGTGGTTCTCGCTCATGATGATAGTCATTTTTTAACTTAGCCTTTTCGTACATCGATCGTAAAGTTTTTATTTATATACCTTATTAAGAAATGTTCGCCGATAGGATCGAAACATGCACGAGATCGTTACGTTACTCGTTCCTTTAAAACGTCGCACGACATAATCCATTTTCATTTTATCGAGTTGGAAGGGAAAATTACAAAAATGATCTAAACCTTGACTCGGACCTTGGGCATCAAAATGAAAAAGGATGAACTTGTATAGCTCTCTCTCTCTCTCGCGTTGCATCCTTTGTATGCAAATGTCACGGCATTCAAAGGAAGATTCGACGATCGTATCGAGTCGGAATATGGCCAGAAGGCGTTTCGAGAAAGAAGACGATGCAATTGTTGTTGCTTGTTTTGCTCGAACAGTTGGAGCAATCATTTTCAATGACGCGCTTCGATTGAAAACGGTACATACGGAAACGAAAAGAGGACGAAAAGAGGACGAAAAATGCGAAGAGAGGTAAGGGGATGAGTTCGCGTCGGTCCAACAATTCCTTTTCCTTCCTTTCCACTCTAAAGCCCTGCATCTACGAATATAATGCAATTTTTCTATGTCAACTATTGTAACAACATTTAAATGTAAGTATAATAAAAAGGTGATATCAAATTAGACCTAAACATACGTATTCAATCATGTTTGATGAGAGTGCAATATTCGAAGGGAAAGAAATGAAACTTCTTTTTAAGACTTAAGGTTGTTATATGCATAAGGAAGATGAAAGGGTTACTTGAATATTATTGCTTTCTTTGGCGGTACGCGTAATTCGGATCGCCGTTAAATTGTTCCTCTCTCTCTCTGTCTCTCTCTCCTTATCTTGCCGTACAATTTGTCCAAATTAGTAGGTTACAGGTTGTTCTTCCTTTATGCATACACTTTCAGGATGTAGTCATGACGAGTTTTCACATTGCATCGAATAAAAAATGAATTTTGTATCTTTACTTTTTTCACTCTGATATTTCTGTAATATTATATAATTTTAGTTACGATAATAATTTATGAAAATGATGTTACCATATTACCCTGACAGGACCTGTTATAAATTTGAAAATGATTTTTTTTGTTGGAATTCGAGCGCTTAACGCATGTTTACGAACATCAATGAACCGAACTTTTTGTTGGCTATTTCGTTGAGCGAGAAGGTATCATTATCAAAACGCTATGTGTCGCGCGATACTTACTTGCGAGGAGAGGGCTTTTGAAATTCATCTCTCGCGTGTACATGCTCGTGTAAAAGCAAAAAAGTCAACGCACGAGTAAGAGATCTTCGGGTACGACGTTCCATGTAATAAATCATTTATTTATGAACCAACATTGAATATCTTTTTGGTAATAAGACAGTTAAATCTATATATACACGTAACTTTTGGTTACGATAACACGATTGCCATCTATCAATAATGCAAATTGATGTTGCAAAATCGAAGATTTATGTTGATCAAATGTAATCATGGAAATATTTTATTTTCATATTTCATCGTATATTTCAAATCTTGATATTTTGGTTTAATTAAATAATTCGTACTTACCATGGATATCGTTTACGCAAATTTGTAAATCTTCCCGGAAAATCGGTAAACTGTCGTTGCATTGACAGGAACAGGAAGTGTTGAATGGCGAAAGAGTTAACGTCGAAGGATTGCTGGATAAAGATCTGGAGGTTCCGCTGCTGAGCACTGTACAAGTTTCTGTACACGTACCTACCAAGAAATAAACTTACCAATAGAAAATTATTGTTTTATCGAGTGAGATAAATGTGAACAAATTATAGATATAATAAATATAACAATCCAAATATATATTTATATTAAAACAGTGTTATTTAATAATAATAATAATTAATATAAAGTTTATCGTTTTATGGTTACCTTCGAACGTAAAGATGTCTCCATTGGAATGTCTGGTAACCATAAATTCCAGGCCATGAGCAAAACGCAGAAGATCAAAAAGGCTCGCTAGAACGAGCGCTAGGAGACGCATTTTACTCCCTGCATTCTAGAAAAACCATAAAGAAAGAGAATACTAACTATTTACTTGTCTATACAAATAAATTCATAAATAATCAAAAGAAAAATGAACAGAAATGCGGACGAAAAGTCTTTAAGTCTTTAGTAAGAAGAAGATAAAAAAAGAACATAAATTTGTTACGGCGAGAATACCGAAGGCTTCCAATTAAACATCCGAGAGAGAGAGAGAGAGAGAGAGAGAAAGAGACCGAGACCGATGGCACACGTATACGAAGATTTCTTAAACGATCGATAAACCTGAAAATTGTCTCTTTCGATTACGTAGCACTTCACATTCTTTCTCGTAAAAGAGGTGTCCATTTTTCTGACGTTTCTTATCTATACAGCCACCGTATTTTACTCGACCACCCGACCGAATATGACACTCGTTAATTTATTTATTTCTACTTTGCGACATCCGTTTGTAATCAAAATGTAAATTATTTATTATAAATAAATTGTTCCTCGCGATAGATTTGAACGATGATCGAACGTAAATTTACGATAAAAATGTATTCGAAGACAATTGGGGGAGGGGGGAGTGATTTTACAAAGAATCGTATTAGGTAAGAAGAAGAAATAAATTTGGATAAAGGAATTCGAAAGATGTGCCTTCCTTGTAGGTAGACCGTAACCGGTAAAACAAGTCACGGAAGACAAACTTGCGTCTCTATGTCCTTATTTTTCTTTCCTTCTTTCATCGAATTACTCTTAAGAGAGATTCCGATACTCTGCTAATTATCGGTCGAGCGCGTGTTCAAACTCTTGAACACTTTCTTCTTATCGATTCACCTTTGGATTCACCTTTCGACGTCGAGAATGAGTCGATTAATCATCACTCTTGCCAATTGGTGATCGGCAAGATTCGGGGGGGGGGATCGATATGATCCCTAAATTCGCGCTCGACGTTGGTCGTTCTAAGAACTCGCGCAAATTTATCAAATTCACTTGGGAAAAGCAACTTTTCGGATGGCCCGTATATTATTATAATGTATCATTTTGAAATTATAAATATGAAAATAGGAGAAGAGAGAAGTAGGATATAAAAAATATGACAAGATCTCGTGCAATAAATCTGTCAACGTATTCGCGAAAATTTATAAGTCCGGAACATGCCTACGGCTGTTTAATTGCAACGCGTTCAGCTTCATATATATTTGTCTTTTTTTTCGCTAATAAATTTATGCATTCCTTTGCTTCGAAAAAAATTCAAATAATAATTATAATATAATTGTTACATTATTATATTAATGGTTATTATTTGGACTTGGATTTCTATACCTATTACTAAAAGAAACATTGATAAATCGTGTGTCAGAAGGAGGATAAATAATTTTCATACGCTAAGAGAGTTGTTCCGACGAGAAGAGTGTCTCGTTATCATCCAACAACACGTACCATTTTTAAGCTCGTTCCTCTTCCAAGTGATATCATCAACGCTCTCTTCTCGTAAAAAATAAAATAAGACGGTAGAGAGGGAAGAGAACTCTGCTTTCTTTCTTCTTCTTTTTCTTCTTTTTTCTCTTTCACTTCCCGTTTGAAAAGTCAAATTACAAGATACCGCAAAAACACTTGCCTGCCATTCACAGTCGGAATAAAAGGATGGAGGAAAGGCAAAGGGTCTGCGTGTCAAGAAAACTACTTGAATAATGCTTTTTTTATTCTTTCTTTTTGTTATTTCCCGTCAAGAAGGGGAGAAACCAAAATGACAATATCTTAATAATCCTCGAAATGACATAACAACATACTCGCGCAAGTTTCTCTCGATCTTATCTTTAAATCGACCTAAAGTATGGTCCATAAGGACGACCATTAGGACATCAGATTTAATTGATAATATATTAACATTATAATAGTTCATAAAAGTGAAGAATTACGATCGCCTTAAGGGTGGTCCTGGAAAGTGCTGGAATTTCAAACTTTTTTTTCCTCGGTTTACAGTTACCAAGTTTCATTATTTTTTCGTGCATTCAATCGAACATTGTTATACGCAACTTAAAAGATCATTTAATATCTTTAAAAATGAGATACAAAAGAAAGCTATGAATATTTGTATTTTTTTATACTTGACACGATGTTTCGAGTATCGAAAAAAAGTTTGACAGATTTATCCTACGACGTAGTAGAACAATACGCTCACCGTTAGACCGTTATATCCATTCAAGAGACTTCCTACTTAAAAAAAAAAAGACTATATTTTGCCCCGATCAAATAGGAAAAGATAGATTTAGACAGAGAGAAGGAGAGTACTCTCCTCTCTCGCAATCGAAAAATCGCAATCGCAAATATAAAATTAAAGAGGCGAATTTTGCGAAGATATCGGTAAATTATAATGAGTATGGTTGGAATACGCATTGCACATTGGAGATTAAGCTCAAGTGCAAGAACGAGCCGCGAAGCATAAGTATGTAAATGAGCTCAAACATGATATTTAACGGTTGCACATGCAAAATCGACCGATCATTATCGTTCGTCCGAAATCGATGCCAATGAACTCATACCCCTTTTTTCCTTTTTTCCTTTTTTCTTTATTTCTTAATCTTTAGTTACTTCCCTTAGACCTTTTTTTTCATTTGTATTTTATTCTTCTATTTTTAAGATAGTTAGTTGGTGGTTTTCAAATTACTTACTGGGCGTGTCCAATCGCAAAATAATGTAACATATATGAACCAAAATGACACCTAACGAATTAATTAGCCAGACGTTCATAGCTATTTATTCTTTATATTAATATAGATTTTAAAGAAAACAAAATTATATTTTGATATAAAGAGTAAGAATCTTCGTTTATAAAAGAAATTCGAAAGCTACTGTTTAAACTTACAAATTACACGATACGTCTTGGAAATCGGTTGATTAATAGCCACTGGTTAATAGTCATCATTATCGGGATGGTAACGATAATTCGTTTGATTAAAGTTCCACTCGACGACGTGAATTCTCATCGTTTCCGAACTTGCATCATTCCTCTGCGATTATCATGATAAGTCGATGAACAAAAATCGATTTCTTTTTTTCAAATTTTTCGATCAATCTCCACCAAACCTATACTCGATTAAGCGTGACCGTTAAGCATGCAACGATAGTCAACTCAAATTCAAATGAACGAAATTCAAATAAAAAAATACAAACGTAAAAAGAATAAATAAAACGTATAAGAAAAGAGTCGAATAATTATCGTCTCGTTAGATTTCATCGTCTAAGGAAAGTTTGAAGAAAAATCGAGGAAGGTAAAGAGTTTCCTTTCTCTCTCTTTCTCTTATATTATAAAAAAACAAAAAGTATAGGTAAACGCGAAGGGAGAGACTCGCGTTAAGTTCGACAGTCAAGTATGCTCGAGAGAGACGTCTTGTATGTATATGACTCGAAGAACGAACGGTTTGCTCAATAAACGGATGGTCTGTTTGTATGCCATCTATACACTGACAAAAAATATCTACTTTTGCTTGATTTTTTATCCTTTTTTATCATTTTTTATTATTTATTTTTAGACCGCGAATATCTCATTTATTATATCTTAAAATACATAAAATATACATATACTCTACGTCAATATATTTATTATTATCATTATATATATATAGATATAATATTATTATATTTTTATTATATATTATTCTTAATGTTAATATACTTATATATACTAAAGTGTAGATTAAAAATGTGACTATTATGCTAGAGATATTCGAATGAAATTATTATATTAATTATATGAGAGTATAGGCAAGTATATATTTGTGCGTACATTGGCGAGTAGAAAAATGTCAGGTAATAATTAGAAAGCAAAAAGACACGAGAAGAGGGCTACGCTTTGAATAAAATCGTTTCTCGTGTCTCGAGTTCATTCATCTTTCGCGCTCAATTTCATCCTGCCCAATACCATATACTTTGCATATATAGATACCTAAGTACGTCTATACATATATGTGTAAATATATATTTGTCACAAAGAATAATTGAAAATATACGAATCATCCATCGAAATAAATCTTAAAGACAGAGATAACGGATCTTTTCAAGTCGGTTTAACGAAATCCAACTCTGCGTCCGATTCATTGGTTTCGTTTCTAATACCCATGAGAAAGAAAAATCTACAGAATTCGAACTATCTTCGAATGAAACGTAATCTCAATTGTTCGCGAAGGATAATTTTGAATTTTCAAAAACGAAGCGGAATTCTAAATAGTTTTTAACATACCAGTACAGTTGCTTGTACTATAATAGTATAATAATTGTATTCTAGACGAACGCGTATATGTTCGCATAATGAAACGAAGTACACAGGCCTAGCGTTTATATTAAAACTCTATCAACTTAATAGCTAATGACGGAGGAAGAGAAGATGACCAATTCGAAATAGAAAGGATACATACCATCGAGAATTACAGTTGAACATAGGCCAAGTGCATATCTAAGTATATCTAAGCGCAGTTGCGCGCAGGTGTGCGCAGTTGCGCACAGTTGAGCGAACCTGAAGGTAGTATGCTCACTGGTCGTCAGGAGGATTACGAATAACTCGGATGCCCTAAGCGCTTGTATTATATTCCTCGTCGTGCCTAAGCTTCCGACACGCTCGATCATCGTCCTTGGAAATCTTTCAATTCTATCTACAATACTATATTGTATATAATACATACCTTTTTGTTTCTTAGCTACGATTAAACGGTTTCGTTTCGTTAACGATCGAAATCATTTTGTTTCATTTTTCATAATTCATTTGGAAACGGAACTCAAGGAAGACGGCACGAGTCGCGTCGTTAGTTTAATAAATTTCCTTCAATTATTCCTGTCGTCGTCGTCGTCGTCGTCGTCGTCGTTTCATGACAAGCTTGAGGTTTAGCAAGAAGAAAGGCAGGGGAGGGAGCGAGAGGTAATTCGAGTTGCTTCTTATTGTTCGAGAGTTAAACGGCTAGAACGTGTGCGAAATTCTAACGAAGACACCTTTCGCTAATCATTTTCTTGGCGTCACCATTTTATGTCATTTCCAAGTAAAACTCGGAACTTCGTGTCCAATTACTTTTCTCTTCGTTAGAACGAGTCATTTCCAACGGTAATTATCTATTTACTCGCGTCAGAGATTGATAATTTACTTTATAAATTCTTTTCTACAAGTTTATCCGCACGTGCGTACTATTCTTGTCATTTTACTTTCCCTTAGACAGGAGTTCCTCACACCTATCCAAAAACCGTACCCACGTTGCTTCATTTCAATCATCCGTGTTATTATATTTTATAAACAATTGTTCCAATTATTCATTTTCTATGAAAAAATAGAATTTTGTCGATTAGACGATATACGAGATATACATAGAATTTGATGGTTAGAGAAAAAAAATGTAAAATGTATAGAAGGAAGAGGAAGATCCTCATCAATCGGACGATGGCATCGGAGTCACGGCACGAGCCGTATTACCGCGATACATTCTTACGAGTCCGTTCGCGAGATAAAAACGGGCTATAAAACGGTGTCTATATAGACAACAAAAAATCTTCTTTTTGCTCTTCGAACGGAACTATGTGTTTAGCGTAATGATCCTAATTGCATAAGTGTTTTAACATCGAAGAGTGACCAAACACATTTTCTTTTATTTTTTACATTTATATTACAAAATATTATTTAATATTATATTATTATTATATTGTATCGTTACACTGTAAATTAATAATGTAAATAAAGTAAATAAAGTTAATTAAATGTTATCGCGATATTTATTATTAACTTTTCTTATTTCTTTCAAAGATATAAAATAATTTGTTTTTATAAACTTTACGTTGTTTGTAAAAACGAAAATAAATGTTGTCGATTCGTAATGGTTATTACACGGCTGTTTGCCGAACGTTTCGCATGATTTTCAACGCATTACTATGGGAATATTATGAGAACGCATTTCTGTCAAGTTTATTACAAGTTATTTATAAAATACATCTTTATGTTTTTTCCTTTTTATTATTATCTATATAAAATAAATGAAAAAAAAAAAAAAAAAAACAATAATTCAACGATAACAAATAAAAGAATCAATTTATACGCGTTTCGATCTCCGATACTATCGATATTTGAATAATTAATTAATTCATTATTTACAAATACATGAGTTTTTGCGAATAATGCATGTTTACCTTTTTGCTATATCTATATTTAAATTGTGCGTGTAAAAGAAAGAAACGGTAAAGCATAAGTTTATACTTCGTAAAACCACAAAAGTATACGAATACTTATGATTAGAACGATTAGAATGAATTTGAAATAACTGCTGTGGTCGTACAAGTACGCGACTTAATAATAACAGTTATTAATATGATAATAAACCTTACATCATAATGAAAGGCTCGTAAGCTGTATGATTGTTGGAAAACCACTTTGTTTGAGTTAACGAGAAAATTTCTCGCAACGAGCGAAATGAAGAAATGCTGACAAAAATTTTGTTAAAAATTTCTATTATATTTGAGAAATGCTTCTTTATAACAATGAATACTTTCTTGTCTTATTTTTTGTTCTTTTTAATTACTTTTTAATTAATTTAATTCTATTTAGTAATTTTCTCACAAATAATAAAATCTTATTATACTGGTGTATATTTTGGAAACTGTGAAGGGTCTTGTCTTTAGTTCATTCAACTCTTAGTCAATCGATCTTACGTGTTTTTTGAAACGTTATCTACATTAATATTTTCGAAAGTTTTAATTTACAGAGCTTCTGAAAATAAGTAAGTATTCATAATAAGATGATTCATATAGAGTTATTTCTTCTCGTAATATTCTTCGAACGTACATAATTTCTCGAAATGAACTAAAAAAAAAAAGAGAAACAAAATACGAAATTCAATGAATCAAATAATCGAAAAAGTAGTTTTATGCGATTCATTTCCATTCGCAAACATTACCTTTCAAGCTGAATTATTCGAATTATTTATGCACGTATATATACGGATAACTTTCTTGGTTCAATAATCATTGCTACGTCCTTCCATTTTTTATTACCTCTATCGACAACTCTATATATCATTTCTCTGATCAGCCGGAACGGTTCAATGGCATTTACGATTATTATTCGAGATAATTTGTTAAATTGCTTTTTTATACACGCGTACGATTTTTTTTTCTTTAATTCAAAATTGGTACTAGATATTATAAGATTTTGGACGAGCAAATATTTCATTTGCAAATATAATTTCGGATCAAGTTTTATATTATATATATATACATATATATATATAAATATTTTGTCATTTTATATGACAAAAATGCTATCCCAAGATGCATATCTTTTCTCAAAGTCATTTTTGTACGAGATTTGAAAGTCGTCTCTATAATTTTATTTATTACATTTGATAATTATATTATTAATAAAAGAAGAAGAAAATTTCTGAAAGAGAAATGAAGAAACAGACTTTTGAATCTTACTTGTACCAATATAAATTTGTCCTTCTTTTAAAATTAGATATCGGATGTAGTAATTCGGTGTGCCTTCTTAACAAATTTAGTATCTTATTTATTTATAAAATAATCATACATCTGTTATTATGCGATTTGGTAGAATAAAATTAATATCAAGGAACCTAATTAATTCTTATACCTATATTATAAAAGAGTATACATAAACAAGACTCTATTGAAAAGACGATTTTTTATTTCTTTTACTTGCTAAGGTGTCAAAACTCGCACTGTTGGGAACAATATTCATTGAAATGAAAGTAAAAGAACAAAAAAATAAAGTAAGATGTAGAAAAGAAAGAGATAAGATAAAAGATGCCGCTTTTTGTAAGATTATTTGATGGGTGCCGTGTCATAAACGAAATTATAAAAAAGGGATACGTATAAAACAGCTACAATCACAGAAAGTTGTTGCGATATTAATAAAAATATGAATGTATAGAAAGAGGAAGGAGAACGGAAGAGTATGTTAGTAGAGGAGGCGTAAAAGGAAATGGAAGAAGAAAGATAAGAAAAATTTCGGTAAATTCTCAATAAATGTGAGAAAGAGAGAAAAATATATGCGCGAAGACGAGTTTTCGAAGGTACTTTACTCTCCCGATCAATTTTTTTTTTTTAAACATGATACTTTCGAGGAATTGTTATTACGTCCCTGCTGTTTGTTAATGGCTCTTGGATGGAATCCGAAAGATGACCAGTTATCGTACCAGAATTTGCGTGCATATTTTCAAAGAGTGCTTGTTATATATAAAATAATATGTATGTAAGCTTCAAAATATGTCTTTGCAATATCTTTTATTATGGAATTGCAAGTTTTGCAAAAATTCACAAACGTGAAATTTTAGATTGTATATATGAAATATATGAAAAAGTTAACTCTTCGTCGAGTTAATCAAAATTCGCGTCTTTAACGCCTTTTTCGAATTAACAGGACATGCTTTCTGTCTTTTGTTTTTTCCAACGGATCATTTTACTAACCGTACCCATCGTTGCTTGACTTTAATGATTTCATGGAAACTAGCATTTCAACGTGGTTAGGCCATTGACTATATTTCTAAAGTTATCTTATTTTTTGTTCGCTAAATTTTGATGGTAGTAAAAAATATTCCTAACTATCCTATTAAATGAACTTAAAATCATATATAAATAGCAGGCCATAAACAATTGTATAATATTAAAACCACCACGCTTGATTCTAATTCAGCTATCGCAATAATTAAATAAATACGTAACTATCTTCTTCGTTAGCTCGCGAAAAAGAGACATATCTGACATATCACGAGAGACTTTACGATATTGAATGTATATTTAAACAGTTAATTCTAAACAATTGTATTTAATAAAAACAACAACATTACACTCTAATCCAACTATTTCGATGATCGAAGAAAATGAGTATTTATTGTCTAAGAGATTGGTCACAAAATGATTTCTCTAATTAACTCGCAAAACATAAAATATACAAAATACTTGACGTGTTAAGAATCTTTCGACAGATCTTAAAAAGTTGTATAAATTCTTGAATATTTTATTTTTTATTAAATGTTCCTCTCATTTTGTCATACACATTCGAATTTCATGGTTATTCGTCAGTTTTATGATCATTAGAAAAATCTTCCGTATTAAGTTCTTGAAGTTTTGGGCGTTTGGCTGAAAGATTTGAAACGATTCCGTACATTGCGTTTCGTAAGTCCGACCACGATATTTACGATATTTACGATCCTTACGGAAAGAGTCCATTACCTTCTATCGAGCCAAGCACCGATACAAAGATCGTGGTGGAATTCAACGACCATCCCTCCGCTAGATTTATATAAAAGAAAGACACGAGTACTTTTTATTGGGGTGTAGTCACGTACGCATCCTTAGGGAATACATCTAATGATCTTATGTTTCTTACGTATGTTTCTAAAAATACCCTCTTTACAAATATCCATATAAGGATAATGATCGTAAAAAAAAGAGTAAGTAATTTTGTAAATAAATATTATGACACTTCAGACTCGAAGGAATAAAATTTTATCAAATTATTCAATCGAAAACATGCGGAAACTACACGGAAAAGATGACTTTATTTACCGTTAATTAAAAAACGCCGAAAAAGAGATAAAGAGGGAGAGAGTGTTGTTTGGTTCGCGAAAGTCGAATTAAGATGCGTCCAGTGTCGTTCTAGGTCCCCGTCGTTTCGAGTTTTACGAGTGTTAAGATTTACAGGCTGCTACATGACTCGCTTCTCGCTTCCATTCTTTCCTCTTCCTTTTTGTGCTAATGAAAGAGACGAAAGACGGAAAAAGAGAGAGTGAGAGAGTAGAAGCAAGTTTCGCAGCCAAGCGTGAAATCTTTATTAATTCCAGCCCGTCTATAGTACTATCGGAATGGTCGTCTTTTGCAAATTAACGCGAACAATATATTTTCTACTAAAACAATATCACTTTACTAAATTATAACTATTGTATTAGAATGATAAGTTTTCTTTGAATAGAATGTCCTTAGAAAGCAGAACGTTCATTCCGTAAAGTTGACTTTGAAAATGAGAAAATGTAGAATGGTCTACTCTGCATAATAAGACTAACATACGTCATTTTGTATACATATTTAAAAGCTTATTTTCATTTGTAAACTTAGATATAGAAATGCATCTCGCGTCGGTTCAACCATGACCATATCCGATAATTCTATACCCGGAAAAATTTCAACGATCATTTTTAATCTGCATTTTATTACGAGTTTCGATTCGAATGCGCACCTTTGAACCAAATTACTATGCATCAGAGAAGATTGTTCTTTTTTCTTTTGGAGTCGATGAACTCGTTATACGAACTGGATAGTCGTGACCTTGATGCGTTTCAATAAAGGTCAGCTTTAATCGCTAGAAATTATTAGGGGTACTACCGGTCTTGCAAGATTTTACCGCTTTACTCTGTACTTTCGATCCAACGAATTGATTTTTATTTTTTTAACGAAGTAGATCATTCTCGTTCAGTAGGCAAATCGGTTCAGCATTAAATTGTTCTAAGAACGAGTTTCATTTTAATACGAGAACATGAATTTAAACGTTTTCGTTACTATTGTTATTATCATTTCTACGATCAAAGTTAACCCGAGGATGTCTCCTGTGATCTTATAAAAATTCTCTAATTTGTTTTATTACGAAAGATTTGTTACCGAATAACGACAAATTAGAAAATTGAAGAATTCATTTAACGTTTGATCGAGATAACAAAAAACTGTTCTTATACGATCGAAAGCTTGCTTCTAAGGAATAAAAAAAGTCGTTATAAGAAAGTAAATACCTAGTAGAAAGAACGATAGTGGTTATTCTATCGTATTTCATTGCCTAATTTCCCATCATCTTTTACATTCTTTTTCTTTTAGTCTTCCAATCTTTAAAAGTATTAAGAAACCCTCGAAGAAATTCTTTTCTCGATGTGATTGATGAATAAATGTGTATTTCGATTTAAGCAAGAAGCAATTATATTACGGAGATAAGATATCGGAATGACCGATAACAAATGAGAAAGAGAAAGGGAATGAAAGAAAAAAGAGAGAGAGAGAGAGAGAGAGAGAGAGTTCCAAATAATTTTGTCGATTTTTATGAAATTATTGAATTAATTATTGCCACGAATTTTTTACTCGCTTCACATTTTTTTTGCATAAATCTTAAAAATAAAATAATTGTTTCATGGCAACGAAATGAAATAAAGATACAAGTTATATTATTATGGTTTTGAATTTTGTTCAGTTCGCAAGAGAGTAAATTCATCAAAGCGTAATACGTAAGACTGTTCTTTCGTTGAATATTTCTTCGCGATCTAGTTTGATGATTCGTTAATTAATATTTATACTTTGCCCAGGCAAGCATGACACTTCCTGCGTACGTGTATCTAAAACTATTAAATATTACACATTATTTTCTTTGATTTGATTGAAGTGTAATTTTCGAAGCATAACTCCGAGTATCTTCTTTTCGTAATGTTTTGATCTAACGACTTTTGTTTAACCCTATGGGAAGAGTTGCAGCGGAATTTAATTTACGCAGCAGTACCCATACATTGTCCGTGTTATTATAAACAGTGTTTTTTTAAATGATAATTTTCGCGATATTTTAATTAAAGAAGAAAGAAAAAAAATCATATTAATACGTATGATAAAGATTCACACATCTCTTACATAGCAATTTAGCAGTTGCGTTACAAGGGATAATAAATATTTGATGAAAAGAACACGCGCGCGCAGTTACAAAAATGATTCCAATCTTTAGAAAAAGATGTACGAATAAGGTGTCTTATTTTAAGTAGCAAGTATGAAAAAAATATTGGTAAATGATAAAGTAATGTTACACATAGACGTAAGATGCACATTCAAAGAACGTTATTAGTCATGGTTCTACCTTTCGTATGAAAATGATTGCAAAGGTAGCTAAAGCACCTGCTATCCACTTCTAACTATCCCATAGACGTTTTATGTCATAACGAGCTTCAGGTTATATCGTATAGTTGTACTTAGCAAGACTTATCCGCCATCTGGACTATTATTTACGTCCCTACGTTGAGCGAATCCTGCTGGAATTGGAAATGTTTTCGATAAAAAATCTTTCTTCCTCTTTTTCTCTTTCTCGACGTTCTGTCAAATCATCGATATTAAACGAACGTCCTACTCGAAGTATTCTCAACTACGCAATATGTATAAGAAGAAGACAAAATTTCGTATTGAGCATTAATATTCATCATCTAATTTTCGAAATTAATGCCTGAAAACTAAAATAGTATAAAAGAATAGAGAAGAATAATAATATTATACTTTAGAAAAAAAGAGGGATAGAGGGAAAGATGAAGACGGAAGGCGATAATTGAAGCGTCACGGTACGATTATCAATAATAAGAGGCAAAGTATAACGTGTGTAGCTAGAATAGATACAGGGTAGGTAGACCTGGACGCAGGCACGCGCGTATAATTACGACAACCGCCTTTCGATCTTATTTATTATGCAATATACAGCAAGGACTCGTTATCTCGATCAACAACACACCGAATGAATATTTAATTAATGAAAATATCTGAATGATTGCTCCTATACAAAAACTAGATCTAAATGTTTCTTTTTATTTTCATATTTTCATTGTTATTATGATAGATATTGAAAAAAAAAACTCACTTTTCTTTCAACGGTATAAAATTACACGCGAATGAGTCTTTTTTTTAATACATCCTTAAATACATCCTACTGTATATTCACTATTATCATAATTATGCAGTCGAGCTAACGAGCACATTGGTGGATTCTTGCGAGAAGCGAGAAGCGAAAGTGAACACGTGAGCGCATGTTAGATAGCGAGACGAAAGGAAGATGAATAAAACGAAAGTCTGCGAGATACGCAAACTCTACGCTATTTATAATATTTATAAAGAAGAAGGAAAAAATAAGGATTAATGAAAAATATTACATTTTTCAAATATTACAATTCAAAAATAGTAAATGCAATTGTGTACTCTTAACTCGAGCATAAACATCTGTTAGTTATTTATCGACAAAAGACAATTTATAAGAATTGTAAATGACGTAAATGAAAAAATGTTAGTCACGACTGTTGAAGAAAGTTTGGAATATGAAGACTCATCGGTATCGATAGGGTATACGCGTAACTAAAAGTACGGTACAGAGGTACCTAGAAGTATCTCTCTACGTACGTTACCTGTCTTATGATAGAAAATGAATAAACCCCGAGAAAACGTGAAAATTTAATGCCGTAAATGTCTTAGGTTATCGTACGCGTGATAACTCTTTCTAACGGATTCTTCTTGTAAAAGCATGCACACGATTGTTAGGTATATACTTCTAAATTCGATTAAAACGTCACGAGAAGGAATTCGATGAGAAAAACAAGCGGGACTAACGTAAGAAGAAGAAAATCTAAACGACGGACTATGATTCAACGGAATTAGATCAACTCCGAAGGAATGCGATGCATCGTCATGTGGACACTGTGACTGGACTTTAATCTAGTATAACATATGTAAGTATATAATATCTACGCGATATGCTATACAAATGTGTTGCGCAAATATGTTGCGATAATACAAAAATATTAGTACAAAAAATGATTACTGAATTATGATAGAATTATGATATTTGATTTGTTTTATCGATGTTTCGACTATTTCAAATGTCATAGTGTATACTGTCATAGAAGTCGACGATACATAAAATATCTAGTATGACATTTTGCTTGGAAATCAATCATTTTAGTTTTATAAATTCAGAGTATCGTGTAAATTTAAAATGCTAAAATATATGAGTAGAACAATTAATAACCTGACATATGTAAGATACTTAATCAAAAATTGATGGACAAGTTTCTTAAAGTCAATAAAAAAGAATAAACGATTGGCTGGACTTATAGATTTAAAGACGATTCAAGTTTCAAGACAAGAAGCATATTTAATTAATGATAGAACTCACGAATAACGGAAGCCATGAATCTTACGATACTCATCGAGGTATTAAGTTTTTCCCTTGAAAGGAGATAATTATCGCACTTTATATTCACTATTAACGCTTTCTCAACAAAGATAGACACATACGTATATTATACATATACAATTGTAGATATATGATCTTACAATCAGTGATCTTTATACCTTTATACAGGGTGTCCCAGCAAAATTTTCTTTTCCGCAAATATGTTTTATATTCCTCGTATATATATATATATATATAGATACGAATTTAAAAGGTTTATATTTATATATGTTATATACAAAAATGAAGTAAGGTGCTTTTATAGGAGACCTTGAATTAAATAGAACGAGTGAAAGTTAATCAACGAAGAAGGTTAACGAACGTTTCGCGAACAATCTCATTCATATTTTTTACATTCGAGAAAGAAGAAATTATTATTAGCATTAATAGTAGTAGTAGCAACTTTCAACGTCTCGATTTATGATCGATCTCTTGTCATCGAGTAGGACTACTCGATCGATGTCAGTAATCTTCACGGTGAAACGTTTTGTACATATGGCTATCGAGTCTTCATTAAATTTTGCTCTTAAGAGTATATTCGTCTGTTAGTTTCTTCATCTCCATCTGAATTTTTCTCTTTTTCTCTTTGTCTCTCCGTCGTTTGGTCGCTACATCGCATAGTAGTCTATAACTGTTGCTAACTCTCTCATCATAAATGTATTTAGAACATCGTTAACGAGATACATATATGTATTATCTTATATGTTTCAAGAAGTAAAGATTAGCAATTTGCTCGAGTAGTATCGATTTGTCGATACAAACTCATTGTTCGCGTTTATTTTATTTCTATAAAATATTGATATATTACCTAGTTTTCGCTAAGTGTGTATAACGTCGACATATTATATAATAAAAATATCGAAACATTGTAGGATTACAAGGTACATTTTCGTTGCGTGCAATTGTACCTGCTTTTTTGAATAGTAAAAAAAGCTATTGCGTGTCGTTAATTACTGTAACAGTTATATACAAAAAATATATTTGTTCAAAAAGTTTTGCCGTTATATTACATTGTCCGTTGTGTTATATTACCTATAGTTTTCCGTAAACGCAAGGTACTATAGGAAAAAATTAAAACTTGACCTTCTCCGAACCATAAAGCACGTAGCGTTGCACGCGTTCTTCTATGCATCTAAATATCCCGTGATTTAATACTTATGGTTAATGTCAAATTGGTATCACTAGAAATGAATAGAAATGAAACTAATTTACCTATTAATTTAGCGTCCTTCTTTTTATCAATATCATTGATAACTAATGCATATTTGATTGATCAAACGTGCGCTGGATATAGGACAAGCGTTCATATCAAAAAGAAAATCTCGCCCCCATTTTCTGACCACACCGTGTCGCTTTCGTTTATTTGCATTTCTCCGTGGTTAACAAATATAAATATTTCCGGTCCGATTAACCTCTGCAAAACGGGAGAAGAAGACGAGGATGAATCCGAGTGATCTTTCGTTACGGACACTTTAATTCGACTAGATGGAAAAGCGAAGACGACCTCTTTTAAGCATTCTTCATTTCTAGATTAAGATTCGCGAGATAACTTTTGCAAGTTATTTAATATAAAGAAATAAGAAAAAAGAACTAACCTGTTTAATTTTAGACGAGTATGATGATCGAGCCAGGAAATTTGGAAGGATGTTATAACCACTATAATTCCTTTCGGAAAATAAGATCTACTGGATCATTCGCGCACAGGAGAACGATAAAAGAAAAAGGCTCGGTACGTTCTAAACTAACGCTCGCCAAGACTACTCGTCTCCCCGACGATAAACTCGAGATAGTCTTTCGGATCTGCGCCGCGTGCTGGTCCGGTAGTTTGTGACTCGAGCTGAACCAAGTCACGCCATGCTTCTCGCGTTGTGTCGTGTTCGCTCGCTCGCTCGCTCTCTCGCTCTCTCGCTCTCTCGCTCTCTCTATCTTTCTATTCCCTTTTGCGCGCACACAAATATAAGCGCAGCAGGATATACGGAAAGACGCAAACACATCCATGCATACATACATATGTATGCATACTCTCTCCCTCTTCCACCACTCGAGTACTATAACTCGCCGCGTCGAGTCCTACCTTCCTTATTTTCTCTCATTTTCTTCCCTCATTTTTTTCCCTCTTTCCTGATATATTTCAGATGGTTTAGCCTAATCCTCTCATTTCTAATTAATTTACTATATTTTTTTAACATGCGTGGGTGCTAATAGGAAAAAATTCATTCGCGTGATAAATGGATCGTCTGCAAATTCTGAATATTAATATGATGATATGAAAATGAATGCGTCATGTTAATTGCGAGAGTATGTTCAAAAATAGCGATTTATATTAATAGGTATGCTTTTAGTATAACCTGTTTTTCTTTTATTCTTAATTCGATGCTAACGATATAACTTTTGTAGATTTCGCCTAGAATAAATTGGCTTAACATTTTTACAAGAGATCAAGTTTCATCTTATAGAGTTGATATGCAAATATCGCAAAATACTTGAGATATCTCTTATGCGAAAGAGAGATCGAACATATGTTCTTATATGTCTAACTTTTCGAACTCAAATCGATAAATAACAATGATATTTGGATAAGTTTACATTAACGTTAAATCTACCACGCGCGGTTATTTGACCTGTATTCCGTAATTTGTACAAGATAAATGTTTATCGTTGAAATACGCAACCCTGTTCATAAAACTACCTATGGATATTTAATTTTTGCCGTTCCGCATTGATTACAAATTTACAAAACCTACGCGAAGCTTTCTTCGAAGCGAGGATCGAAATCAAGCAAAAGATATGTAATATCGAGTAACGTTATTACAATCGTAATAATATGAAAGGACAGAAGTATCTATAAGCTGTCTTTTTTATTTCTCTCCGCGAAGATTATTAATATCGCGTAAACTTTTTAAGGAAAGCGCACGAGTCCGGATTATTTCCTCTTCTCTTTATTCTACCATTTTTACTAAATACCAAGAATAAAGTTTCGATTTACTTTTTTATCTCGTACGATTCTCGAATCGACCACCCGATGTGGTAATTAAAGGTAGCGCGATATTTACAAGTTTGTAAATTGCAATGGGATTTCTTCCTCTTTTGGTAAAAACGGTATATTTGGCGAACGTTCTGACAACCCGATAATTAATTAATGGTTAATCGTTCGCAGTCTTCCTTTTAACGGAAGCCTCGCTTCGATTTAACCTCGATGAACTTAATACTCGAATATCATTTCACAGTCGAAGCTTTCTTTTTTTCCTTTTTTTACTTTTTATACTTGTTTTAGCGGGAGAACGAACGATTAACCATTCAGACTTGAAATATATTTTCCATATGAATTATTATCATCACCTTTTGTCATTGCTTTTAATCAAATTTATAATGTTTTTCGAACCGTGTACTTTTATAAATTTGAAATCCCGTTAAAAAATACAATTAAACGATATATATTTAATATGTAATGTACCGTATTACTCTAAAATCGGTTCAAAAACAAATTATTTGACGATAAATGTAATAAAAATTATTTTAAAAAAATATCATTTTTTAAGTCTTAAGATGAAATGAACAAAATATTGATATTACATTTGTTTCGACTTCTTATCTGTGACCTGATGTAATTGATGTTTAGTAAGAAACGAAAGGATTGACCGTAAAGGCTTCTTCGTATCGTTATTAGCATAATGTAGTCGAGTGGTAGCCTAATGGAACGAAAAGTAACGCTTTTGCTATCTTTCTTTGTAAATTACGCAAAGAAAGGTAGGGCAGTTGACGCGTCGATTAAAATGGACATTTTTGTTAAATTCCATTTTTTTTTATCAATCATAAAAGACGGCACATTAAATACACGAGTGAATATCAAATCCGATATATGAATTGAAATTTCGATTACTCGAGTTGTATCCGTTTAGTTAAATAATGTTAAAAGTTTGCAAATGTCAAAAAAAAAAAAAGAAAAAACAGCTAACGCGAGATACGGAAGGGGAAGCGAAAATTTATTCGACAAAAAATCTACAGCTTCGTTCTCTCGACACGTCGGGTTTATGCCTTTGACAGATCAAGTGTGCGAGATAAAGAAAAAAGGAAAGAAAGATATGAAAGAATGCTCCTGCTCTGCTCGTCGTGTCTCCATCGCGAAAAAATAAAGGACCGTTATGAGAGAACCACCTTATTTCGTCCTTTCCAAAGATGTCCTTCCTTATATGCGAGGTGTAGCAAAAAGAATTCATGATCGATTGATTTCTCATTCATTCAAATCAATAGCTTCTAATATCTTAAGGAGAATTAAATATGAATTCATTTCAAATTTGATTTTACATTTATCTATACAAATACAAGTATATTAAGAAAATGTAAAGAAAATGTAATTGTTGAAAGAATTTATTCTCGACGTCATTTTTTGACGAAGTTTCGAGGTTATCGATACATTTTGAAATGTAACTATATAATTGTTTTGCGATCTTTTTGTAGAGCATGAAAAAACGGAGAGGGAGAGGGAGAAGGAATAGATCGTTGCTCGTTCGTTGTACTCGAGCTGATCTGTCTGGTGGTTCGTTGTTACCTTGGCTTCCTAGACAGATGGTCGCTTGGCCACATGTTACCTAACTGTAGGCTATTTTTAAGTGCCATTGCCTTCACCAGTATCGTCACTCTCTCTCTCTCTCTCTCCTCTTCCTCTCAACGTTCGACAATACGGATAATATTAGTAAGCTGACTTAACTAAAATACATATGTCATAACTATATTTGCTTTTTTTTCGATCTATCGAGTTACAAAGGAACACTTAACTGTTAGAAGTAATTAGGATTATCAGCAACTTTCGGTTACTACAATCGATGTAATATTTTATTCATTCTATAAGATTTCTCTCTATTTCGATATTAAGATTATTACATATTTTGTATTAATTATTAGTTTTTAACAATTTTTTTAATCTATTAGATCAGGAAAAGTTTGAAACAGTTAAAAGTTAGTAAGATAATCATTGATTCTTAGTATTATAACTGGAATAGTAGAATCATAAAAATGTTAACAGACGATCATAGATGCTTACAGCGTTAAAGTAGATAATAATCGTTCTTAACAAAACACCTAAGAGCAAACTAGCTATACTTAATAGGTATACTTATAAATCGAAAGAAGTTCTACCTGTGTGATTTAGATAAGATCATTTCCATTTGGAACATAAGCTTTAAGTAAAGATATCTTCAGAATTCGAGTCAATTAAAAATTCAAGGCATTTCAAACTATACATATATACACGTGTATATACATATGTAGAACGTTATAGAAGAAAGAATGTTCTTCAATGATATTTCATCGAATTTCCTTTACATCGAGATCGGAACACGCGAGGACACGTAGAAGATTTAATTGACCGCGATAGCTTCTCTAGCTTGCTTGCTTGCTTGTTTTTATCGTAAAAGATTAATGAATCGTGTCACATTGTTTCTCAAGTAGATTCACATCGTTGCTATAAGATCGCCGAAGATCTCGACCGATGCACCGCACCGGGAGAAATCGCGTGACCGACATGAAAAATTCTTTCCCTCTCGCCCGTATTCTATGTATGATTTAGAATAGAATTCAAATTACGATATAGATACGGATGCGATGCGCAAGATGTTTCCTAATATATAGGACTCACTTCAACGGTGTACAAGGAGGAACAGCAAAAACAATGAAAACAGGTCATTCTATTTTTTACCGAGAGCACACGCACAATAAATACAACAGCATCGTTCAATTTGAAACAAAAGTTTTAACGACATTTTTCCTACAAAAATCGTTTATAAATTTTCATTTTATAAACTAAACCACATTTATATAGGTACATGTTTCTTTAAAATACATTGTTCAACTATAATTAATCGTCGTTCATCATGCTGCAAATAGAATCCAATAACTGGTAACGTCATTCATGGTCTTCCAAATGCATACTATTCAGTAGAGCAAAGAAAGAATATGACCCTTTCATTATCTGCAAACATTAATCGATTTTATTCGCAGTACCATCACATTGATATTTGCTTGGAGAAAATATAGCGATTTGCAATGTTTATGAACGTAATACAGTAGTATCGGTACGTTTGACACGATACTAGTTTAAACGTACCGATACAACTGCAAATTTGGATGTTAAGGGAGCACCTATCTATGTTCGACTAATCATTAAAAAAAAAAAAAATATAAAGTCATGAAAAAAATTAAGCAAATTTAACTCGGGTCAAAGTTTATCTTATCTATCGTTCGTTCGACTAAGTGCATGGGTCCTGATCGAATAGCGTGCCACTGATCCCAGTAGGGTCAAAGCGTGTGCATAGAAACGAAGGTGCATACTTTCTATAAGAAACATCTAAGAGAAAAGTATAGAATACATTTTTTCCGAAGGAAAGACATTCTCATCGTTTTCTACACTTACACTGATGAATGTTTCCAAAGATAAAGTATAAAATTTGCCGGCTTTCAATTTCAATGGTTTTTGCGAAAACATAGAGGAGATTATTAATAAATTTGCAGTTCGATCGAGTGGTTGATTATGCCATTGAGAAAGCCATTGTGCATCGACTAACAACGAGCTCTATAAATAAAACAAATAAAATCAATAATTTTTGATCGAATGATCAAATTCAATCGACAATCAAATTCAAGAAACAAAAGTTCTAGCTCTAACACTTATTGTACGTATATCGTAAATATATTCTAACCTGAAATTGTTTATATATATAATTTATTATTCATAAATATTGTACTATTTTTATGTAAATATTCTAGTGCAATGGAAAATATAAAAAAAATAATTTAGCCTGTAGATTGAGGAATAGACATTAAGAACTGTATGGTAAGTTATCATTCTGCAGGAGCTTTGACTTGCCACATGTAGATGCTTTCTAATATGAGTTATAAATTTGAACGCATTGAATATTATTTACGATACATAATAAAACGATTAGAATAAAAAGTCAGAAAAAGGAGTAATTGATTTTAAAAATTATCTACGAACGTTTGGATCATCCTAATAAGTGAATATAACTTACGTGAGTTATCACTTCATTTCCTATCCAACATATATACAAAAGCTGACTAATTGCAGCACCTAAATAAATGGAATATTTCCATAAATTCGAGTCTTGTCCAGCAACCTATTAGAAAATTTAATATGTTTAGAAACGATTCATATAAAAATTGTTAAAATTATGCATAGTATGGCAAAAAAACGAGTAACTATAAAAGTTCTGTAAATAATTGTGTAAGACTCTAGAGCATCCTTGCGGAAACATTCTTTTAATTATAATGCATATTATATCTACAAGATCTAACAGTAAGGCGTATAACACTACTGTCTGAAATATTTAACGAAACTGCATGATAACGAAATGAGAAATCCCGTGACCGTTTTGTACTGTACGTACACCTTTTTCTCTGCCCGGAGGTTTTCTTTTAATGCAGAACCAGTTTCTTCGAAATTCTTAATCCACGTTTTAATGGTATGACCAAACGGCACAGGATTACTACCGTTGATGTTGAACTTGCGGCAAAATAACCGTTGAACGGTCAAAATACAATCATCCATTTTGTAATACACCTTAAGGACGAACGAATGTTCCGTATCGGTCTATTGGTCCACGATTGCTAATGACGGTAATACTAAAAAAAACAGTGTAGATTGTCCAATTATTCCTACCCCAACAACGAACGCTATCTCAAAAGATTGATTTTTATAATACCCCGTTTTTTTGCCTCACCCTGCATAACATAGGCTAAATAACTTATCAGAAAAATTTTATTATTTGTGCAAAATTAGGTTACTATAATCCAAATGTTGTTGAGAATTGCTAATAAAAAATTACGTAATAATATGACCTATCCTGAACTAATAAAATATAAAACAAAATATACAATTTTCATGAGTTATTCCCAAAAAGGAATTACTAATATGCAAGACAAGAAATTATTGAAATAATTATAACCAGTAACTCGTGCCGATTAGGACCTTTCATCCTCGACATATGATTGAGCACCGGAGGGACTTTCAATTTTTTGACTCACTGCGTAAGAGGTTCTACGATGGCTCCAAAACACTCCTACTTCGTAGCAAGTATAGCAGTCTAATGATCAGAAAAGTCCACGGTATGCTATTGAAGAAGACCCATAGAAGACCCATAGAAGACTCATGGAAGATCCATCGAAGAATCCATTCCATATCTTTGAAAAGTAAGGAAATCCATCGTCTTATCTGTAACATAAAATAGAACATAACGATAAGTTATCTGCAATATAATCCAAAATCATATAAAATAAAATCGAATAAAATGTAAATAAAAATGAATACTTACAATGCATTCCAATTGGATTAAACTCAATTGCACCATGGCGATGCATAATGGCATAATGGCGATGATAAATAACCTGAAATATAAGTAGAGTGTGTTAGAATATTAAAATAATTGTTAAATAATCGATAGGAACGTCTATTGTTGTCTAAAAGATCGGAATATATGATCTATGTACCGTCCCCTTCGAAATCCACCGTTGAAATGAGACGTTGTCCTCTATGAAAGTACTTTTATTAAATGTTGTTTATGTGACTTTCTCCGAACGTTACGCATGTGTATAAAAGGAATAATCCATCTAATCGATCAAATTTAAGATTATAACGTTATGATCTTCGTATTTTTATCATTTTTATATATTTTTTTTATTGCTCCTGCGCAGTGAGGATATTTTTCCGAATGAAAATTGTATTATCCGAATTCACCACTGCACGGGACCGTTAAAACAAATGTTGATTAGTTTAAACAATTAAATACAAATTGGAAGAATGTTGATCGAAGAATGTATATTGTCTTTATTCTCTTCGTTATTTTTGAAATATTAAGAAGATACGTGTTATATGTTAGTAACATGGAATGAATTCTTCGATGGATCTTCGATGGATCTTTTTCGATAGCAAATCGAGGATCTCTTCGATCGTCGGACTACGAAGTAGGAGTATTTTGGAGCCATCGTAGAGGAAGAAAGGTCCTAATCGGCACGTGCTACTGGTTGTAATTATTTCAATAATTTCTTGACTTGCATATTAGTAATTCCTTTTTGGGAATAACTCATGAAAATTGTATGTTTTGTTTTATATTTTATTAGTTCAGGATAGGTCATATTATTACATAATTTTTTATTAGCAATTCTCAACAACATTTGGATTATAGTAACTAAATTTCGTTCACTGCAAGTGAACTTGAAGTGATTTTAATATAAGATAATAATGATATAATTCATATATAATTAAAATAATAATTACCACAATTGCTTGAAATCCAGTTAGACATATCATCGAAGTACTTGAAAACATTTGAACCAACATGCTAGAGCTAAATAGATCATTCAATTCATTGATCATGTTTAACAATCGTTGATGATGTTGAATATATTGTTTAAAGAATTTTTCAAACTGGTCAGGTCGACGTCTTTTATTCATTATTATCGATTTCTTCTTTTTCTCGATATTATCATTATCTTCATCAATGATAGATCTGATCCCTGCTGTTGAACAGTGTTGAAAATTCATACTTAATATCTCTAATTGTAAGAGAATCAAATTACAAATAGATACGATAATGGTATCGATTGCTAAAATTGCAGTTACACCAAAAAATATACTACAGGCTTCAATAACGAAGCCAATTTCGTGCCCTGGGGATGTCCTGATGTCGAAAGGATAACGTGCCCGTATCGGTAAGCTTCCGTCTTCCGTTGATGCGAAAAATATCAAAGCGATTACCAAAAGATAACCTAGGGAGCAGAAACTATAGAATGGTAATTTATCTCTCCATAAATAATATCTTAATTTTTCCGTAAAGTTGACTTCTATAAAGAAAAAGAAGTCATAGTTTAGATTAGATTATAAATAAATTCATTCGGGAACATGAATCATTCATGAAAATCAAATATTTGTGATTAATAACTTGAAATAATGAACCCTAATAATTAACCATTAAGCCTTTTTCGCTCGGGCGAACCAGCAACTCGAGAGTATTATTTATAAAACTCGAGAGAGTTGTATATAAAAGGATTAATAATTATTTAGAGATTATATTTTTAAACTTAAAATACTTACCAGACAATTGGCAAAGTTCTTCGCAAGAGTTTAACGTCTCGTCGCTAAGTCGAGCAATTTTATCGCGTGTACATTGACAATTGATCACGTTAAATAGAACTACAAACATTCCAGCGAAAACGCAACCATCGTCTGTCACTATCGATAGGTCGTCAAGCATCATGCAGATATCAGCGAAAAGCGTTACCGCGAATATTATCATTGCGGTAACTGCGATTTTGTTGTATAGAAAATAAATACATTTCAAGAAAGATGAAGTATTTGATTCAAGAGTCCATAAGCCAACCCATCTGCGTTACGTCGATTATTATCAGAAATGTTATATATCAAAACGAGATAATTAGAAAATACATATATTATATACATATGTTAATTTTCAAACGTAAAAGAAAAAATGGCTAAATTCAAATCTATCTTCAAGTCGATTTTGTAGACCCAAGAGGGAAACAATAAATATATAATAATATATCATATATTAAAATTATTTTTTGAAAATATTAATATTATTATACAATGTTATTACGTTATATATAAATATTGTTATTAAATTCATTAAACGTTATGATTCCAAATTTATTATAAAATTAGAATTTTGTATTAAACGTAGTTTCTATTTTGTATATTTTAAAAATGTAATTTTTTTAATAATATTTAACTTTCGAATACTTTTGGCACGTTTAACTTACTTGAGCATATTGATACAGAGAATCCTTAATTCATAATGTGGATTTATCCAAACATACGGTGAATCTTTCAACTGGGCACACATTTTGTTTGACCACTTATGACCTGTGTCTTTTTGCAAACCTCGCGAAGAAACTTTCCCTTAGCTCTAGTCATATATTACTTTCTTATGAATTAGATATTTTTCTTGAAAATATCAGGCTTGGTAGTAGGCGTACTTACTAGTATCTACTATTTCATACCTTTTTCCGCGTATGTCTTTCAAGATAATTGAAGATAAAGGCTGCCATAACTGCATGAATATTTTGTCTGATTATAGAGTATGACAGCATATGTCATAGGATACTTTCGTTAATGGACGATGAAGGAGGTAGTAAGTGCTATGAAATTATTCGGAATTGGATAGAAAAAATATAAGAAACTAAAATGTTATAGACAAACTACGATTTTGAATTTTCTAAACGAATGTAATTTGTATAAAAGGTAATAATTGCGAATTGGTTTTCAAACTAGTTTCGAAAAGAAGATAAAATATAACGGTGAAATAATATATTATACATTTTGCATAAAAAAATTAAATATCGATAAATATGTTTAAATATTTACATTTGTCAGTGATTTGTTTCAATTTGTAAATTAAGTTTTGAAGTAGAGTAGAGTATCTGAAAAAACAGTAAAAAGATTCTCTAGTCTAATAAATATATTTCTATGGAAGGAAGTAAAAAAGAAAAAAGGAAACATTAACATTTATTAACGTCATACACGTCGTTGTTAAATTACAAAATAAAATAAAAGTTTAACGGAAGAAAGACAAAAAAAAACAATTTTTTTTATTATTTAGCAATATCATCTATAAATAAGTACACATAAGACATTATGCTTCAAGAGGATTTGGAGTGATAAAGGAGAGGCGAGGGAGGAAAAAACAGGGGAATAAAAAGGAGATATTATAAATTGCACTCCATTAATCATCACATTTACAAAAACTGGTCGCGTTCGATTTGAAAGGAATTATGTTGTTATCCATTTTGTTCGCTTCTTTCTCTCTCTATATATATCTCGTTTTTGTTCTTTCTATTACTATTATCTTTTTCTAGCAATGCCAGTATCGATACTTATTATAACGTATACTACAGCTAGTCCTTTTTCTTAATCACATTGAAGTGTTGCTCAGAAGACGATGATTTAGAAACGAAAATCTTCCTTTATACATGCAAGAGCACGAGTTAAACCGATCAGTTAAATATATCGGTTGATATATCATCTATATTTACAAAACTACGCGTGCTCCTCAATTGCATTATTCTCGTCTTTCTGATATGTGCATAAAAACATCCATAAACATCCCAACATGAACATACATACACGGACATGCTCATATAATAATTATAATGAATTCTGTACACTTAGATATCTCATCGTCGTTTCACCGTGCAGTCTTTCGCGATACATACTTATATAGAAGTTCCAAGTTCTTCATTTGTTATCATAAAAAATATGGACGACGAATAATGTACATATAAACGTTAAAAGTTCTTTCTTTAGAAATTTGCGATCTCGTTTAGAAGAGACAAAATTTTCCTAATATTCAGCCTATGAATTGCGAAAGATCGGGTAATTTGAAACCGTTGAACGAAAACGGCGTTGGCAAACTTCTGTGATTACTTCTGACTGGCCCAAAGGTAGGAAAACTGGTAGGCGTAGTGAACTGTGGAAGACTTCTCGATGACGATTCGGTGGCAGCTAAAATGAAACCGCATTGCGCTGTACACACGTCATCTCTTAAGATCGCTTCGCGGGATGCTTCGCGTAATAGCTGATTGCAATCCGTTACGCGTAAAGATGCACATTGGGTCTGAAATTGGAGAAATATATTATAGCGTAAAGGAAATGTTCTCTACGACGTCGTCGGTTGAAGTTGTAAAAGTCATTTGTGCGGTTATAAAATACTTACACCTTCCGTCGTGCAAACGCAACTAGTACAAGGCGTAGGGAAACCAGAGTCACCAACGGCAACGTTCCTTCCACCGATTTGACATCCGTGTCTGGTTTCTCGCCATGCAGTGAAATCCATATGCGGCATCGAGCTGCAAGGTACTCTAGGATTCAAGAAATTACTCGGCAAATCGAAAGCCGCCCTTTGCATCTCCGCGTGCTCGTCCATGTTCTCGCACATAACTTTGGACAAAGTCGTTTTACGAATTTCCGCCAATTGATGTTCGGTGAATCGAATATTAGGATCATCGGTTTCGTACCAGAAACGATCGCATTTCCTTAATTGTCGGAATTGTATCGCTATTATGCAAGCGAAGGTCGGACCTACTAAGCCTCCTTGGAGAGGTCTTTCGCTCATCCCACCAGGGAACAAATCTATGTCGTCTACCGATGCGTAGATTCGTTTCATACGTGCTATAACTTCCGGCGCCATCTCTCTCGACAGATCTTCGAAGGTAGTGGCTTTCTTTAAATTACAAAGAGCTCTGTATTGATTATAAGATGGTATTCCATGATCTCTAGCTCGATGAACATTAAGAGCAATCAAGTCCACACCGGAATGTGGAATTCGTCGATTTTCAAACAAATGATTGGTCACTTCTCCGGTGATAAATTGATCGAGAGTTTCCATGGGTGTCGATACCAATCCACGCGTCATTTCATCCACCATACCCGATTGATAAAGCATATCAGGATTGAAGAATCCATCGCGTAAAAGTATGGGAGGATCGATGTTCTGATAATTGCGATCCATTCGCGGTAAATGCGGTCTCAATAAGGAATGACCTATCCTAAAAGCAGCCGTTGCAAACTCGTTCAAGACACTGGGATTACAAGTTGGCGAATATTCTTTGTAATAGCCTTGAGGAAGTAATTTCAAGCCGTAAAGACTAACGGCATTCCATCCTAAAATTCTTGGTAAGAATTCGTTGTAAGTTAAATGTTGAAGCATAGAACTGATTATACGCCGAGATTGTTGATACAATTTTTCATTATCCCAATGCGGATTAACTAATTTTAATCCTTCGGAGATTCTATTGTGCTCTCGTATCCACATGGTATGCATAACCGTTAAAGCTGGTTGCTCCGATGCTCTGCCATCCCCACCGATAAAACAATATGACGATCTTGCCTTACATTCCGGATGCGTAGCCGATTGCGGTAATAAATCTTTGCCGCGATTAGTATTGGTCGTCATATTCATGCGACCATTAAAACCACGTAAAATGTTAGATATACAATTGTTCTCGCCATATACCACCGAGCCATCCAAGTAAGCCGTGTTCTGATTCACCTGTTCTCTAGGACCTAAATGTTGTTGACCGGGTAACGACCTCATCGATGGGAAACACATTCGTGCGCCAGACGTGACATTTACCGTCGGATAAAAATGATCACCCGGCGGTACGGGGAACGGATTGCATTCGGCGTGAACCGTTTGCGGGGAATCGCATGATCTACAACTCGGTATAGACTCCGCGAAACCCTTGTGAATCGGTGTCATAGTTAAGTCGTGATCGAGAAACTGAGCAAACTGCATAACCATTAACGTGTATCTATTGTGAAGGTTCGAAATATCTGGATGAATCACCGTCGATACTACTCTTGGATTAGGTAAGGGAACACCCGTTACAGATCTAGTTCTTGGTTTGGACACGCCGTCTTCGTACACCGGTGGCAACAATCTAGCGAACGTGGTCAAGGATTGACCTAGATTTGGATTACGAAGATTGTTACAATGTCCTGACAATGTTCTGTATGGCGTTGTGGGATCGCAAGGACTGTTATCAACCGGGCATTCTATTTCATCGTGATTGGTAGCCTTGTTGTGAGGTAAAAATCCAGAAATATCAACGTTTTGAAGTATATCGGAGAAATCGTTATTCGGAAAGCCAAGAACGTTATCCGTGCTATCAAAAATCTGTCGCTTTCTACGTCTGAGTCCATGAACGCCGTTTAAGATCTCGTTTGTTGCTAGCTCGTACATAATCGACGAATTGGCCAATAACAAAGCATCTTTGTTTGCTTTCGAAAAGCTCGCAGCTGTACCAGCCGGTGATTTCGGATCAGCTATTCTTTGTTCCAACCAAGCGTTATATTCCAATTGTTTCCTTTCGATCAGATCTTGTTCAGCTTTTTTCACTGCCATTGCTATTAAATCCGGACTAATTTCAAATGATAAATCGGGAACCGATTGAGTAGTCGTCATGTAATTATCTAGGACGGGTACGGGCACAGGTTCGTCTCTCCAAGCTGACAAATCCAACACTTCGTACTGGTTACATTTAATTTTAGCATTAAGAAACGAATCTTGTTGGATAAATGCATTAGGCTGAATTTTACGAATTTCGCTATTGGCACAGATAAGTCCCGCGAGCGAAACTTTGCGTATCTCCGTTAATTGTTCCGACGTTAAACCCGATGGAGGAATATCGTTTTCATACCAGAATCTATCCGAATATCTCATGTTAACGAATTGTTTCTTGAGAAGACAAGAAAACGTTGGGCCTACTGCCATGCCTGTCGATGGTATTTCCAGGATTCCTCCCACCAAAAGGTCCACGTCTTCTATTCTGGTATAAATAGATTCCAGTAGTTTAACATTCTTCTGTTGCATAACTCGTTCGAGGTCATTGAAGTTTTTCGGCTGTAAGGATAAAGGAGAACGAATGTGAAATTATTTGGAAAGATTATCGAGTCGATGACATATTCATTGCGAATAATATATATATATATATAAAAAGAAGGAAATTATACCTCACTGAGATTACCCGAACAAAATTGTAGAAATTGAATATATCCAGGTACGCCATGATCACGTGCAATATGAACATATTTAGCAGCAGCAGTAGCAGCAGCAGCAGCAGCAAAGTTCGAATCAATCATGGAAATGCCAAGATTAAAACTAACGCGATTAGCTAACGTAGTGACGTGATCTTCGAGACACATGCCTGAAGAACACGTATTCTGTTTGCGTAAGGAGGTCAAAATACGCAACGCGGCCAAAGCAACAGCGTCATAAGTTCCTGCTTTGTTCGTTGACGAGTAACCATTAAAGAATCCATTGGTAGCAGGTCTTAACTCAGGATCGATGAAAGATAACTCGCCTAGGATACTTGGTACATATTCGTTTAACGTGATATGCTGAATTTCGGCTATTAATGCTCGCCTTGCTTCGAGAAATAATTTCGTGTCGTCCCAATGTTCGTTAAGTTCCCATAATCTTTCGGCTATTCGATTATGTTCGTTTAAAAGTACTACGTAAAGACGACCCAATGGTGTAGGATGCGAATCGTTGCAAATCTGACAGGCCGATGGTTCTACCTTGCCACGAACGTAACTTCGAATTTGATGTAATTTATCGTCATTGCTTCCATAAAGATTCGAACCGTCCAAATAACTCGATTCGCTGTTCATTTGTTTTCTATATTCGAATCCACATTGATCGATCGACAATGTTGGAACCGATCTCATGTAACCGATACATCCTTCTCGATCGTTGATCTGGTAACATTCCGAGTGTCGATCGGTAATCGAACAACACCGATGTCTGTCAGGATCGACGTGGACCGTAGAGGCTATATCCTCGAGTACCAATTCGGACCATAGACCGACCAAACTGGTCAATGCTTCGTGAGATTCGTCAAATTTCAAGGAACTTCGTATCCTCTCGACCGCTTCCGTTGCCGATGGAATACTATGACTGCTCAAAGATTGCCGTGGACTTCCAATACCTTTAAAAGAACATCGACGAGTCGTGACGCTTTCACTTTTATACGGTGAAAAATGAGAAACGATTAAAGAACACGTACGACCTGCCTTATGTTTTGTCTTTTATACATTTTCTTTTTATTATTTTAATATTATTATTATTATCGTCCAAGCGAATTCCTTCGTCATTGCTAAACTCTGGACTAAGTTTTCTTTTTTATCGACTTCCGAGTACGTACTTGCTATCATTTTATCGAGATCGTATGCTTAATAAAAATGAAATATTTTCTTCGTAGATTATCTTTATTGTTCTTTATGCATCAAAATTGAAACGAAGAAGAAAAATCTAATGTAAAAGTTGCACAATTGTATCGAAAAGAAAAAGAACATTATAAATAGAATGAAAATAATTTAGGGTTGTCAGAGAGTGGAAAAAAAGAAGGTCGTCGTTGCGCTAAGATTCCGCATAGGTGTAACGTTATCGAGAAAGGAAAGTGAAAATTGGAATGTGCGCGTGTGCGCGCAATACACATGCGAGAAATATGTAGAGAAGCCAGTTGTAAAATCTCAACAATCGCAAAGAGAGTAAGCTTAATTCGCTTGAACACGGCCGAGCCTTGAGCCCAGCCCTCGATATCGGATTAGAAATGGTAGATTAGCATGCCGAAAGACGCGCGTGAATCTTTGAAATAGAGAGTGCTGTCTTCGCGCAAGGCCGTTACGCCATCGTTCATACACTCGTCATAGACTACTCGTCGCGATTCTATAAATAATAAGCGACTCGATTGTCTAATATTTTGTTTTCCTTTACGAGCAAAATTATGGCCATTCCAATGACTTTATTCGTCCATTTTAACTTTCCAATTAAGCAATTTAACTTTCATTTAATAAACGAAGTAAAGTGTTCTCGACAAATTATTCGACGTTTTGACACAAATTATAAGAACACAATCGATACGTCTTTTCTTTTATTTCCGTTTTCTTTCTCGCAATTAATATCGAAGCGGGAAAGTACGGTTAGGGAACTAACCGATATTATTAGAAAATGATTTAATTGGTCTATAAAAATTGCAATGATTTAACGATCTACGATTAAAGTGATCAAAGTTTCAAACTGGCCGTCCTAAAATAAAATGGAAGAAAGACTTTTGATCTAGTAGCTTCTTCCTTATTCTTCGTTATTTTCTCGATATTGACTTTCTCCTCTGAATTTTCACTTTGAATTCTCTATGTGGTTTTATCTTGATTGACTTTACTAACGAATCTTACGAACATTTCAAGGAAATAAGAAATAATAATAACCTACCATCGGAATACGCGGGAGGTAATAATTTTAAAAACGGAGAACCCCTGGCACCCCAATCATGATGCCTCACATTATTGCACGTTCCGGAAGGAGTTCTATACTTGCTCGGTGGGCAAGGTCGGGCCGATCTCGCCGCGCAAGAAGTACCGTTCGATTCCATCCTGTTCTGCAACCTAAAAGCAAAGAACAAAAAGTCGAAGTTTAACGTGATTCGAAAAACCGCTAAACTGCTTAGTATAAAGTTACTCGTTCTTTTGCATTAGGAAAGAAATTTAACGATCGCATTACTTTTTTTTCCAAAGATCTTCTCTCATCGCAAATTCGATCATAGAAGTACATAGAAAATGATTGTTTTCGCGATGAAAGTGAAAAATAATACGCAATCTTCTTTTCCTTCGCGATTGCACTCTCTTCCTGTTGAATTAGTTGTCTTCTTCTTATTCTTCTTTCATTTCCTTAGGCTTTTTTCTGGAGTTTTTTCTGGAACTGTCGTCGCGTTGTAAGACTTTTACTTTCGCGGTCGAGGAAAGGTGCCGGCGGTCGCGTCCGTTGTTGGCTGCACCGGTATTTCAGTCACGAGGAAGGTTTCTAGTCCGGCCATTGCCGGCAATATCCCCTTTCCTCGACCTCGAGAAGGCTACCGGCCCCCCACCGTCGCGACCATAATCTATTTTACTCGCATTAACTCCTAGTACCGTCAACAAGGATATATCATTCCAAAAGGAATACGTAACGAATATCCCGATTGCAATTTCTGAAAATATTTCTATTAACTAGTTCATTCGTGATTTAACTATGAATCATTTCTATTTCATTTCGATAGTTAATGAACCGCTTGCGAAAAGTTTTTTAATGTAATCCAATCGTGTTTTGCCCGTGACTAATTAGGTTGCGTATTCTCCGACGTTGAACGACCTTCGAGCTTTTTGAAATTTCTATTTTGCAAAGATCACCGAATCGATAATACGAAAGGTCCGTCTTTATAAAGTCTTTGATGAAATCTTTTACTTCAACTTTAGGAACAATGTACATTTCTTTTCTTTACTATTGCAGAATGACTTTCAAATGAACTCGGAATAATTAGGATATAAAAATAGCGCTGTATACCATGATTTTGATTGATAAGCATGTCTCTCTGATTCGATCGCTGCACGTACTCTCGCTTGTAAATCGCTATCAACGCCGTAAACGTATTCTGTAATGCAAACAAAGAGACACATCAAATTTTAGATCAATCTTAGATCCGCATATGCTAATTATACATACTTTCGAGAAATTAAAGTTAAATCTATTCGGGTTCTCTGTGAACCGAACGATACGGGACAAAATTGCTTTTTCGACAAAAATCAGATGGAATCCCGTATAGAAGAGTAAGAGCCACGTCAAAATGTATAAAATGTACGTTACGTCTTCTCGAAGAGGTAACGATCGACGGAATTTGAAATTAGATACGAATGAAAGAATATCATATGTATATCGTAATTACTCGTCGACGCATAATCGCACTTACCCGAAATATCGTACCGATGGACCCCAGGTGAAAGTGCCAATCCCACGGCGACCACAGTTGCGAGCAAGCCCACGCTACTCCTGAAACGATCATTTCATTTAACGCCACCGAACTTACTAATCTTCCGAATGATCTTTTTACATAATCCAATATATGACGACTTTAGTTCGATGTTTTTTCTACCCTCGTAGATTTTCCTTAGAATCTCATATTTTCTAAGTATGATATTTTAGTAGGATGACTTTTGAAAAAAATAAGAAATAAAAGGGAAAGAAAGAATGCATTTCACGATTCAGGTTGATTTCCATCAACTCGAGGTAGCACACGGTGTGCCATCGTAATCGTTGGCATGCGGCTATCTTACAAAGGCATTCACGTATATCTGTCTGTGTATACTTTCTCTGTGCAAAAGAGAAAGAGAGAAAGACGGAAAAAGAGAAGGTTAGAGAAAGAGGATCAAAAGCTGTCTGCGAGGAAGAGAACGTTCCAAAGGCAAGTTTTACAACGAGAAAGAAAGAAAAAGAGAAAATAAATGAGAGAGGGAAGCAAACTTATACGAAGATTCGATGCGATCGATTTCATTTCTTTTCTCGGCAAATTTCTCAATCGCCATATTTAAATTCCGTAAAGTTCGATCGAAGATACGAAAGAAAGTTTTAGAATACGTATATGTGAATTTTGTTCAAATTTACTAATGAAAAATAATACATTTGATAGGAGAATTCGATATACCCGTATCATAAGCATATCCGACAATGAGATAGAAAGTAGTTTGAACGGCATTTATAGACTAAATTGACTCTAGCAATAAGAAACAAGACTATCGCTTGCTAGACTATGCGAGGTGCAGTTCTCCAAGTGCAACGAGTACAACTATTCAAATGTTAATCACCTCGCGACGTATTATTTTCCAATTTCTATCCACAATACAATATAAAAATACAAAAGTTAATATTAATAAGTAGCTTTAGCTCGGGTAGCCAAAGATAATAAGAAAAACAAATGAAAATATTAATTCATTATTCATTTAATATAGTTATTATTGAATAATTAAATGATTAATCAAACATATTTTGCAAAGAAAAGAAGGTGAAAAAGATTCGAAGCATCGAAAAAATAATTTTCTCGCGTTTCCCGTCAACCAAGATGGATTTCTTCCTACTTTCGTCCCTGACATTGTTCCCAGTAGAAAACTGCATATCTCTTCGACAAACCAGTTCTAACCAAACATTCACCATTACCCTAAATATTACTGTAATAACGATTTAATAGTACACCGACGGAACGTAAAGAAGAAAAAGCTTGAGAACAAAGTATTAGTAGAAATATTCGCGTGAAATGTATTAGATATGTCGAATTAATAATGGAATTTACGAGCGAAGGTAACGCTTTTATGGACATTTCCAGTGGTGCCTAGTTAATGGAAACGTGCGTTACAGCGCGTACGTAGTTAGGCGTATATACCAGGTATAGTCAGGACGCGTAGTCACGAAGCCAAGGCACACGCCAGCCGACCGTCGAGCATAATTCAGTGTCAGTGGGTCAGCGGAAACCGGAGAAATCTTTCTTCGAGAGCGAGACGCACACGTGCGTTGCGTCGTCTTCTTCTTTGGCTTCGTAGGCTTCTACCTGTCTATCTCTCTCACACACACACACACACACACACATATCATATATAAAACGAATCTGGGAATCTACCTTAGGAGCCACAAAATGCCGGATAGACCTTTCAAGGACGCATTTCAATCGACAAACATTATTTTCAGCTTTTCTTTCAAATGAAAACCCACCGTACAAAGTTGATTTATTAAATATTCGTTGAGAAATGATTAAACGATGAAATGATAGAAATGGGAAGGAAAAGGAAGGCGATGCCTTCTCGAGGAAGTGTTCGAGATCGGTGAAAGTATTTCTCGATTCGATCGTCGAGAGTGGTCGAACGCGTTTTGCTGGAGAACGGAAAAAAAGAGAGAGGGAGAAAAAAGATAGGACCTCGGACGAGAATCTTTTCGTGTTGTTTTATTTTTTCTTTTTTCTTTTAAGGAGAATCGCTTCTACGAAGGTCATCGAAGAATCATCGAAGAATTACCGAAGAATTACGTTAATCGCCGAATTAGTCCAAATATGTCGACGACAGTTTTGACGATTTACGCGAACGTAATGTAGTATTTCATCGCATGAAACTTTTCGAGTCTCCGATTAATCCAAACGATAATCCAAGAAGCAACAACGTAGGTTGCCCAAGAAATTCCATTCAGTGAGATCTTGATTCGACTCGTGTGTTCACCTTATAAAAGATCGTTGAAAAAAGAATTGGGCAACTTGTTCGTTGAATTACACGAGAGTTCTACCGTGTCAATTCTTCTTTACAATTAAATTGTTATACCTAACCGACGTTATATAACAATTGTCCTAAAGAAATTTCTTTGCAGATTTGCGTTATAACAAAATGACGACGATGATATAGAAAAATTATTAGTTTTAAAAGGAAAAATATGAAGATAAAAAAGAGAGAAAAATTTGTTTGATCGCGCGGATGACATTTTCATGAATTAAATAGAATGATCGTTGTACGGATCGTTGGGTTACGTCATAAAGAGGATTCAATGAAAGATAAGACAGAGTCGAGGAGAAAGAAATGATCAATTTGTTGGATAAAAGTGTAGTTCGATTTGTTCGTTGTTATCGTCGCGTTTAGTTAAGTACGAGCGAATGAAGATGGGTAGTAGGATCGAAGAGCATCGCGAAAACTTGCTCTCCTTGACTCGATCATCCACGGCACGTCGCGTTGCGTCGTTATCCTCCTTTACTGTTACCTTCGCTCCTTACTTACTTATATTTTTGTACGATCATTTGACGGTCACAACCTCCTGACCTATTTAAATCGATTCGTTTAACGCGCATCTTTCCCGATTTACTCGAATTTTTCTCCATAACTGTGAACGACGCGTTTATGAAAAAACAATATTTTGATATGTCATTTATAAAAAGTAGATAAAAAGAACAACGAAATGAAATGAAATGTTAGCGACAATATCGCTAGGAACGTTTTACGAGGGTGAAAGTTTCGAGAATATGGAACTTTCTTTGAATTCTTGCCTTTCGTATAAATAATTCATAACCAGCATACGATACGTTGGTATCAAGTTCGCTCATCCCCGACGACTACTTATAATTAACAATGACTGTGATTACTTAACACGAAACTAAATCATTAATACAATCAAATTATAGGTATATGTGACGCAAAAAAGATATGATTTATTACGCGTCGTAATATCGTACATCGTTACCTTTCTACTTCCTCGCAAATTAACGATGCGTGTTATCGTAGTAAAAAAGGAATAAAGAAACGCAAAATGAAGACTATGCAAATACGAATGTCAAATTTGTCAACGAATTATTCGTAACAATTACAAGATATCGATGATACGAGGGTGGGTTGAAACTTTTCAGCCTAAAAGACTCTTATTTTTTGATCAAATAAATGTCAGTTTGATTGACAAAAAATTGGTTTATATGTTAGGCCCGTAACTTTTCAAGCCACCCACGAATATATTTATACGCTTGCAATAATTATCATTATCAACAATTACGGGACACCCTGTATACGTATGTATATAGAAAGTACGTTCGAATGATAAAATGCATACATTAAACGTATCTTATGATTCTATAATTTACATAAAGTTTTTTTTTTTCCTTATATTTACCATATACGTAGAAGCTTCGAACGTTAAAATATGGTAACTCTCTATGATTTAATCTGATAAGACGGAAAAAGAAAAATACGAAAAGATAGATTCTTTTCGATATACCAATTGGTACAAAATTAACGTCCACGTTTCCCGTTATTCAACGAAAGATTTTACCGAGAACTCTCGAATATTACACCTTCTTATTTAGCTTTTCTTAAATCGTATATATGCGCAAACATACATACACCTATATGCGATACATATATCATGGAGTTATATCGTACTAAACGTAATTTCGCATCGGCAATCGCGCGAGAGAAGCTTACGCGATTCTCTTCTTTAACTAATTACAGGATCGATTCTACCTCTTTTCTCTCCGCGTAATCTATTCCAGTTAAAAACATAAAACGAGCTAAAGTAATTAATTCGCAATATCAAAATTATTAATCAGCATGCCCGTTTATATTAATTTATCTGTGATACTTAAGATTTATTATTCTTCTTTGACTCGTTTTTATTTCGTTAACGATCAAACGCATTTCATTTGTTAACATTTCTCGCGTATACGTCAAACGAATTTCCGAGAGAAATTTGACGGTAATAATTTCAACGCATGAAAAATAAGTCCAACGGATGAATCGTATAAATCGAATTCAACGTTCGAATGTTTATTCATGATTGAATATTAGAGTTACGCGAAAGTCGCTTATAAAAAGAAAATTCAACCTTTAGAAATTGAAATTTCTATTCTCATTACTTTGATTGATTTGACTATTTACCACCATTTATAAAAATGTAAGATTATAATTATTAGATAACAAATAATTGATTGTTCATAATTTCAAAGAAAAATCTAACAATAAGTCGAACCGCAAACGACGCTTTTAAGATTAATATTTGAAGATTAGTATACTCTCGCGTATTTGCTTACTTAACTCGAAACTAAATTTTAATGACAATCTTCAAATTGCACGGAGCATGACAAAATGTTACTTTTTAAGTAAAGAAAATTACACGGGTTTAGTGTCGAAAGTAACGATGTGTCAAATATGAATTTACAAAGTTCTGGACAAAGTTTAGGTGTCGCCATTAAAATTATGTTACATATATGTTACAAGACATTAAAAAATATTCATTTTAGCGTATGAAATAAGAAGATTGACTAATCGATTCAATAATTATAGGAATAAATTGTAATATTTGTGATTTTGAAGAAAATAATCATAGGAAAAAATTCCAATGAAAATTTCAATAATTCAAAATGCGAAGAAAAATGTGAAAAAAGATGTCATACCTGAGAAAAGTGAAGTTGTTGGTTTTTTTGACGGTTCCGATCGCCATGATCGTTGAATATAAATTTCACAAAGGATCGAAACGAAAAAAGGCGACTCGATCTCTTTCTTTTTTTTCTCTCTTTTTTCTCTCTTTTTTCTCTCTTTTTTCTCTGGATAAATAGATATTGAAAAAAAAATAGAGAAAGAGGAAATTGTTCTAATCGCGGATTATTACTATTTATTTATACTCCGCACAAGTATAACCCGATTAGAAGAAGAGAGTCCATGCGTCGGCAACGGTGCCGGTCCGACGGCAAACTGAGACCACGAGAAGGCAATATTCCCCTTTCGTAGGAATAGCACTGGAGAGTAAAACGATCACGATTACGAACTCGATTGTAGTAGTAGTATGGTGGTATGGTAGTTATGGTGGTGGTAATGCCGATGCACAGAGGTGGTGGACGCGAGTGAAAGCGAGAGCGTACCTACTCGAAGACGAAGCACGCGTTGCGAGTCCAACTTGTCAAGAGAGAAAGGTTCAAAGCTTTCCTTTATCTTTTACCAGGAACAAGCTCTTTTTTATTAATATTTTCCTTATATATCGTATACCCTTTAGAATACAACAAATTCTTCTTTGTTCCAAAGTGCTTTCGACAAGTCCCCCCTCCCCTTCTTCTCACCATCCATCGATGTTTACCATCACCTTTTACTAGTCTTCCGAGAAGAACACTTCGCTGCCCTTTTTCTTTTCTAGATTCTTTACGCGTGTCTTCGATATCCCGAAACTTTTTTAACTGATACTTCCGCTAAGCGTCATGCAAGCCTTTTATATTGTCGGATTCGTTTAAACTAATCGTTCTCTCAAATTTGACTTTTAATAACGCGCTGCGTCATCAAAGATCGATTTACGATTAAATGCCGATAATGTCGCCAATAATGTCGCCACCGATGACGTCGCGATAGGAGCCGGTTTATGAATTTGAAAATCCGCCAATTGAATAGCTGACGAAATAGTCGAATGACGATAGAAAACGACGACTGCGTACGGATAATTGATAATTGATAATTGATGACGGCAGAAGGCCGCCGACGGATCAACGTGTTTTCGTCTAAGATTTAATTATCCTAAGATTTTCTCATTGTCAGTCATAAATTACTACCGATTGTGAGATCCGTTATCCACTAATACTCTTGCGCTCTGGAATTCAATTACAGCTGTCGATAAAAGGCCATAGCACGGTGAAGTTGTGCCGAGATTTGCGATATTAGATTGTATTGGAGTCAACGATGATCCTTCACCAGCCTACAACCCTACTACCGCCAAATCCTGAACTCGTTTACTTTCCGATACGTACAGAATTCGATTAATTATGTTAGAACAAGTATTCTGCGTGTTCTAACGAAAAGTACGATAAATATGTTAACAATATTATTATCAAATTATATTACTCGTTTAAATATGTATAAAAACCCAACTTTTCGTATCAACTTTATGATATTTATTCCTCGAAATAATTAACATAATCAAAATCATGTTTTATTAATGTTTTCTTGAATTATAATCATAATGATTCCCATCTCTCTTTTACTACGAATATGATAAATGACAAATTAATTTTAATAATATATGCATATATTTTTATACACGATGATCGTAAGAACTTCATTTTAAACAACTGCATCTTTAGTAATGTTCCATAAAAAAAAGATAACGTAGTAAAACGAGCACATTAACGGTTGTTCCTTTCAAAATGACGGACGAATCGTACGTTCGAAAGGAAATGTTAATTGATCTTTCTTTATGTCGAGATCTTGTGCGACCTTGACAATGTTAATACAGCATCGGAGTGCATATCTATTAAAAAACTTTTTTTTATCGCTATTTATTTTTTATATTTTTTATATTTCTCATTATATTTGCCAATGTATATTTATTTTTTTTTGCAATAATATTATATTTTCCTACTAGCAGATTTCATTTACACGATGTTCTCCCGCATCAAAAATAAACTGCATAAACGGAATAATCGTCGTAAATCAAGGCACGCGTATATTTAACATATATACATAAATATGGTAGACAAAAAAAATATAGAATTAAATAGGAAATTGACAAAATCCTTGTAGTATTCGCAAAATGTCAAAATTTTATACGAATGTCAACGAAACTTTGGTGAATACTAAACTTTCGAATATACGGCGATGATTTGACTCGTGACTTGGTTGTAAGATGAAAAAAATAAAAATAAAAATAAAAATAAAGATAAAAATAAAATTAAAAGAAGAAGAATGTTACGTTATGTCGAGTTATAAAAAGGAAATATAGAAGGGAAAAAAGGCAAAAAAAAGCAAAACTCTCTTCCAGGAGATACAGATTCGTAAACAGATGCCTATTCGAAAATTCGATCCATGAATATTTGCATTTGTCGACGCGTTGAATAAATTTCAATCGACTTTTATGAATTAATTGAATTCGCAACGATTATCGTTTGAAACGAGAACCGCGACGACTAATCAAATAGATAGTCGTTATATACATATATACATATATATATATATATATATATATATATACATGTCGATACGTATGTGCATACATATATATGTACCCGTAGACGAAGGTAATTCTTGCCCCTAGGGTGTAACTTATAACTTCCTGCTTTCGGAGCTTTGAACTCGCAACGTTCGAACGTGAGATCACTTCAAAGGATATTTCTCTGATCTCATGTGTTTTCTCGTAATGTAAGTAAGTATAATGTGCTTACAATCTGTATCATGCATAAAATGAAATCTTCCATAGATTAGACGGAATATCGATAAAGCAAATATATTTATCGATAAAGCAAAATAATGAGTTTCGATTAATTTCTATTAATTTACAAATGATTGCTACCTGTACTCTTGAATGTTTTCTTTCTTCTATCGAATAAATCTCGGATTTGTCGTTATTCTTGTTCTTTTTTTTTTTACGAGATCCAATCTACTCGGTAGATTACGATTAGACGTTAAAGGTAATCCACGCAGAACTCGGAACACATTGTTTCCCCATATTTGTAATCAATTAAACGCTTTTTACGAGTACGAATAAAACGTCCTTCGGCTTTCCAATTGACGTAAAGAAAGCGAGTTCGGACAACGTGACGGCAGTCATGCGAGGCTATCAATCGTCGGTAGTTATGGGCCAAAGATGACGCCGGTAGTTTGTTCTTTAACGCAATCCAAGATTTAACTTCGTCTAAGAGCTTATATTTCCATTTTCTATTATTTCTAATAATAATTATCTGTTAAGGAGATCTTATTAATTAAGGAACAAAATAAGAAGAAGAAAAAAATCTTATCGAGTTCGTTAAACGATTAGAAATTCAAAGACAACCTTGCGTTACCTAACCAACGATTCAAATCTTAATGATGTAAATCCTTTCTTCGGAATTATTAACAACGAGAGGATCCTTTCGTTCGCAGGGGAAAAAAGAAACGAAGACGTTTCCGAAGGTCATCCGAAATATGAAGTCACTCGTTAATCGAACGAACTTTATCGAACGGAATCGAAGAAAATTCATTTGGTTTTTGAAACGTTTTCGAAGGAACATACCAAGCAGCGCGCACGAATTAAAGAATACAAATGCGATGATAGATGCAAGTGCATAAGATACATCGATGTGATCTTGAAAATGGTCCTCCGCTATTTTTCCTCATTCCGGTAAAGCAGCTAATGTTTAGTCCATTGGCAAGTTTTGCAAAGAAGCATAAAAAGTTGGACAAAAGTTGTACAACTTGTATCACGAGGCGAGTGATTCCGTAAAGGAGGACAAGAGGAGGTTGGAGGGGCCAAGAGGGACGAGTCACGGGACTCGCAGTGAAAGTGTTGCCGAGGAGAGAAAAAGACGAGCCCGCCGCTGCTGGTTTCTTCTTCCTTTTCCATTCGCTACGACCGACAACGGCAGGCACAAACAACTGCAACAAACATCGTGCCATTGCAATCGAGTCGTAGAGTCGACGAGCACTCGCATCCAAAGCCATTTTTTTCCCTCGAATCAATCATCCAAAAATCATTCCATTGATTTTCTTGCCAAAACTATCCTACAAAACAATACTTATAACCTACGCGTGACCTTTTTATTATTCGCTTGATTTTTTGTCGAGAAAGGAAAGACGAAAAAATATATCTCTTACCAGAGATAGAATATGTTCACGGTCAAAGATACCGAATTAATGCGACGATGACCGTCGCCGTCGCCGCCGCGAGGAGGTATCAACCGCCATTTAGTTTGTTTTTTCTCTTTCATCTATACTACAACGAAATATTGTCGATTTTTCGAATGAATTTTAAATAGAGACAAACCTTTATTTAGTTTCCACAAAATTTTGAAATAAAACGAAAACTCGCGTTCCTTTAGGTTCTCCGAGGTCTTTGGAGCAAATTCCTCCTTTCCTCCTCCCCGCCATTTGTTCTTTGTTACTTCTGAGCCTGGCCAAAGCCAAATAATTTGATTTCTGTGTCAGTATGTCATACGGGCCGTATCAACAGCGAGAGTGACTAGGAGAGTTACTCAATGAGTAATCGAAATGTGAGTATAATAGGTATACTATTCACGTAGCGCCGCCCCACGCGCGTTCCTCTCGTCTCCTTTCAATCAACCTAATTGTAAAAAACAGAGACATCGTCTATGGATATAAAAAAAAGGTTAACAGTCACCGCAGCCTGTTTTCAAACTTACGAGACGTACGAACGTATAAGCGCGTGCAGCTATATATATTGCACGTATACCATTTATTATAACTATTTACAATCGCTATGCTAAATAAGCGAAAGCGAGAAGCTAGGAAGAAAAAATATTAGTATCGTTTATTGTTCTTCTTGCCGGTAAGTTAGATGTCGTAAATATTATAGAAGGTATTATATGCACACATCTATTACGATCGATTACTATTTCTCTTGGAAATCGGATCAAGGTTTGAGTTGTTCATCTGGATTAGCTAATGCCGAAGAAGACGCACGCCGCCTTGTAATAAGCTTCTTTTTTAACTAGTACCTCTCCGAGCTTATATCAAGTTGTACGTCAAGTTTCATTTTGTCAAATAATAAATAGAGCTGGAAACAAGAATAGAATCCCTTTCTTCATTCAGAATAGAGTTACGATAGAGAATAGCCTTTTATTTGTCTGTCTTTTTCCGTGGACGTTTGCCCTTTAAATTATCCTCTCCCTTTCGAACACGTGTCTCATCGAGATCGTTCTCGATTCCACTCGCGACGGTGTTCGTCGGGTGCTGTTTACTCGCTTGCTACCTGCACCCTCTTCTGGGCGCACCCGATTAAGCGAGAGGACGTTAAAAAGATTACCCATATATTAATCGTCGATAGACGTACCATTCTAGATATAGAAATATCAAAATTGGCTACTATACCAAACTATAGAAAAGAAACGATCCAGGAACTGGGTGCATAGAGATAAACGAGCCGTGCACTGACCCGCTTTCCGCCGCGGACGGATCCTCGTTTCGTAATATCTACGCCGTGCCGTGTCGCGTCGTCAAATACGTGGCTATTCTCTACGTCCTCCTCGATTAGTGTACGAGTGTACGATCATTGAAAATCATCTTATAATCTTCTACACCCAACGCGCAACCCTCGTCAATTTTTCATAATAATTCATTTAATAATACATTTTTTCATATACAATATTTTATTTCGCGTCTTTACGATTATATTCTATCGTATTATTTTGTCCGATCTGTCAAAGAAGAAGAAGAAGAAGAAGAAGAAGAAGAAGAAAGAAGAAAGTCTAGGAAATGACATGAGAATATATTTCATTAGAATTGCTTAATGGTGAAAATAGTGAAAATTTATTTGTACTATTTTGTTGGACATCTCGGTAGCTTTTAATTATTCTTCCATCTAAATAAATAAGAATATACACATTTAATTAGAATTAGAAACGTGTTATTTCTCTCAAATTATACTCTCGGAAATTTGTAAGATGCACTATCAATCATAAAAGAACGAGATTGGCATTAGAAATATTTCACAATATTGCAAAAGTCTTTTGATTGCATCATCAAACCAGTACATGAATTAGAATAGTATTTCTAAGTACACATTACAGTCGCGAGACCCTCGAAATGACGTTAAAAGCATTCTTCGATTCAACCGACTGCCTTCGAATGATTCCATTTACGTTTTCATAGTTATCACCTTCGAATGTCTCACCTGGCGAGTCTCTTTTGTAAATCATAATTGCGGTTAACAGATCATTACGGAAAGCATTCGTGCTTTCTGCGAATGAGTTAGAATCTACAGATTGTAAGATTAAAATCACAAGGATTCCATTACAAGTTAGAGATGACTCTTTTCTATTAACTTACTTAGTTTTTATTTCCCGACACATGAATGCGAATGAATTGCGTCCGAAACCATAAGGATTTGACCTCGCCGAGAATTAACCGCGATTATTTTTTTCTCGCTCGAATAACGATACGAAGCGACCAAAAATTCGTTTAATATTCAATTATATCCGGGTCTTCCCCTTACAGGATTGGAAATACTTGGCCACGTCGATTAAAACGAGAGACGCCTTGTATATTTAAATTTAACAAACACATGGTAATTTAGTGCGCGCGTAAAATTCTTCTAAAATCCTTGTAACATCGGCAAGCAGCGATCCCGAGGTAGACCAAAACAACACGAAACGCTCGCGTGTTAGTTATCATCACGAGGTTTCTTCTTATGCGAGAAAGAGAAAAGTGAAGGTGTTAAAGACTATGGCAAAACTACGGAGATACTACGGAGATACTACGGAGATATAGAGAGGAATGTAAAATAGCTAATAAAAATCTTCACGGATTCTCTACGATCCGTTGAGATCAAAATTAAATATGGGCTTTCTGCCTCTTTCTCTTTTGCTCCGCCATTTTGAAACACATAACGTTGCCCGATACTTTGTGAAATCCATTCATTTTTCAAGTGACTAACTAAATCCTGGAATAACTACATAAATATAAAAAAAAAAAAATTCCAAAGAATTGCATACTTCGGCTAGGTAATATATGAATTTGCAAGAGACGAGGCTGTTAAGATATGAAATTAAAATTTGATCCTAAGATTAGATATGATAGAACAGCACGACTAGAACGGAACATTGATTCTCAAAGGACAAAAAGAGATGAGAACTATGAGCATTATTGTAGAAAGAATGACGGATTTGAAATGCCGATCAAATTTGATTGATATGCTTTTATATACGATAAATACATTAATACATTTAAATATATATATATAGATACCTATATGTCATCTATGGAAATCGTAAGGAAAATTGTTTTATTAACGAACTTTAATACAGAAATAGTCAATGTGTTGTTTTATTCGTACGAAATGAATGATTAAAATAAAGATAAGATGGAGACGGGACCAGAAAGATGGAATACGTTACGAATGATTGACTCTTACACGCCACTGTAGTTTCCTTCGGGCTAAGTGTAGGATAATTCAAATCCGGTTCCGGATAGCAATAATATAAGCGAGATAAAGATACCATGTACGTAATCTATTATGAAAGGAATAAAGGATGAAGATTCGTGCGGGTTCTCTCTGTTAAGTTTATTCTGCGATAAATAATCTGATACCACATATGGAGCAATAACCTTCTATTTTCTACATCACCTATCGTAATATCGCGATAGGAAGGCTTATGAAGTTACGAGAAAAAGAAAAAAAAAAACAAAAGAAGAAAATATGAAAAAAGGAATAATTATTAGCGAATAATCATCTCTTTCGAAAATTCATTTTAGCGATTGTTTAATGATAAGCTTAGATATATTTGTCCCGCTAATTCCATGAGTCATAACAAATTAGCACAGATTATTTCCGGAATCGTGTTGATTCGTTCGCTTATGACGAATGTATATGTATGATTTAATACGAAATTGCAATAATTACAACGGGAATAGAGTGACGTTCGCAAAACAGTAATGGCCGAGCGCTTAAGGCGTCTTACTAAAAATCAGAAAAACGGAAAATCAAAGATCCCTCTCTGGGAAAGCGTAGGTTTTAATACTACAGGCTGCAAAAATATTATTCGAACGTAATAACATCAAATTTGTACACAATGTATAATTTCTTCCCTTTGTTCTTATTACTACTCGGAGAAAATGATTGAATATCAAAAGGAAAATAATCTAATACAAATTACAAAATAAATTTATAGTTATTTTGTACTTTAATTGTAAGAAAAAAATACAAATCTGTATGAATAAAAAACGTGGGAGAATTATAAGAAGAGAAGAGTTTTAATTAAAGCCGAGAAAGAAAGAAAGAAGAGACGAAAAAGTCATGATTTCCGATTAGGTTAACCGCAAATTGCTTGGCTGTGTGGCTTTAGATCGGTATAATTGACCAAACTAAAACCCATTCGTTTTCTCTCTTTTGTTGCGCATCTCTCAAAGTGTAAAGGAATAGGAAAAGAAAGTGCTAAATATCGGAATATTGTATATGTAGGAGTGTATGGAATGTGCAATAGGCTTCTTCGGTAACATCTTTATACAATATGTATCCAAGTATGTGTGGTACATCGTTAGCATATAAGGTATCGCACGAGGTATCGCACGAGGTATCGCACGAGGTATCGCGTGATTCTCATAGAAGACTCCTCCGATCACGCGCGCCTAGCCGTCACATGCGCAATCCTTATTCCGCATCATTACACCACAGTATCGAAAACTATTGTACTGTTGTAAAACCGTTGGAACGCGATGACATCTTCTTAAAAAACGGACGTTCCGTTACACGTAAAAGCGTTACACACGTGCCGTTATATCATACAATCGATTATCAAGTATACTTTTATGGAAAATAACGTTAGATCGAAGCACGTTCCGAGGAATGCAAATTATGTCATTAGATTTATGTAACGATAGGTAAGGTAAGGTACTCGAGTAGACAAAGAGTAGAGATAACGATCGGAAACGTTAGGGGATACGCTGCTTATGTCCAAATGTCGACCGCGTCAGGGTTGCGCTCCTTTTTTTAATCATATTTTTGGTTGCATTCCATTGCTAAAACAAATCGTCGATTTTTACAAGTGCAACAACCCGTGGCGCATTGCGTTTGTCCTTGTCACAGTATTCCCATCGGGAAAAATGCAATCAGCCAGGAGAAGTTCGGTGTCCTTGCAGGAGATCGCTCCTCCGTTATTACCATGATTTTCAGAATGGCTTTCTGCAATCCTTGGACGATTGCAAAACTAAAGATTGCGTCAATGGCTCGTATACGAGGCGCGTAGACGAGCCGCGTAGACGAGCCGCGTAGACGACGCGCGTTCGCTTATGTCGGCTCAAATTAAGATCACTTAATCTTCTTTGCGATTCCTACGAAATTCATGCAAATTACGCTTCATTTGATAAATTAATAACATATCTATTATTTGTTTAACGCGAGAATGGAAGGTGCGGTGTAAGTAGATGATTCTAACTTTTTTCTTTTAACATTTCCTCGCTATTATCGATGATAATATTTGAGAGATCAATGAGAATAGTGTTCTCGTTCGTTAATTTTCTTTTAACGTTTCAAAGAAAAATCATAAGCCGTAGTAGATTGCGTCTACTTAACATTCTTCGATATTTTTATCGGTAATTAAGGATTGCAGTGCAACGCATAAAAACAAACTAAAAATTAATTAGACGAAAAATTTGACCGGGTTACCATTTTATGAGCCTTTTGTTTCATTTGAAAATAAAATATTGTAAGCGCCTAAAAGAAATTTAAGAATCGACTTATAATCGATAGTTTTTTATTCGATATATCGAAGGGTCGATATGTACAAGTAAATATGTTATGGCGACATATTTAAATTTTTAACAGAAAATAAAAAAAACATCAAATTCGTCAACGAACGAAGTTGATACTTGTGCAATTCTAATTATTTCGAAATAATCGCAATGAACTTGTTTACGAGACAATGTCTGAGGATTTTTAAAACGTCCACTCAAATTTGCATAAATAGTCCAAAAACTATTGGTTATAAAAGTGCTTTTTCTTTGGAAAATTTATATCCTGGAAGTAGCTTGAAATTATTTACAGCAAATTTCGTAAGCGTTTTCAATACATTACATAAACATTATTTATTGTAAAAAAAAAAAAAACATGTATATAATAAGATACTATTTACAGAACATAACCTCATTTCAAGTTTCAATGAATTTTATGGTAATATTCTCAGGTACCGGAAGATCCCTCGGCCAAATTTAATGGATATATCCCTATCGAAAAATTAAACATTACCTACAATCGTAGTAGCGGTCCTGGAGGACAACATGTAAATACTGTAAATACTAAAGTAGATTTAAGATTTAATGTGGAAGATGCTACATGGTTGTCGACTGAAATTAAAAAGAAATTGTTAGAACAGGTAGATGCAATAAATTGATTTTAACATGATTTAAGACCTTATATATGATAATAAACATTATCTTCCTGTTCTTAGCAAAAAAACAAAATAAATAAAGAAGGCTTTTTAATAATTAAATCCGATCTCACAAGATCTCAACAGTTAAACTTAGCCGATGCATTAGAAAAACTTAGAACATTGATATGGAAAACTGTGGAAGAGCCACCGCAAATGACCCAAGAAACCGAAGAGATTATAAGAAAGAGACAACTCAAAGCTGCGAGGGAAAGAATTTTTGTAAAAAGAATACGTTCGCAGATAAAGCAAAGTAGACAAGGCACTCCTGTAGACTTTTGAATGCGATAACTATATAGAAGATGTATTTTAACGTACAGAAACTAATAATAGAGGAATAAAATATAAATCATTTTATTTTTATTAAAATCCCATTGTGTAAGTGTGCGTTGTTTGTATATATACAGGATGGTAAAAAATAAAGATCCGATATATATCAGAGGTATAAAGTATACTACTAGTTAAAGGAATATTTGAAAGCGTACATCAATCTGCGATCTGTAGATGTCAGAATTGCATTCAAATGGAAGAAAGACGTATCGAATATCTATGATTTCTACATGTATGTTCTGCGTCTACCAAATTATCTTTGTCAAATTAATAATAGTTTTTGTTTATTTTCATAACAAACTTATTTCGATAGCCTTGTACTAATGCATTTCTAAGCAAATTCCTCTGCGTAGATTCAATATGTTGCCAAAAGATTCGCTTATGATATCGAATGCTAATAAATAATAAAATTGACTTTGAAAGGGTCTACCTTAGGACTCACGTTAATTAGACATTTTTCTAATCTTCTTGATAAATACTATAAGCCCTAAGATTAACGGAACTTTTTCTTTTTATCATCTTATATATATATATATATATAATTATGTCGGATACGAAGTTGTAGTTAACGTTATGTTAGTTTTATAGTTATCGTCATGGTAACGAATGCAGCCTAAGTGAAAACAAAACTGAATAGAAACGGTTGATCTGTGGTTAACTTCTGTTGTCTGAAAAAATACGAATAAAGTAAAAAAAAAAGATGTCTTTCCGAGAATTACGCAGTACGTAAATTCATACATTATCTTTAAGAAGATATGTAAAAGTTTTCTATCATATATATATAAGTAGACTAAATAAATAAAATGTTAATAACAAATTAATGAGCAACCTCTTACAATATTATACAGACTTTACAGAGACGATGAGAGTGCTTGGATATCCAAGATTAATATCGATAGCTAATTTTCGCACACCGAATTTTCCTTTGGTAGCAGAAATTTTAGTCTGGCTCGTAAAAAGATTCGATCCAGATGTAGACATAACCTTCGAGCATAACACCGAGGAAGAACGAATTTTTTTAATACGTAGTGTCGCTGAATTTATGGTAATCATTTATAATTATTTACTTTAATTATAAACGTGAAGAATAATAGTTGGATAAAATCAAATATAGTATAGCATTGTAAGGAGGAAACAGAATCAGCAATCAATCAGAATCTAGCATTACATTTGCTACAAAATCAAATGATTAGTAAAATTGATCTTTTACATAATTAATATTACATATTAATTAAATATTTATTGTACAGGCATTAAATACTAACGTCAAATTAAATACGAAAAAACTATATCAAGCGGACGGTTATGCTGTACAAGAATTATTAAAGATAACGAATCTCTTAAACGAAGCTCAAAATCGTGGTAGTGAAAATATAAATTATAATGATAATCGTAAGATCATAGAATTTAACATTTCTGACGAGATAAACGAGTTAAAATCGACGAGACAATTAGCTAGTCTCTTGACTGTGAATGGTGCTACGCTTTTTGATCTTCTTGGTCGAGAAGTAGAACTTCGTGATATTAGAAACAACAAAGCTGGTAGACAATTCGATACTGCTGAAATAGAAAATGCTTTGAAGAATGTTATTGAAAATATGAGAAAAGAAATAGAAGATACTAAAAAACAAATCGACAATGTTAAGGTATTAAATAATTACATTTCATTCAAATGATTGTTTTCTATCAAGATTTTTGTCTATCTTTCTATTTAAAGGATACAGAGCAAAGCCTTGATACAAGGATAGAAAGACGTCGATCAGAATTGGAAAGAAATCAAAAGAGACTTCAAGCTTTAAGAAAAGTTCGTCCTGCTTTCATGGAAGAGTATGAAAAGCTCGAAGCAGAGCTGAGAATTTTATACGACGATTATTTACAAAAATTTCGATATCTTTCATATTTAGAACATTTACACGAGGATGCAGCTAAGGCTGAACAGGAACGCATTGAGAAACGGTAAATTGAATGACGTAACAAAACGAAATGGGGATTACAGATATTCTTATATTTCCGTTTATTTTCTTGTTAGACAAGCGGAAACGAAAAGGAAGCTCGAACAATTGCGTTCGGAGGATTTAAGCTTCGAAAGCATGGTCGAAGGAAATGATTTAGTCTTTGGGACAGGTCTTCAAGAATCTCCATTGACTCTTGGCGAGGTTGAGAAACAAAATATAGACAATACTATACAACAGGGTGCTCGTGCAAAAGCAGGTGAAAAGAATAAAAATAAAAAAGCTCATATGTTTTTTTTTCTTTTCATTGTTTCCTTTCTTTTATATTTCGCTGTAACATCGCAACGTTAATCAAGTAAGAATCATCGTTACAGATATAGAGAAAACGTCGAGAACGCAAATGTCTCAGCGACGAATTTACGGCAGCATGTCTGGTCGTCAACGAGGAACAATTTTGGAATCTAACGACAGTGCTGGCTCGCTCGATAGTGACAGCGATTTACTTATTGACGGAGATCTCGACGACGACGACGACGACGACGATGAGGATGACGATGATCTTTTAAATTCCGTGAGAGGTACGGATATAGGAAATTACGAACGCAAGGTTGGTCAGGATAAACGATCTGTCAGCAAGCTCGATCATTCCGATGAAGATTTTTAATTAGAAATAATTTTAATCATCTTCCGTTGATTCGACAAAATCAACAGAATCGTTCATTCGATTCGTCATTTTCTCTACCTTTATTTGGTGTGTATCATAAAAAATAAACAAAATAGAAAAAGATAGGTATCATCGTACACCATCATCGTATCTATTCCATAGATATTACACGCAGCATAGAGTATAAAGAAAAATTGATGCAAACTTCGCATGATTTTTAATGCTTATAATAATAATAATAATAATAATGAAAAACAAAGTAATATTATATTAATATTGTTCAATTATGATTGTTAGACGAGTAACGCATTTTCATTGATAATGAACAATGACGAGATACAAATAATTAGCGATAAATTGTTAAAATTTTCTTCTATAATACTCTCCTATTGGGTCATTAATATTAAATATTTCTAAGTACACATTGTACATACATTAACTATGTCTACGTCAGATATTGTTCCTATGGATATGCATAGGGAGTTTGTTTCAACACGTTGTGCGGATTTTGAGTGCGCTCATTATAAAAAATAAAAATAAATGAAAAACCGAAGAAAAGGAGCGAAACTTATACATATATATATATATCTTATTCATATCAAGTCAAAGGAATAATAATTACCGAAATGAGAAAAGGATCTTGAAAATGTTAAGATATTGGTGTATTGATTTATTGCCAATCGTTAAAAGACCTTAGACCGAAAAAATTAGGCCATGACTACCGAATTAACAGTCTTTTGTTAACAGAGATTGGTTTTCTCTAGAAAGATATAATTCAGTATAAGCAGCTACAACGGCAGCAGCAAATAGTTAACAGTAGTCAAGTAATGTTCTGCGGTAATAATTTCAATGGCAGCATTGGCAGCAGTTGACAAAATTAGTCTCATAGATATGTAAGTTAATTCATTTATAATATAGCTGGTATGTCTAAAAGAAAAATGATTTGTTAGCTGTGCGATATACGTTTGAGGCCTGAAAGGCAGCAGAGTATCATTGACATTTAGTATCGCAAATTTTGGATCATCATACTTTCTATCTAACGAAGAAATACAAATGCAGTCAAAATCAAATCGACTCGCTCGAGAACATCGTGTGTACTATATTATTGTTAAGTTTTCTAACTTTGAATATAATGACTTATTTATTGTGCAACATATAGAGAGGCTAAAAGTGTTGTTTGAATATAGTCCGTTTAAGCGATAACGCGTTCAACTTGTACGTGAAATCTTGGTTCGCTTGTCAATAATAATTTTCGAACGATAGACAGAAAGTATTGGATCCAAAAAAAAGAAAAAAGATAAAGAAGAAAGGAAAAAATAGAATGATTGACTGCCACCGATGTAAACCCGATGTAAACCCGATGTAAGCCCGATGAAACGTTAGAACGCACGCATGGAAATATCAAAAAGAAAGGACAGTGAAAGAAGTAATAAACAGACGTCAGACAATAAATTAAACGCGAGACATTTGGGGTGACCCGGTTTTTCTGACTCCACGTAGAAAAATATTGTTGATCCACTTTTGACAAAATGGACACCCTCTTTGTATGTATAATCTCGCATAACGAACGAATTGGAATTGTTCGATCGAACCTCGATCAACGAAGGCAACGTCAATCCGACGATATCGTCTCTCGTTTATCTTCTTGCCAATTATTCCGGTCGGTTATTAAGGAGATATAATAAATCCTTCGAATTTGGAGCTTCCGGACGTAAGCCGCCGCCAACAGGGTAAAAACTTGTACGGTTACCCTGATGAAATTTGATTAAACACGCCGCTTCACGAAAGATTCATCGAGTTTGTTAATCGATCGATCAAGGGTTACCATAATTGTAAAAATAGGTCCTGGCGACCCTCGACGTGCCAGTTAAATTCCTAATATCCCGTGGGACTTTAACGATAGTCTTTCGCTACCTAACTGACTTCCCCAATGGGCTAGTTTTTATTCGTGGCGTCATTATTGGCACGGGATCCAATTCAGGCAAGGTACACTCGGTACTAAGATCTGTCCAAGCTTTATCGGCATTCTCTGCTAGCCTATCCTTGTATTTGTAGGCCGTTCTATCGACCACCGAGGGTGTTTTTATACAATCGTCGCCACCAAACTCGCATACTCGATAATGATGTAATATGGCAGCGTCCAAAGGCATGTTCAGAGTGCCATGTCCAGGTATGAATTCCCAAACGAAATGATTGCCAGCCTCAACGACTCCCTGAGGCTTGCAAACGTATTTCGATCGTTGTTTGTGCGGATGTAACTTGGTTCTTCGTCTAGTTTTTTTTAACGTGATCAAACCAGCTTCGGTTGGGGTCCTGCTCATCGTTACGAACGGATCGTCCGCCCATTGCAAATAGAAAAAGGCGTTTTGAAAGGAATACGCTCCCGTTGATTTGGTGTTTATTCGGCTGCTCATCCACCTGAAAAGGAGGAGCATTTCATCGGATGAAATGAATTCGGCTTCCCGACGCAATCTCTCTCGCTCTCGTACCTTATAAGATCGACTATGGTGTCATTGTGACGCGGTATGATGAACTCGTCAAGATCTACGAGTGCTACGTATTCATACTTATACATGGACCGATAAAGACAATCGTTTAAAGCCGCGAAAAGTCCTTCCGTTCGTATTTCTCGTTGAGAAATCATGTCCAAACGGTGCCAAGGTAAAATAGTTACCAGGCCTTTATTTTTGTAATACTTGAGGGCACAATCGGCTTCGTTACCGACTGTATCGTTGTAAAGAGTAACGTGAGTTGCACCAAGTAATCTGTAGAGCTCGATAAATTCAACCAATTGCAATACCTGGAGAAATATCAATTCGATAATTGTATGGAATTTGAAATAAAATTTGAAAATGGATATATCTCTCTTACATACTCGATTGTAATCGTAATGCAAAGGTTTCACGCAAACTGCTAATGGTTCTCTGTCCTTCGATCTATCCTCGGGTCGATTCAAAACGAGAATTCGATTGGTCGGAGTTGCTCTTAATTTAGCTACGACGCTAACGGCTTCTGGTATACTGTCAGCCATGATCGATTCCTTTGGTAAAGGGCAGATAACGAAACAGGCGCTATATTTCAAATTCCAATTTTCTCTGATCACCTGTAAATCACGAACGACATAAACAATTGGGAGTAATCGATAAAGAAAAAAAAGAATAAGAAAATCTAATGAAAAGAGAAAATGTTAAGTATTTTGACCTTTACTTTAGCAGCCACTGTTACCGAGGCCGTTACATTTCCGCTGTTTTGCTGACGATACCAAAGTCTGCACCATACTCGTTCCGGTCCTCGAGTTTTCGTTGCACTTATAACTCGTACTATCCCTTTGTTAACGTTTCCAGATGCACCGTTACCAGCCGCCACTCTGTCGTCGTAGTATGCCGAATAAACGAAAAATTTGAATCTGCAAATGAGTTACCTATCGATATATCGATTGTTTATACTTGCAAACTAGCAAACTTGCTTAGAAATCGATTAGTTCAATTAGTTCAATTAAAGGGGAATACTTTGGACGGACCTGGTATTGGTAACTGATAACCACTCGGCATGCGTGACCCTCAGGCTTTGGTCTAATTGCGGTAAACGAGCTTCCAAACTAGGCGGTAAGCTTGGCAGGACCCTCGGATCGGCGTGAATCGCTGCCTTCTGTCCACCTTCCTCCCCGTGAACCAATAAACCAATATGATCGTCGAAGGTACCCTTTAAGCCGATGTAGTCTTCGCCCTGGAAAATCATTAAGAAATAACTCGATATCGGAGAATATGATGAAAAGAAAGAAACTTAGAAGAGAATTATAGGTGATAGATCAACGCAACCCTGACAACACGTGTTACTAGATAAATCTCTACTATTTAATAAACGAGCAAAAGATAGTCGATCATGCAGTGTCAATCTTATCTCTATTGATTGAATTTGCACGCCCACCTACGATTGCAAGTCTTCGAGAATTGTAAATTGAATTCTATGAAAATGCAACGACGATGATCATGATGATGATGATGATGATGATGATGATGATGACGATGATCATGATGATGATGATGATGATTATTACGATGATGATGATGATGATGATGATGATCATGATGATGATGATGATGATAATGATGATCATGATGATGATGATGATGACGATGATGATCATGGCGACGACGACGACGACGACGATGATTATAAATATAAAATTTTATTTGTTTCTGTAAGAAATGAATCATTTGATTTTTGCATATACTCGATTGACCAATAAATAATATCGAAATTTTCACTGTAAAGTATTAGCTACTAGCGACAATTCCGATAATACTTATTATACTGGTCAGCCTAGTTTACCCTCAAATATACACAGTTGAAAAGATAATATAGCGATAGAATGATTTTCATTGAAATCTTTGTCGAAATATCTTAGCAAGTAGTTCGGAAGAGAAGGGAAGGGAAAATAAATCGATATAGAAGAACAAAGTGATGCGAAAAGATAGAAGATAAGGTTTTCCGCTTGCACTTTTTTTACTCTCGGATGGCGTCAATGATAGAGAAAAAGAGGCCGAGTACAAAGTTGAGCCTAAGTGGTGGTGGTGGTGGTGGTGGTATTAGTTCGAAAGTCCTTTCTCCTAAGCTTTCCCTCGCTTCCGACAGGAAACGTTAGGGGATTAGCAAGGCTGGTAGGATCGTTGAATGGAAAATTCGCGTTTCTCCAACTTCAAACGCGACATCTTTTCGTAGGATAAATTTCCTCTACTACGTTGAAGATGCACAGGAACAAGTTAGAAAAAAGAGATGAGCGAAAAACGAGCAAACTTACTCTTTCCTTTAATTGTTACGTCTTTTTCTCTCGCAGTTTTGTTTTTATTATTATTTTTTTTTTCTTTTTTCCATGCAATCTTTCTCTCGATTATCTTTTCTATGAATCTAAAGTTTCTACTTCTTTTTGATATTTTTCATTGACAATTACACAATTTGACAAAGTTATTATTTATTGACACAATTGTTAAAGTTATTAAATCAGGTAGATTTGATCTTGATTTATAGACCAAGAGAATCGAGAGAAATAACGAACGGTTTTGTAACTTGTCCATTCGAACTTACTCCGATTTCACCGTAATCCGGGCGATCCGGTGCCGCTGGCAAACGGTGTCCGTTTCTGTGACCACCTAGTGCACCCGTACCGCTAACGTTTACGCCTCGTCTTTCGTCGATCAGAAATATCTCCGTGAGAACGATCAGACCAAAAACGGCGAAGAACATGACTACCAGCATAAAGGACATGTTTGCCCTTTCCTTCAGGATCCCAGCGTTTCCTCGACCCCCACCGGAACCTGATCGTCGGGCACCCATGCTCGAACAGCTCTACGTAAATCAAATAATAAACGCCACCGACTGAATCAAAGTCTTTTTTCCCATTATTTCCTGCATTTCTTCTTATATAGCGTATTTTCTTTTTTAATCTTTTTTTGCAATCCTTAAGAACATAAAGATCACGCACCGTCGACAAAATTAGTTTCCTTGTGTGTGTGTGTGTGTGTGTGTATGTGTGTACGCGCGTTCTTAAAACAGATTTCCTTAACTCGCAGGTTCAACCGCTCCATGCAAAGTATTGATTTTCCCTTTTAAAATGCAACTTGAGTACTTTAACGTTTCTTGAGAAATTTCTTCTATACATCTATGTAAGTTCTTACGCGTTCGAATAATATAAATAAGAGCTTTATGATTCAAAATACCCTACCCGAAATGGGTCCTACGTATTTTATTCAATTCTCTATATAAAACTTACCTAAAAGAGATCCAGAAAAATTGCTGTCAAGCATGAGGACGGTAGCGTCTTCTAAAATACATAAATAAAGAAGGATTGTGAGAATTAAGAAATTTTGTATTTGTTTTGTTATCTCCTTGAAATTATCTTACAAATCAAATGTCAATGCTTTATAAATATAATTATTATTATTAAACATGTTCAATTACGCTCGCGCGCATTTACTAACGTAACAAAGTCAAATCAAACTCAATTTGAATATTTACTGACGTTTAGAATCCGATGATACGCAAAATTACTAATGTCTATAATATAATTTCTAATATATAACATACACTTTTTCCGCAGATCTTGGTACTCGTTGTTGCAGATCTCATTGATAGAAATTTTTCTAAAAGTTTACAAGTATGTATGTATTATACATGCGTACGTATTTAATATTATCCTAGACATTCACCTCGCATTGCCGGCCAAAGGTATGAAATCATCGCGTAAATTTAAATGAGCTTTTAAACGGAGATAGATTTCTTTGTCAAAAAAAGAAAAAAACTACCGAGCGATGCTATCTTTTACATTTTGTATTATTTTTATTTTTGAGTATATTTCTTCAAAAACCGTCTTAATAATATGAAATAACAATGAATTTTGAATGACACTATTCCAATGTAATATTTTTCCGTGCTTCTTGCAGAAATTGATGTCAAAGATTTCCCAGTGGGAAAGTTAATTCCTAGCATTGCCTTAAACTGGACGAGTAATTCAACTTATTCGTATTTGATTTAATAACGATATATGCGAAATGATTTCATAATCAGCAAATGATTCCAAACGCTTGGCCGGTAAATTAAATAATTAACGTATATTGAAAATATAATAAACATAAATACTGCATCGTGGGAATAATGGTTGAAACAAAAGTAAACGATAATTAATAAGTACTGTCTCGTATTATTATTTTAGTTCTCGTATTTCGTGTAAAAGATAAATAAAAAAAAACAAAAGAAAGGAATGTTCTATATCATAAATCTATTTGAACTAATATATATATATGTACTCGTATATTTTCTTTTGAAACTGCGCTTAAATTTCGATGATACTTTGATCTATTGCAAAACGTCAATCTTATCATAGGTAAATACTTTTGACTATGCACGCACGATAAAATGTCCATTATCTTGGACGAGTTAATAGAGGAAATATTATTCGCCGTGGAAAATGAAAAATAGAATCCTGGTTCGTTCACCCTCCCGACCATAGCTTGGTGAGAAAATTCTGAGGAATAATAAGAAAAAGCGCGCCTTGTGTGTGTGTGTGTGTGTGTGTGTGACGAGAAGTGTGACTAGAGCCCGTAAAAGACACAACGATATAGACAAAATAAAATGAAATAAGATAGGGGGGTCGATCGAAAGACTTTAGAGGGGTGAGTATTCGGTACTCACGTTTAAAGGGAAAAATCGTCCGAAAGAAGAAGGGCGTTCTTGTCGTAGAAATGCTGTGCAAGTTTGTTCATCCTCTTTCCTCTTGTTAACGATTCTCTTCATTCTCTTTCATCGAGCGTCGTCCCTGGTGAGCGAGCGAACGAACCACACTCTCGGTAAGAATCGATGAGTGACACCCCACCAACGAAGGGAAATAAAAAATGTCTCGTTCTTCTTGCTTCTTTGTTTTCGCGAAGGGAATGTAATAAGAATAATGAAAAGACAAGGTAGGGAAATAAAGATAAAAAGTAGTAATGGTCCTTGTCGGTGGTCCTTGTCGGTGGTCCGCGTCGGTGGTCGGTCGCGAATGGGAAAGTTAGGGTTGCACAGTCTATCGGTCTATCTTTCGCGCGCACGCTCACCACGAATAGCGACATCGATCGAAGCACCCTCTACTTAATCGTCTACGTTGATTGGTTCTCCTATGCGAGATGCGCGCACGCGTTTAAATTTTCACCGTACAAACGAGCGCTTGCGCTTTATATCAATTTATTACGAACGTTCGCTCATTTTTCCTAATCGTTAACTGAAATCTTAACAAAATCATTGATAATAAATAAATAAGTCAATTCGTCGGATCAATTTGAAATGGTCCTAAATTGCATCGATTCATTAAAATATATAATACTTAGATCGATAAAATCGTTGATTAATTTGTAATCACAAGTTCGATAAGATCATACAATGATAACGTATCGTGGGGAATTCATTTCTTTCTAAATATGCCATTTTTATCATTCGATTGGTATATAATTAATTGTCGACTTGTAACTAATTATAAGTGTCTTCGATAAATAAATTTGATGAACAAATCGATATTATTTTCAGAAGTTATTTCGCTTCAGACCGAACTATTCATAAATATCTGAGGTATACTTCCACAATTGTTAAACGATAGCGACAGAGAGGAATCGTAATTGGTCAAAATATTTTGTAATTTTTCCGACCAATTCCAAAAGATGAGCTTTTGTCGTCTGGCTTCCAAATCGATATGAAGTAGAGCGAGATTTTTAGCTACCGTCGAGTCGATTCTCAAAACGTTGCAGCCATCTATTATTACCGGTACATTTTCGGTACATCTGTCGCACCTAGATAAATATAAGGAGCGATATGAAAACATTAATCAATATTGTGAACATTTTTGATTCGAATCGATCTCATCTGCTTACCATTCCATCACTTGTTCTCTCAAGTATTCCGCAGCTGGAAAGCTCAAGGATTGTTTGGGTATGACGAAAAGCACGGTTATATCGTTGTCGACGACGCGTTCTTCGATCAATAGGCCAGGTCTGGCCGTAAAATAAAGTAGGTGAATAAGATTAATCGCGATACCAGCGATCATACCATATTCCAAACTTAAAGCCAAACAACATATCAGAGTAACCATCAAGGGTACGATATCAATTCCTGTGAAAGAACACGACAAACAAACTAATATATATTATCCGCGATGTGTTGTTAAATGCGCAACAGGTAAGAAGAGAATACTTACTTTTCGTGCGCCAAAGAGTAGAAAATACGTCCACTTCGAACATGTAATACATAGCAATGATTATTACGGCAGCTAGAGTGGCTTTCGGGATGAACTTAAAAGTCGACGTTAAAAGACCACACGCTAGTAAGACGAGGAGACCGGTTATTATGCCACCCATTGGAGTTTTAACGCCGGATGCGTTGTTCACCGCGGTTCTGGTGAAACTACCGGTCGTTGGCATTGATCTAACGAAACTTCCAATAACATTGCACAGTCCAACCGCTAACATTTCTTGCGTTGCATCCAAAGTCTTTCCTTTGGCTAGAATTCGAAGGAAACACAGACGACAATTCGTATATTAACTAATATATTAACTAATATATATATATATATGAATAGAGTTAGAGAGTTAGTTGCAATCGCAAGCATATCTTATCAAATCTAAGCAAATCGTATGCAAATCTTTCGATCGATTTTATTTTAGATAATACAATCGTGTCAAGAACGTACGTTCCTACCTTTCCTTCGATTATTAATGCTTTTTAAAGATAAATAACGTATATATGATAGCGAGCAGTTAGAGCGATAGTTTGCATTATTGCCTGCTTTTGATCTACTTTTTTCTCCTTAGGTATATCTTCATCGAGTATTTATAAGACCACTAGAGAAGTGCACAAGTTCAATTCAAAAGCACTTTCTTTTTCTTAAATTGAAATAATAGCTATAATCATTGTGTAAAACGTACCGAAAGCCTTGGCAATAGCAACACTTTCCAAAATGGCGATAGCTGGTATCGATACGATACTACCACCAAGTTCTTCGATCAATTCGGGAAAATAATAAGTCTTGTTGCCAGCGTCTAGAGAAAATGGCGGTGGTCTCAAAGGTGGTAGACCTTCCGTAATTTTTCCAGTAATCTTGAAAGGTTTAAGGTCGTATAAAGATAAGACAAAAGCCAAGACTGTACCCATAACTACGACCACCGCATTTCTAGCCAAACAGGCTAGCCACATCATTTTTTCGAATGTAGTTCCCTTTTTTTTGCCAGGCAAATTCTGAATTAATCGAAAAATTGTTTCGTTATTTAAGATTAGACGAGTCACAAACGTTTTTTTAAATAATTATCATGATTAGATAAAATATAATGTATCGATAAGATATAAATCTTATTATCTTGGAACTCGAACTTTGAAAACCTTGTTTTCTTTTTTTTCTTCCCAATTTGATGTCATTGAAATTGATGCTAATATTGCAATGTGAGACTAACCTTTAAACAAACTAACAATATTATCGTTACCACTCCAAGAAGCGTATCCCACAATGTTATGCGATCATAGCGATCGATTATTTGACCGATCGAGTCTACGAAGGAATCGCTTCTACCTTCTATACCAAGGAGTTTGCCTAATTGCGAAGCTGCTATGATAATTGCTGCGGCATTAGAAAAGCCACTGATCACTGGCATGCTTATAAAATCGACAAGGAAACCCAACTGAAATATTCCCATTGCTGTTATTACGCATCCTGATAAGAAGCATATAAGAACCTGCAAAAGGGATAATAATATTTATGAAATTTCGCATATCAATAAAAAAAAAAACAAATTAATCGAAATATGTATTTATATGTATTTATATGTATTTATATATTCCTTACAGCAATATCTTCTCCTAATTTCACGACGTGATGTTGAGAAAGTAACGCCATTATGGCCGTAGGACCTACGGTTACTTCTTTTGTACTACCAAACACCAAATACACGAAACATCCCATGAAACTGCTATACAACCCATACTGTAATTTGCAAAATTCAAACAAATTTCATTGTTTTAGATATAATACAAGATATATTAAATAATAATTAATAATATATTAAACTTACCTGAGGTGGAAGACCAGCGACTGTTGCATAAGCTATACCTTGCGGTATAACTGTCAATCCGACTGTAAATCCCGCCAAAATATCTTGCAAGCATTTTCCCAAGCTATAAAGTCTTAGCCAATTTAAAATCGGTATTCTTCGAACAAGGATTTCCTTGATGTTACAACCTCGAGTGGTAGAAAATATACTTCTCGCTGTAGGGCAAAGGTAAAATAATCATTCTTCATTTGTTCGTTTGTTCGCTGAGAAAAATTACAAAACCCAAACACACAATTTTAACAATTATTTTCTATATGCATATATCAACGTACACAGAATCATATCTTTGCGACTAATCGATTAAAACATCACTGCACAACAAATTCTTCGAGTTTTTGTGATATCAAATTAAAAATAAAAAGACTTCGGTCAAACAAAAGTTAATTATTAATAAGCCAATGTTGTTTTTACGAGCAACATGAAAAGACTGAACCATGCTAAACGATTAGAGACATATGAGCTAGCAATAACCTTTCTTTGCTGATGCGAGAGCTATTTAGATTGGATTTCAAATGAGATAACACGCGATTGATGTACGATTATTCGTCATTTATCAGATAATACTATTCAAGTGTACGACTACTAAATATTTTACAATATGACAACATGGATATCGTATCAAGAGAACACATTTATCGTTTACTTTAAAAATACTAAACACAACGGGATTTCATGCTAGATCCAAACTTTATTTAGATATGGATTCATTTTAAACGATACGAATAAAATCTTGAATATGTTATGGTGCGAAATAAAGCGAAATTAATTAAATTAAACAAAAAAAAATCACTTATCAACGCGCCCGCAGTCGGTAGGACTCGAACCTACGCTCCCAGAGGGAATCTGATTTCTAGTCAGACGCCTTAACCACTCGGCCACGACTGCTTTTGTGCGAAGTTATAATTTGTCAAGTTTGTGATAACTAAGTATAATACAAAATTCGAATATTTTATATTTTCTTCTCTCTCGTGAAAACGAAAAATTAGAAAAACAAGGTATCTGTTGCTGAAGAAAAAAAAGAATAAATTGAAATATACTAATTTTCAATTGTCAAGACGTAAAAGTACCTATATCATTATAAGAATTCATTTGGAAATCCTAGTAAATGTCGAGTGTTTGTTAATAGGTCATCAAATCTTCACAATCATCCAAGCTTGTAAAATTCGTGTTATAAATTGACGCAAGTCAATTATATCTTCTTTACACCGCAATATGATTGTAAAAACATACCGAACATAAAAGAGATTAAAGCTCATTGACCAGCTCTCGCTTAAGTCTCATAATCAGTAAAAAAGATTTCTTTTTTATAGTATTTATACAAGCGAGATGAAATTTCTTATCTCTCGTCGAGAAAGATGTAAAAGAGAGAGAGAGAGAGAGAGAGAACAAGGAGAAAAATGAAAAAATATTTAATAAGACAACTTAATAGAAAAATATACTTCACTTTGTGAAGTATAAATTATGCTCTAGATGATTCATTTCGATTATTAATTATCGGATATGGATATGGAATAAACGAAAGAGAAAATATTTACGTGTCGCGTCGAGTGATTATTTTTGAAGAAAAAATTACCGTAAATAATTGTAATTAATAGTCTTTCGTGATTGTATATCATATTTTCTACCAGACATCAGTGAAATGTTTGAATAAGAGGAAGTTTGTATTTTATCTAAAGTATTTACTATCTATACACCTGCACGCTCAAGAACTCATACATATATATACACTATATAGGATAATTGAAGTAACTTACTTGACGTTAACAATGGCGTTCTTTCATCAACGTTTTCTCGAAGAAACGACATAGCGTGAAACTGTCGGCACTACTGGATTTCTAGCGAACGTATCAACCAAATTTTTGTAACATTCATAGAAAAGAGTTTATTCCGTCGATAAGACAGAGTATGAACTAGTTTTATCAATGACATTGTCTGCTCAATTACTGTATGCATAGGGAGAGATATAGATATAACATTACATTACATGCATTAGATTAGATGTATTAATCAATTCATTGCTCATTTTTTTGAATTTCATATTAAATTATTGCCATCATTACATACGTATATTAAAATTGAAGCGACGGATCATATAACGTTATACAAAGAAATTAAATGCGGAAAGTCCGTTTAACTAATAATATTTAATTATTCCCACGTTATGTTCCTTTTATTTATACCTCCTTGCATGTTTCAACCTTCCTTATATTTTCCCAGATTAAGGATGAGAAAACTAAGGTCGTCGACTAACGTCATTTCTCTTCTTTCCTCTTTGTACATAAAGAATACTACTTTCGTGTGAAACTACCATGAGAAGAAAAAATTACAACCGGAAAGGCAGAAAGCACATTCCAAAGTTGCATAATCAGCTCTACGTAACGTATACTCATGTGGATCTTCGTTAAGAATATACGTTTCATTGAGACATTACGAGTAGATATTTGCTTTATTTTGTCTTATAAATAAATGAAAATTAGCATAAAGTTAAAGAAAAATCTATCGGATAAAATGGAGCATATAAAATATTAAAAAAAATGTTACTAACATTACGTAATCCTGACGTAACTACCCCCCCCCCTCATCACGATCCATCTCGATTCATCTCGATTTTGTTCATCGGAAACTTATGTCGATAAATACTGTATAAAAAGATTCCTACCTTATTCGCTCGCGCGTGTATCTCTAAATAAAAGGTAAAATAGATGCCTCTCTCTCTCTCTCACTCTACCCTTATCTACGAATTACCATACGTTGATAAAATAACAACGCAAGATTCTCTCTCTTTCGTAAGAATATTTATGACATACAACACATCTCTCTTGAGAGAGAAATAGTCTTTCCGAAATTTTGTAAATCAGGAAAAATGATTTTAAATTGACACAATTGACCGACACTATAAGTTAAACAAAGGACACACATTTTGATGATGATCATCATTATATAATATATGATAATGTTGTATGGTTTAAGCGAAATGTTAGAATAAGAAAACAAAAAGCGTATCGACGAGGATGGGATTCGAACCCACGCGTGCAGAGCACATTGGATTAGCAGTCCAACGCCTTAACCACTCGGCCACCTCGTCACTACGTCCGAAATACTTGTCTTCGAGTCATTTCCTCAATTATTTTTCTACAATTTTTCATAACAAATTATTTCTACTCTTTTTCTTTTTTTCCCAAACTATCACTTTGATAATTAACTTTGAGTTTTAATCTAAAAATCATAAAATATGTTTTGAAAGTCAATTTCAACAGAAGCTTAATTAATTCTAACGACATCTCAATTGCAATTATGTGCCGTAATTCAAAATAGCATGATTTTTTTCTTCTATTATCCTAATTGCGAGGGAAAGTGAGAACAGTCGAGAGGAAATTGTAGTATAATATCTATAGAATTATTAACGGATAATTTTGTACAGTACTTCCCAATGAATGGCAGATATCGTCTAATTTTTCCTGTTATTACATATACTTTTGTCGGTAAAATTCCAATTAGTTATAAACTTGGCTTTTCTCTTTTCCATAGAAATTGATATTTTTCGTTGAAAAATATAAAATGTCAGATTTGACTTTATCCTTAATCGTGGTTTTCGCAATAATATTACGCATTTATAATAAATGAACTTTTCTTGATTTTAAACCGAAAGGGAAAAAAAAAGAGATAAAAATGAAAGAAAAAGAAGGTCCTATTGTCATAAATATTCTTACGTAGTAGCATGAAAATCATTAATTTCACGCTAATTCGATCAGCATCGATCAGCATCGAAATTCAAGGAAATCGTTAAATAGCGTTTGCGTAAACGTCAAATCAGCAATATTTTTCCAACAAAAATTTGCTTCGATTGTGGCGATCGTATATCATCGGCAAATAGAAAAATTGTAAAGATCGCAATTTGCGCGAATTCCATTCGTAATGTGCCACTCGTAAGCGATCGGTCGTATGATGTAACGGAACCGGAAGTTAACGTAAGATAACAATTGAAGTGACGCCAGGAAAAAAAAAAGAGAGAAAAAAAGATCCTTTTGCATCTGTCTCTGTTTCCACTGTCGAACGAACGCATGAATAGAACGAAGAATCGTTCAAGAGCTTATTCTTTTAATTATTTCGTAATATCAAATTGATGAACATTACTCATCATTTCAACAATCATCAAGGATGTTCCAATTGTTCGCCAATATATAAATTGATTTTTTGGTTAAAAGATTATTTTGGTATGCTCGCATAATGTTCTGTTCTTATGCGTGTTAAACAGCGGGAACCGAGCCGAGCGTTTTTTTTTTTTTTTCTTTTATCGAAGGGCCAACTGGTTTTGGTTTTAAAATGAGCACTATACATTCCGTATGCTAGACTAAGAACTGCGCACCTTTCGTTCCTTGCCAATACGCATACTAATCCATTTGAAACTGCCTTGTTTTTCCTTCGTATAATCGTAACACGTATAATCTTCCTATAGGACTATGCAACTTTATTTGCCAACGTGATCAATGAAATAATAACGAATACAAAAATAATATTTGTCTGGGGATAATTCAAAACGATGTCAATGTTGATTCATTTTGTATACATTTTTTTACATTAAAACTGCATGCATGCCATTTCATCGTTTCATCGTTTCAACGTTTCACACGTGCCACACGTGCCACATACACACACAATTATTTGTTCTTTTTTTTATTTAACAAGAACGAATAAAAAAAAGAACCTGCGATCTCCTGTGAAACGTAGTCGATACATGCATCGATAAATGCATCGATAAATGCATCGATAAATGCATCGATAACACGAAAAGAAAAGCCGTGCAAACTGTCGTTGCCAATAGCAAACGCTCTCTAATTTAACACACGTGACCGAATATATAGTTGAGATACCACAAGTTAAGGATAATTGTAGAAGTGCAGAAGAAAAAGGGAATATATGTACAGTGAGATACATTAATGATACCATATCTCATTTTGCTTGTCTACGATCCGAAAAGAAATATTCTTTAATTGTAATTACAATGTATAAATGTATGCGTAACATGTGTATCGTTATCTTATCACTGGGTGACGTTCTCGTAAATATTAAAAGGACGACAAAATCTGTTTGTCAAATTCATTATGTCTTATGTTTGAGCTTACTGCGTATATTAGTTAATGTTAGTTATTTCTTTAAATTAACCGTCCACAATATGCGTCAATATTTCTCTTACTTCGTTGTATAATTATAGTAATCGAATTTTAATATGTTCAAGTTTTGTACTCTCTCATACAATCATTTTTCCCCCATAGTTATTACTAATTTATCCTTAATTAAATATATAAGAACGTTGCATTTACATTATGATATTTTCCTTTAGTTTTTTTTCTACTAATTTATCCTCATACTTATTACAATATAATATATCTTTATATAAATGAAGATCGAAAAAACATACACAATGACTAAATCAAAGAAATAATTGAGAACAACAGTATAATAATTCTTATTATTACTGAATATTATTAATATACTTTACTGTACACATAGGTACAGGATGCCAGAAGAAAACGAAGGGAGAGTTGTTAGTAGGGAGGGGGACACGAAACATTATACGGACCAACCAAATGGCTATTGCTTCCAGGTGATCGCGTGCAGGTGAGCCGCCAACTTTGACTCCCACACGAAAGGAAGAGAGGCCCATTCGCGCGTGCTTTACGGAGTAACTAACTTGCTTCTTACGAGAAGTGAGCGGACTTTTGACGTTCGCGATCAGTCTACAGGGAACCGTTTACCGTTTACCGTTCAGTTCCTCTTTCTTTCTCTATCTAACGATAAATAAGTATCTCCTCTTCATCGCGAAGGAGAAACAAAACAAACGAGAGTAAACTGACTTTATCTATTATCGTCAAATTTCGTTCCATCTTGTGTGTGTGGGGGTGGGGGGGTGGTTGTGCGTACGTATATATATATATATATTTTTTTTTTTTAATCATTTTGTCATTTACAACGTCCGAAGGAAGAAAACAAAATCTCGAACGTTCGAAAACCGTATGTCGATATATCAAAGTGTCGAATGAAAATGATGTCAACGTGAGCGAACGAGAGAGCTATAACGGTAAGCTTTCAAGAAATGATGTGTACATTAGCATTACTTACGAATCTTTTTTATTTCCTTTTTTCTTCCTTCTTCTTATTTTCTCTTTTGGTGCATTTACGTGCTAAAATACGATCTGTTTGGAAATAAGAATAATAAATAAGCTCATTGGCAAATACTCTCGGGAATTCTGTGTAGCGATTATGTTAAACTTAATAAAGAAAAAATCCGTATGCGTGTAAATGTAAGAACGCGCGCATGCGAGTACAATGAACGATAGCATGCCTAACACACACGTGACATCTATTAGTTATAAATATTTAAATTTATTAGAACGTCGCTTAAACAATTTACCACCACGTGTAATGTTTGATACATTTTGGTAAAAAAAAAAAAAAAAGAAAAAAAAAAAAGAGATGAAATTCGTCTGTAATAATCCGGTAAACGTGCGTTATCGCGTCCTTCGTTCTTGCATTGTTAGTATAATTTTGTATTATCGCTACAGTGGACTTGTATATTTTTGTGTTATAATGAAGTATTACTCGGTGCATAACCCTTAAGAAGTAAAAAGTAAAAAGAGCGATTAAACGCGAGTTTTGACAGCCTTTAAAAGAAAATTTGATGTAGGTTGAAATATTATTTGCTAATAGATTCGTTGGAATAAAAGAAAAAAGAATGCACGCGCGCGTTAACAAGAGTAGACCCCCGTTTTAGACATTTAACTCGTACGGGGAAAGCATTATCCGGCTTTATGTAGAATTATAGGCCTTCTAATAAACTTTCTTCTTATGCACTTACATATACGTGCCACGACTGAACGAATAGCACACGAATGCGATCGTTTAATTTGACGAACGCATCCAAAAAAATGCTTTTTTTTTCATTGGAAATATCCTACATTAACTTATTGTTAGAGAGAAAAATAGATAAAAAAGAAATTCAATTTAATGACGTTTCATTTTTCTTCTTCTCATTGTTATTATCACATTTTACTTGTTAAGCGTGTAAATGAATTTTGAAAAAATATACTTTTAATCCAGTCAGTAAGAATTTTACTTTTTATTCTCCATTTGCGTTATTAAAATGAATATATTCCTCATATATATTAGGGTGGGCTATTGAACTAGGTTGATTTTAAAGATCGAGTAAAAAAGGTTAAATCATTTAAAAGTGCCTGGCCACTTTCGATTACGTACTAATGTTCCCTTTCGATCAGTTTTTTCTTAGTCAGACAAAGTCTGCCAACTAATAATAACAAATTCTTTTTCTAAGCAATTTGCTTTGAAAATTCATTTCTTTTCGCGAGAAATATGACAATATATTGTCATATAATATACGAAACCTTGACCGATACAATAAATTTCATTGATTTATTACATAGGCATCGAAAGGTGTCATTGAGAAAGACCAAATTTTCTCTCAGTCTATATACATTATATATAAGTATTATTTTACTACCATAACCATAACCATAACTATTGTTTTATTTATTATCGCAAAAGAATGAAAGAAGGAACTTTACGAGTGTATATCATCCGATTGATTATCACTTTTTCCAAGGACTCTCCTCGGGTAAAGTCTTGTGAATGGATTCTGCGAAACGAAAGGATAGAATTCTTGAGTGATTATATTTTTCCTTCTTTTATTATTTTCATTTATAATTAAGTTAACCAATTCGTTATAAGAATCTACTATCATCACCTCCAATATCACCATTATTTTGGATTTTGTAGAAAAAAAAAATGAAAAAAAAAAAAAAAGAAAAAAAACTCTCGAGTTAAAACTCGCACAGTGGAAACAATTTTTGTCGCAAAATTATGATTTTATGAAATTTCAAGATTATCAGTAAATGGATTCCGCGGCAATGGGATAATGCACGTGGTTGTGCATTTGCGAAAAAAAAAAGTAACCAATCATCTTTTCTAACTTTAACCAAAAAATATCTACAACTTTGATATACATTTGTTAATATAAAATATAAGAAAATAAGAAGAATATTTGAGGGAATAATAGTTGTTGAATCACTCGGTGATAATAAGACAACGACGATCGTACTGGTTACACTAGTTATACGAGATAATTTTATTCGTTATTTCAAAATATAAGCTTTCTCTTTCGTATTATGATCAAATAGTTGGTCTTTTTCATATCCTATTCTTCTTTTATTCTTCTTCTTCTTCTTCTTCTTCTTCTTCTTCCATATTTTTCTGTATTTTTTTAAATAACATCATTATATACCTTCGTTTTTTACAATAACCGGATATAATTTTATATAATCATTTTGATCTATTATTTCATTTGGAAATAACATTACAGATATGATGTAGATATGCATTTTTTCGAAGATCGATCCAACTTGAACGCGCGTCATTTTTCGTTCGTGATCGTAATATTCGTAGTCGAAACGGTGGGGCCTCTTGTAGGATAAAAAAGTCTCGATGCATTGCATAATAACGTTAGCAGTAGTATCGTATACGAATAAATCATTCCCCTAAAAAGGGAAGAAAATTCAAATTGTCAAATAATGTTAAATAAAAAATAACAATTAAAAGAAAGTTCATTACTATTTATATGTATATGAACTAGGATTAATCTTTGACAAAGATCTTTGACGTCAAACGCAGAATACAAAAAAAACCGTCTTGTGTTCCCTCACTTTTAGTATATAATATTATAACAGGATCGTAAGAAAAAATGTGAAAGGAAATCGAAAGGTAGAATGTCGTGGCGCACTGTCAATCCATTGGAAAACGTTTTACAGAAAAAGTGTGCATATATTTATAGATATATATACACGTATACAAAGGATACTTATAATTTTACATCGAACGATCGATTCATCATCATCCTAATCGCTCGCGATCACGTTGCTAACGGTACATATCGAATTATAGAAGCACGAGCAAACCTAGACTGGTCATCTGTGTTACTAAAGTGTCCGAGAACTTCATTCTTCGCATTCTTCGAACGTTCAAGTTCGCCAAGTCTTTTTTATATATATCTGAAGAAAAAAGAATCAAAGAAAATAATAAAATCTAAATACTTATCAAATTACACACATTTACACATTTACATCACTTTTCTATATTTTGTTTTCAAGACAAAACAAATTTGTCTTTCTCTCTCACTCTCTTCTTCTTATTTCTTTTCTAAATAGAATTCTTGAACAATAGACAATTTTCATAAATTAGAATTAACATAATGAGCACGCTTTCTTTTTTAACGTGATTACGACAGCAAAGTAATATACTTGAAGTTGAAGAAAGATAAAATAAGGAAGAAAAAAGATTTCTTCAGCGAAGAAAATAAAAATAAGAGAAAAAAATGACGTGATTCTCTCTCTCTCTCTCTCTCTCTCTCTCTCTCTCTCTTTCGTTATCTTTGCCTATTTGCCGATTAATTAGAGAGACCGTCAAATTCTACTTTTAAACGTGGCAAAAATATGAAAAGAAAAAAGGTGGAAATGAAGGAGCGAGCGAGCCATACGTTTTTATAAAGATTTTTTGTTCATCCAGCATCGCAACACTACCACCAACCACCAGCAGTGGTGTATACCGATATACCGATGACTGGAGTGTAACGCAATTAATCGTGCTTTTATGTAATTACCGACAGTTATAAGTACATATGGCACAAGAATGAGTGTAGATAATTGCTTTATAGTATCCACTTTGCGATGGAATGTAGGTGAAGTTCACGCGTACAATGCATCGACAATTATCCGGTTACGTGTATTGATTTGTAAACAAAAGAGAATTAAAAAAGAACTGTCTGTCACGCGCCAAAAATCTTCTATTATATATTTTCTCTATCTATATTATTATTTTATTATTTGTCCACATTATATCATTTTTGCAGAACGTTAAAAATACATTAGACAGCAACCATAACGAAAAAAGAAGTTTGTTTTTTCAAAGAAATGTACAAAGAAAAGAATAAGATGATTAATCATAATGTTAAAGCTGAGATCAAATTAATAATCACTTTTCAGTATCGCGTCACTTATGATCGAGTCGAAGAATGGATTCTACCTGATTAAGGTTCGATCGTTCGTGACCTTGGTATCAAAAAGAAGAAAGGACAAGGAAACGACAACGATATTATTGAGAAGAAATTTCTAACGAATCCTATCCTATCCTTCTCCTCCTTCCCAAATATACAAAATTGATGAGAGAACAAAATGGCTAAATACACAGTCAAAGAAGAGTACGATCTTGAAAATTACAAACAAGTTAGACTGACCGGTTTTAACAACAACGATCCTGATCTAAGTAATAACCTTGAAACTAGACTGGCCATCGTTCATCTTTCTAGCAAAGACGATAAAGAGAGCAAGGATGATGGTGAGTATTCTTCTTCTTCTATGGGGACATATTTAACATAAGTATAATAAGACTGGCACATAGCCCGAAAGATATTAGATACTGACCGGATACTAGAGTTATGATCAGATAATCTTTACGTAATTTCATTAACGAGCAATGTTTTGCAATTTCAATATGATTAAATAATTGTCGAACAAATTTTTGGATTTTCCATCATGTATTTGTAGAAAAACATTATTTTTTCTAAAACATCGACGCGAGGACAAATGGTGCGCGAGGATGTAAATACATGATGCATGATAAGGGAATCACATGACAGTCACGCATGCTCGTGATCGGTGATGTCACTCGCCAAAATCATTTTATTGAAATGTAATCTACGTATATAATAAAAATAAATAAAGAAAAAAAAAAAAAAAAAAAGAAACAGTAATATATTAAATGAATGTGCGTGACCTACACACGCGATAGAAGTAAAACTCAATTGAAATCCAACAATGGTCCACTTTTCGAAAATTACGTACAACGAAATATATATATATTATAGAACGAAAATAATATGCGTAGTAAATAGAATTTATTCTTATAAATACTTTGTCCCTCTCTCTTTTCATGTCGCCTAAGAAGAATTTTTCACTTGAAAAATAAACAGTACTTATATAAAAACTATTTTGTATATTTATAATTTCAGTAAACCGTACCAATAATTTTCTACTTTCGTCGATGAGGAATTGGTTGTGTCGAAGAATAAAAAAAACGTGTAAAAAAAAGTTGCTTTACAAAAGGATACCTATTCTAGCATGGTTACCAAAATATCGTAAAGAATTTATAGCGAGTGACTTGGTAGCTGGAGTCACTGTTGGTTTAACAGTCATACCACAAGCCATAGCTTATGCCAATGTTGCTGGTCTACCTCTACAAGTGAGTGCGCATTGATTGATCATTCAAACGATCCCTTTAACGGTTCTATTGACTATTTTTTTTTATTTTATTTTAATAATAGCCACAAATATAAAGAGAAATGCGAATGGATGATATTTAAAGAGATAATAATACAAGAACATTTCAATATTTTTCAACATATTTTAAGAAAATGAGAGATTAGTATATGTATATAGATTATTATTATTATTATTATTATTATTATTATTAACTACCATAACCAATTACCGTTACCAAATGAAAAATATTTTCATGTGTTTCAGTATGGTCTCTATTCATCTTTTATGGCATGCTTCGTATATACTATCTTAGGTTCCTGCAAGGACGTTCCAGTAGGACCAACAGCGATAGCTGCAATCCTGACAAGAGAAACCCTTCAAAAGTCTCACTTAGGACCAGACTTTGCTGTTTTATTGACCTTCGTTTCTGGCTGTATATCCATGCTAATGGGCATATTGCAATTAGGTGATATCACGGAGACAATTAAAAATCAAAACGATTTCAAGAAAATGCTATAGTATCCGTGATAAAGATCACATCAAATGCAATGAATAGGTTGCAGAATATGAGCACTAACTCTATATCCTTCCTCGCTAATTGTTACTTAAGTCCATATATATCTTTTCATTTAATCACTTTGATTGGGTAGATAAAAGAAAACAATTTTACATTCAGTTTATATAAAATGAGACTAAAATAATATATATTTCTGGTCTCTCTATTTAACAGGTTTCTTACTCGATTTTATTTCGGGACCAGTCTCAGTTGGTTTCACCTCAGCCGCATCGATCATCATCGCTACCAGTCAAATGAAAGATATCTTAGGAATTAATATATCTGGTGGAAAGTTTTTAGAAGTCTGGCAAATGATCTTTGAAAAGATCAGCGATACCAAACCATGGGACACTACATTAGGAATTGTATGCATAATCGTTTTGTTACTTCTCAGGGTTAGTATGATAAATTTGTATGATTAAATCGATCTATTCCTTAGTTGCCTTGCATGCAACATGATCATATTTCCATCTGCAGAAAGCTAAAGATTTACCGATAATGACACGAAATGTTAAGATGCCAACAAAAATTCAACTAACGCTGAGAAAACTTATTTGGTTGATCTCGACTGCCAGAAATATCTTAATCGTTGTCATTTGTGCTGTTATATGTTGGCTATTGGAAATTTATCTTGGTTCATCACCAGTCATTTTAACGGGAGAAGTAAAAGCAGGTTTACCGGATTTTCATTTGCCACCTTTCCAATCGAATATCGGTAATGAGACCTATCACTTCAGTGACATGGTCACTGAATTAGGTTCCGGATGTCTAGTCGTACCTTTATTAAGTCTTCTGGAAACTATCTCCATCGCCAAAGTATTCAGTAAGAACTTATTATTTTTAATATTATAAAGGGTGGTCAACAGAATGTGCTCACCCTTACAAATTTTCCATAAATTGTTGGCATAAGTTCCAAGAATCTAAACAAGCAGAAACTTTCGGGAAAACATTCGGAGTGCTAGTAAGTTTTCTTGTAACGATTGAAAAATTTATCATATCAAGTCGACGTTAGACTGACATTGTAAAAATTTATAAAATAAACTTGCTAATTCATATGATATAAGAATACATCGATGATTGTGTGTTGAAATTGGTTCTGCACCCAATGTGTTTATGTTTAATGGACTGTCCATCCTATTACGTTTTTTGCAAAGCCGAAGAAATAAATAAACGCGGTTTGTAACTCTCTTATGCAATTATACTTTATAAATCCAAAAATGAGCGTTTCCATATTCTTCGTATATTTTCTGCTTATTCAAGTTCCAAGAACTTACTTCCAAACTTTCTACAGATCACTCAGATACGCTACTTGTATATAATTCTAGTTATAGTGTTAGTTTATACGAAATACTAATTTTGTATTACATAATGCTGACATTTTTCCTTAGATGATGGCAATCCTATAGACGCCACTCAAGAAATGTTAGCATTGGGTGTATGCAACGTAATTTCCTCTTTCGTATCATCGATGCCAGTCAGTGGTGGGCTTAGTCGAGGTGCTGTTAACCATTCCTCTGGTGTTAAGACAACTTTAGGTGGAATATACACAGGTCTTCTCGTCTTAGTATCATTACAATTTCTTACTCCATATCTTCGATATATTCCTAAAGCAGCACTCGCAGCAGTTATCATAGCAGCCGTGGTCTTTATGGTTGAGTTCCATGTAATCAAGCCAATATGGAGAACTAAAAGTACGTGTGTGCATCTTGTGAAATCTAAATCTTAATATACAAATATTACCTGCGATCACATCCATTTTTAATCATCTATCATAATAATAATCATCTATCGTTCAAAAATTTGATATTATCAATAAATTATATTTCTTTTAGAGATCGATTTGGTGCCTGCGATTGTTACATTTTTATGCTGTCTCTTTGTGAGATTAGAATTAGGTATAGTGATTGGCATAGGTGTTAATCTTTTATTCTTGCTTTATGCATCGGCCAGACCATCTTTGCGAGTCCAAAAAGCTACGGTGAATAGTTCATATTTTTCTTCACACTTTTTAAACAATATTTCAGTATATATAAAATTATATATTTTCGATATATGTGTGTGTGTTTTTAGAGCATAAGCGGCTGCGAATATCTTGTCATAACTCCAGATAGAAGTCTCGTCTTTCCAAGCGTCGAGTACGTCCGAGCTGTAATTAGTAAACAGGGAACAAAACAGGGTGTAACAGTACCCGTTGTTATTGATTCTACTCACATTCAAGCTGTTGATTTTACTGCTGCTAAGGTTAATCCTCAAGAAGATGCAAATTAAATGTATCTTTTTTTCTTTTTTATTTTCATCATTTTATTTTTAGGGGGTGAAGAACTTGATAGAAGATTTCTCAAAACGTGGTCAACCATTGATATTTCACAATTTAAAGCCTAGCATCATTGAAATCTTTAGAGGAGTAAAACCTTCAAGTTTGAAGTGTAGCTCTAGCGAACTCGAATTAAATGATTGTCTTAAAGGTACATTTATATCGATAATAATAATACTTTGCGCTAATTGTTTGCAAATACCCTTACTTATCTTTCCCCGCATTCATATAACTTATTTTATTACTAAAATATAAAATTGTGTTAAAGTCGTTGTTATAATATTGCATTGATTATGTTGGATAATAGTGTTTACTTTATTTTGATATTGTTAAGTTTTAATATTCTTTTAATGATTCTGATTATAAACATTTGATTTATAAACACGATCGATGTGAAACGCATAAATTGTAGCATATTATAGCCGATATCAACAATGTTTTAATTTATATTTAATTTATTTTTAAAAAATTTGATTTATCTTCATTTCAATTATTAATCATTTTGTTTTGCTTATATTTCAGAATATTCCGATATCTCGATGACAACTATAAGCAGGTATTGAATAAATGTGAATATTGTTGATGATTCCTTAAACGCACAGACCGTCCTTCTTTTCGCTTTTGGCAGGTAACAGTATTATGTCAGCACTTTAGAATTAAAATGCCAACTGCGTTTATATTATATTTGATATTTATATTAACCTGATTCACATTTTATACTGTTGCTTACGTATGAAAAAATGATCCGCCGAAGTTGTTATGTAATTAATAATATTCTTTTATTTTTCGTTATATAATTTTTCCATCATGGCTGTCCGATGTAAAATGATTGTCTATAGAAGGTTTGATTAACAAAAATCCCGTATAATAGTATTGTGCTGTTTGTATGTATAATAATGTATTATTTAATATAATTAATAATTATATAATGTGAACCTTTTCAGTATGGACAAAAACAGTTGAACTTTTTTTCACTGCTCTAATTGTAAGTAAAATTATACATATATTGCATAACTAAGGATCCTTATTTATTGATAAAAAATTGAACGAAACGTAATCGATAACCGAAATTGTCAAAAAAACGTCTAACTGATTGTATATGTGACCTTTATGATGAGCCTAACGATAACCTTAACAGTAAAAAAAAGAAAAAAGAGAAAGATTAAAACGGAACAAATTCTACATAGGTATACGTATGTGTATATAGAAAACAAAAAATAATTATGCATTACCAAGCATAAATTGGCAAAACGTTTGTAGCAATATCTTTTATTATACACCATATTACTAAATATTACTAAATATTACAATACCTGACTAATTGGTATATATTAAGAATTCTTTGGTATATGTCTAATGCGAATATAGTTTATAATCAGCTACGCAATGCAATAAAAAATATAGTTATATGACAAAAAATACGGGTAACTATAATAACTCAGAATGAAATGATCTTAGGAGAAAAATGTTCTTCCCGGTGTTCTTTGACATCTTGTACATTATGTACAAAATAATTTTTTACATCACAATTAGATGAAAAGATATTTGGATACACAATGTATACCGCATATAATCTACATAGATAATAAACACCATGTATAACGTAATATATGTGTATCTTATGATTCGAATTGTATAAATAAAGCCACATAAATTTCCTTTTTGAATTTTTTCGAATTTTTTTTCTCCCTCTCTATCTCCAAAAGTATTAACACTACAAAAAAGAAAAAGAAAAAAAAAAGACCTCTTTTGTAGAGAATTTACTCTAGTTTAATTTTGTATAGTATCAGTTTTTAACTAAACTCAATATTTCCCGAAATTATTTAATAAAGAAAAATGAAAAAAGAAACCTTGCCGCCTCTCCAGTATGTTGTAAAAGACACTCATATGAACAACTGTGCCAAATTTTTAAACTTCAGGATTTTTTCCTTCTATTTGCCAATTTTTTGGCTGACTTGACTGGGTTATTTGTCCCTTTTATTTGATATTATTGCATTATTTTATAAAGATTCTTGTTCGTTTATAATTGCATGTCTTATTTTCCGAATTTCATTTTTCTATAAACAGACAATAAATTTCCATGATACATTTATTTTGTCTATTGTGTCAAGAAATATTAAAAAACAATAAAAAGAGTAATGCTGTTCTAAATTAAATAATACATTGATCACTCACATTTAATACTTTATATCCATTTCTCTTGCTCCATCAGCTGGTATTGCAATATAAAAGGATGGAGTTCCAGTATACCTAACAAATAAATGTAATATTATATTTGAACATTATGTTAATTAAAAAAATCTAATACATAAAATAACTAACTTTGCTTTTATGTTTTGAATGACATTATCAATTGCTTTTTTTTCTAATAAAGTAACAGTGCAACCGCCAAAACCTGCCCCAGTTAGACGACTTCCTAACACACCATTAACTTCTCTAGCTGCAGCTACTAAAATATCAAGTTCTTTGGAAGAAACTTCATAATCATTTCGTAAAGATTCATGGCTTTCATTCATTAAACAACCAAACTGCACGAAATCACCATTTTCAAGAGCAACTGTAGCATTAATTGTTCTTTGAATTTCACTGACTACATGACGAACTCTTTTCAACATCTCCTCAGAAGCATTCTGTGATTTTAATACTAGAATAGGAGTAATAAATGTTAGTTTAAATTTTCTATTGTTAATATTTATAAACGACCTATGTTAATAAAATCACCTTCAATACTATCTAGCGTCGCTTCTCTTAAGCTCTTTATGTTAAGCTTCTTTACAGCCTCATAACAACAATCTCTACGTTTGCAATAAGCACTACTACTTAATTTGTGAGGTGCATTTGAGTTTGTAATTAAGAAAACATAATTATTTATATGTTTCATAAGTATATGCTTGGTTGAAAGATCTTTACAATCTAAAAGAAGTGCGCAACCTTCCTTTCCCATCACAGAAATGAATTGATCCATTACGCCACATGGTACCCCAGCAAAATCATGTTCTATTCGTTGGCATGCTAGGGCCTGTAAACTATGTACTTTTATTCGAATATAGAAGTTGTTTTATTTAATTTTATTATTTTTAATCTAACTCTTTTCTTATTAGCTATACATATCAATATGCCCAAATATGGAAATTACCTTGTCTTCAGGTTTCTCCAATTTATGACCGCTCATAACTTCAAGAAATGTATAAGTTGCTACTTCTAGAGCAGCAGAACTACTTAAACCTGCTCCAACTGGTACCGTTGAGACTATTACGGCATCAAAACCTGACAAATCGTCTACAAATATATTTGTAAAAAAATAAAAAAACCTTAAAATATTTATATTTCATATCGTTATATGATATTTGATAAAAACCTGTGCTTACATGGAAAATATGCAATACATCCTTTTATATAATTGGCCCACTTGGGTTCTCCTGTTTTTATATTTTCTTTAACACTAACATCAAATTCAACTTGACGTAATGAACCAATATTTTCATTAAGAGAAATAATCTTACATTCTTTCCTATTATTTGGTCTTCCAGCTATTATTGTGACCATAGGTAACGCCTAACGAGTAATATTAATGAAAAATTAAAACATCAAAGAACTAATTGTAATTGATACAATTCAGTATCAATATTCCTTTTATAATGCATTATTAATATTATATAAAATAAATAATAAGCAAGTAGATTAAGAAAATAAGAAAAAAATAAAAAAGTAAGAATCGTTATTATTCTAACTGGTTTGTGAAAGAAAATACATATCGTAGTAGTTGTAATGATAAGATAAAAAACTTATTATTATTATTCCTCTAATTAATTCCGTACTTTTATTGGTCAAAAATAAGTAAAATAATAATTATTTTCGAAAATAAATCTCATATTAAAATATCTAACGTGATAAATCGGTAGGTCATGATCCCCGCACTTTTGAAATATATTTGCTCTAATCTATGTAAAACAAAAATAACTTTATTCCTATTATTTTTCAATACGTTGCTTTGAGAATTACAAAATTTCAATTTATTTTCGAAACAACTGAGAAGTTTATAAGTATAATAAATTTAGGTGGTAATTTTTTCGAATTGAAGCTTTTTTCGCGTTAAAACATTTTAATGAGATAAGCTGTTCAAACAGTTATTCACGCGAGCAGTGTTTAACATTTATATTGCTGACACGAAAGAATAGATGTTATACTCAAGACGATTAGAATTATGTAACTTGTGTAACAAATATAATTCAAAGTTCAATGCCTATTTTTTGTGTGTGTGTGTGTGTGTTTTATGATAATATTTACGACTTAATAAGAAAGTATTTTTCAATAAATTACCATTGGCAATACAAATCCTTCATTGTAATCCGTATGTTCGCCAATTAAATTCACACGACCAGGCGCACAAGCACAAATTGTCGCTTCAGCACCAAATTCTTGGGCAAAAGCTTTCAAAGCATTAGCTTTAACATCTTTTGCATCGGGAACTATGGCTGCCATTTTTCCTTTTTCTTCTTCTTTTACAAATCACTCGTCTTTTTTATATTCCCAATCTTATCTTTACTTATTACTATACTAATGTCTCTTCCTTGCTTGATCGATATTCGAATTTAAAACGTTCGTGTTTCGCGGTTGATTTTACTGAGGACCAACGACAGACTCCTTTCACAAATTCACCTTGAAATGATATCGGGTCAAATAGCGATTCTCTAATGAAATCGATTACAATCGATATAATGTTGATCCACGTAGTAATCGATAGAATCGATGTATGCTTGGTATCATTTGATTTTCAGCGGTTTATTCAAAATTCTTTTTCTGTTTCCATTAAATTCCTTAACGCTATATAATTTCGATTCATAATTGATCCATATATTTTAATATAAGCACACATTATTAATAATATGCACATTAACTATATAGAAATATCTTAAACATTTCATTTTTATAGTATAGCAAAATCCGCTACTTATTTAATAGAATAACAGATAAAATATATAAATGCAGAATGCAATAAATTTTCTGTATTTATCCATCGTGGAACAAACCTACCAACATAAGAATGTATTGATACAATAAAATGATATCAACATAAATTTGAGTAGTTGCATAAACAACTTCGTCTGGATTTATTTCTATTCTTCTTCCGCCCATTATTGTTTGTACGTCAAAAAATAAATACTAAAAGAATAGAAATCATTTCTTTTAATATATTTATGATTAATAATCAAATATATTGTATAGAAAGAGAATTAATATTAACCATTGATACAAGGAGTGTTCCTATGATGCCCATTAGTATATGCAATGTTCTTATGTATGTAAATATCATTACCATCACCATTACAAAAAGAGCAACAATTCCAACTAATCCAATTATAGTTATCAATCCTGTTCGCATAGTTAGATCAAACTGCGAATGAACAATAATGAATTATTAAAATACTCATTTTTAGTAAATTTATTATAAAACATTTTGCTTGATAATTGAACACAAATTACATATACCTTAGTGAATGTGGCTATAAAACTAATTGTGATAGTTACAAATGCGGTCATGCCTAACGTTATAAGAACCACTTCAATAGCATAAAATACAGAAACAAAGGCAGCAAGATACGACATAGCCAATGTCTGTAAAAAAAATATGAATGTATGTGAAATTGTGTACATTAATAAATAAATGTAGATATTATACTATATACAATTTTACCAGTAAACAAAGACAGATGTAATTATTTGGTGTTTGTCGTCTTGCACACTCAGAACATGCTATAGCGCAGTACGTGACCGTAAAGAGTATTCTAACAAAATGTAAGAATTTAATTTTCATTCAAATAATTTATTTGTGTCTAAAATGAAAAAAAATGTACGTACAGAGCTATTAACCAAATATACCAATTAATTAACATAAACTCTCGTGCAGCTGGTCTAAAAGTACAAAAAATTAAATTTATAAGTATAAGCAAGAGTAATAAGCAAAATATTAAAATAATACACAACTTACACAAACATAAAAAATGCTACAACAGCTGTTGTATATATAAGTTGCAAGGCCAATATGCAAAAAATTTTTTTAATAAAATTCCTTCTCACTAACAAATCTTTAAAATCTCCCATATAATCTTCATCCCCCATTTCTCTTCTTCTTTGCTCGTGGAGCCAAGTTCTATATAATTCTTGATTTTGTCTTTCCCTTTGGGCTACCATATCATCTGTTACAGTAATAGTATATGGACCCTATCAAAGAAATCAAATTTGTTTATTAAATTATATTATACGCGGATGTGGATTTTAATTAATTTTAATATTTTAATCATAACTGCTAGCTTACACTTTGTACTTTTTGCCCTTTAAATAAAGGTGGTAACTGTGGGGGCCCATGTATAATATTTTCAATTTCTTGTTCATTAGGATTAGTTGATTGCATTAAACTAATGTACAGAATTGAAGATGTTTATTATAAAAATGTTTTATATTCGCCTTTATTATTCAAGTAAAAAACTTTGATCAATTAATTTTCTGCAAATGTCACAATATTATTATAATAATTGTCAATATTTTGTAAAGTATTATTAAATTACGTATAAAAATTGAGTTTAAAAAAATATAAGAGAATAAATTCAAAATAAATAAATAGATAAACAATTAATTGAAAAGTAAACAAATGACGAAATATATTAAATGAAGTTGCAGTATTGCGACTTTCGAAGGCAACAAAAGACAATTTGTAAGATTGAGTGAAATTTGTTGACTCGCAATATTTATTTATTAGTCATATAATTATATATAGTTATATATTAATTTTCATTATTTAAAGAGAATACTTCGACAGGAATATCTAGCAACAATCCTCGATACCTATATTTAAATCTTTGCATAAAAGTCGACAGGAGTTATGGTAACTTTCTTTTAACTATTTAAATAAAAAATTCTATTATTGTTAATAATTATATTGTAATAACAAGCAATGTATATATAATAATAAGGATCGTATAACATAAACGATCTCATATAAATATAATATTTATGATATTTTTAAAAGTGTGCGTTTTATCTTTTTGTTTAGATTAATAACTTGTTAACAAATGTACGATGTTGCATGTAATAATTACGAATTAATATATAATATAATATATATATATATATATACTTTTTTAATAAATTAGAAGAATCATTTGGTAATATATTGTACTTTACAATAGTAAAATAAAATAATACTTGAACAATATTGACAAAATATAATTTACATTTTAATCTCTCTCTCTCTCTCTCTCTCTCTCTCTCTGTATATATATCTATGACCATATATTTTAAAGAAAACAATTATATTAACGTAAAAATAAATTTAATCAATTAAAATTTTATGCACCACGAATACGAATTTTATATATTTATCTTGGAACAATATCAGTTAATATATTCTTTACTATGGCTATTTTTAAAAGCTAGTATTTGTCAGTCTTGCAAATGGTATATATAAAAAAAACTATTTGAATGTGCATGAAAATTATATAACTTCAGTTATAAAGCTTAATGCAAATTGAGCTTGTAGGCACTCTTAGTTTTGCTTAAGCATGAAGTTTCATAAGTAATTTGTCAATATATCAATCATGCTCTTTCTTTTCGATTTTTATATTGGTAACTTATGTATGTTCATTTGTTATTCCGTATTGATTCATCTGTTCCCTTATTTTACTATATAGTAACTGAAAAAAAGTAATGAGATAAATAATTATTACTTATTACATATAAGTATAATTGCCAGAAAAAAACATATTTTTTGACCAACCTGTTTTATATTGGAATCTGGCACTAAGATTATTTTTGATTGTTCTGGACTACCAAATAAATTTCCTAGTTTCTTTCTTTTTGAGGAATCTTTAATACAAATCTGTACTCCTTTGTCTACTATTTTTGGTAATTCACCAAATTCTTGCCACGTATGAGTCCAATCGACCTATGAAGTAATATTTTAATTAAATAATATTATTGTATAGAGAAATTCTCTCTTGTAATTTGTTTCAAGGCATACCTTCCAACCACCGAATAAATCGCTATATTCAAGATACGCTATACGTTTATCAGTCAGCAATAGGACATCTTTATTGATATATATATGATAGAAATAAATATCTGTGTTTGCATATTTGCCTTTTTCAAGTTCCTGTTTGAGAAGACAAAAAAATAAATTAATTTCACACAATAATATTGTTATCATAAAATAATATATTACTTACAGCTAGTATTTTATTACCCTCTGCTTCATCTCTTATGTAAGGTCGAACAAGACTATCTGGTTGTAGGAATCTGGGTGGACGAACTCTTTTAGCTTCTTCACTTAATTCAGCCGCACTAAAATATATTTTTGTTTTTAAAACTATTTTCATAGATATTAAATATTACAAAATATAAAAACATATGTTTTTATTACCGCCTGACAGCACCAAAAGATCCACTAGCAAAATCGACAACTCCTGCAGTTGGTCTAGTTACAAGTCCAACGACTCCCTTTCCAAAACCTTTGAAGAATCCTTCAATACCTTCTTCTTTAGCACCGGATATAGGTTTCATTACAACACCAGTTACACCATCCACAACGCCCTATATAAATAAAATAATAATTTTAATAACTAAGTTGTAAAAGAAAATGTTAATTTTTTAATGTCATATTAAATATTAACTTAATTTATGAACATACCATGACCAAACCTTTTCCACTTCTGACAAGTCCTTCATGCAAATTTGCTGGCTGTTTATTCAATTGTTCTTGTCTTTTCCTTTGATAATCTTTGTCAAAAGTTAAAGCAGCTATTCCTTTACCTTTACATATAAAAGCATTATGATTTTAAATTTATGACAATGATAGAAAAAACATTTTATGTAGTATTTTTATACCCATAGCTCCTGTAATTTTCGATACAGCTCCTGCCATTCCACCAACAGTATGACCTAGCATACTTCTAACACCAATATATAAACCTTCAGCAAATTCTCCTGGGCCTTGTATGGCACCTTGAAAAGGCTCATAAAATAAATCTTCGATTCCTTTCATCGTACCGACTACAAGACCATATGGATTACCAATTACATCAAGACCTAACACAAGAACATAAGCTTGCTTAATAGCTTGTCCTACATAATGCGTAGTTGCTTCTGAGATTAATTGCTTATGTGTCATGAAAGTGTAATCTCGTTCGAAGTATGCTAATCTGTAAAATAAGAAATGTTCTTTCTATTAATTGCAATATTACGTTAATAAAATCTAAGAAGTAAGAAAACATACTTGAATACGATATCGTTAATATCAGTTAGCGTAACTCCAATGCCTTGTAATAGTACATTTAGTACTTGAGGTACTGCAGAAGGTCCACTTCCAGTACCAGTCATTGAAAAACTAATATGTATCTAATAAAGGAAGAATAATTTGATAATTAGATAAATGTGTTTATGATTTTCTTTTTTTATACATAATAGTATAAATAACAAATATCACGAACCTTAAGAGGTGAAAAATGCAATAAATCAAAAAAATTTTTTTGTTCAGCTGTTGTGATCAAACTAACATGATACATGAGTGGTTCATGCACTAATTTCATGTCTGTGCGAAAAAGTTCACTCTGTAATAGCAAAGTCAAAAACTTTTTAGTAAACATATTACTCTTATAATATAGTTATAAATAATATTATTTAAATATTACTTGACATTTATATACAATTATTTAAATATAATATCTTACTTCTTCTGCATCATTCGCTACATTTGCTTCAAAAAAGGCCATTATGACATTTATAAATACTATGTCTACTTTAATGTGGAATTCTTGAATAAGTACTTTGAAATAACGGAATTGTTGAACAGTGCTATGTTCTAAGAGGCGTTTTACCATACTAAGCTCGGCAAACGGTTTTGGTACTGTAGAATTATTACGATTTTCTAAATAAACAATTCAATATTATAATAAAAAGATATAAAAGGAACACTTTTTACCTGTACTTTGCGTTATACTCTTAGGTAGAGGAACTGGTGCTAGAATAACTGGAAAAACACAATCTGAAAGTTGATTATCTATCTGCAATCTATTAATTTTAGCATGTAATTGTACTTGATGTGCTGATGTCTTATACTGTAGCCATAAACCAGTTTGGAATGAACGTCTTATATAACGACGATGAGGTCTTAACATTTCCATATTTAAGTAATCCACCTAAGGTTAATTACAACATAAATATTGATTGTTGATAAGCGATTTTTATAGAATAAAACACCGATTGTAAAATGTTTAGATCTCTACCTCCAACTTAGGTTCAAGTAATACTCTATAAGGCGGGTCTTTTTCAATTTGTAACTCGCGTATGTATTTTTGGTATCCCTCTTCAATAATATTAACTTCTCTTGCATTAAGAAAACGCCATCTACTTCCAATAGATTTACGCGTTTCCCATATTATACCAGAGCTATAATATATCATTATTGTAAGAGTAATATATCATATTGGTGGTATACTAATAATATTCAAAAATTATAAATATTCTTGAAAGAAATTTTACCTAGCTATGCACATGTATAAAAGCTCTGATTTAGTAATATTATTTACAAGTGAAAATCCTACTCCATGGATATTAAGAGTTATCTCTTGTTCGATAGGTTCAAGATAACCTACTAATTGACAATCTTCAGCTATTTTCAAATTTGTAGTAAACAAAAGTACTCTTTGTGTACCATTTAGAAATGATACATAATATATTTCTTCTTCTGTGTCAGGTATTTGAAAAGCACCTAAAGTATCCTAAAAATTTTAATCATAAAAGAATGATTACTTAAAAATAACTTAGAAATTCTGATGGATTCTTAAATCCTTAATAGAATATAATTTATTTAGTTTACCTTTCTTAGATCATCTTCTATTTCTTTTTTGTTACTATCTTCCCACATTAATTTTCTTGGACCAGCAGGATTTTCCCAAGTATAAAACATTCTGTTAAATGATTGAATAAACCTGTAAGAAACGTAAATGTTATTTCATACTTAGAATTTATTTACTTAAATATGTACGCCTAAAGCTTATTTATTTGTTAGTTATAAAGATGAGTCTGTCTCTGGATGAATTTTTAGCACACCTTATATTTATAGATCCTTTTTCCCAGAAATTGATTGAATGATGAGTATGATTTATAATAAGAGCAGGAGCATTGCCAGGACTGTAACCTGACATTGAAATATATATTCCGCCTTCATTGATTTGTATATCAACATTAATACCGCCGTACTAATAAATAAAATATAATTATTAAATAATTTTTGAATACATTTTTTTTTTAATTAGAAATAAATAAATAATAATAAAACAAATACTGACCTTATTATCTAGTTTTAACAATGTGGTATGACTATCAGTATAAATGAAAGCTGCTGTTTTTTCAGGATATCCTGCAGCCTTTGCCTTCAAAGTTTTCACTTCGTGTTCTGAACGAGGCCAAAAAGCAGAACACTCTCCGGGTGAAACCTATATTATAATATATATTTAAATATAAATATGTTGTGTTATATGTTTTATATATATAATTAAAGAATAATCTTTTATCTTTTTAGCATACTATGATAAATGGATCGGCAGGTCTATCACTTTCTTGACATTCAATTAGAAAATCACTGTTATTAATAAGAACATAATAAGGTGTAAATGTAATTTGCTTTGTTAAAGAATTATATGTCAATTGATTATGTACACCAATCTGAAATATAAAAATTAATTATATAAAAATAGATACATATGTATTTCATGTATAATATGAATAGAAATTTTTTACCAAACGGAAAAAATACCTGATATATCATTCCATTGTATTTGCACGCAACTACTCCCTCACTTCCCGCAACATCAATTGAAAACTTTTCAGACCATTCTCCATCTTCCACTCTAATCATTGCTTTTTTTTTACCAAAAAAGGCTTTTGAACGGAATGAAAATAATATTGGTCCTTTAAAGTGTTCTGGATGATATAAAATATTTAAATAATCTTCTCCACTCTGAAATAAAAAGAAAGACTGTATAGTTTACTTCGTAATAATATGTTTTCATTTACATAAGCAATGAAATTAACATTACAATAAATTATTAAGATAAATATATAAAAACAAGTATTTTTCCAATGATTTTCCGATTTAGTTGCTCATGCATATGTAATAATAAAACACTGCTGTAAACTATACATGAGTATACTAAACATTTATACCCATAATATATCAAAACAAACACACGTGTATATAACATATTATATTTTACCATTTTTTGTGTTCTGTTAAGAATATACAAAACATATTAATAAATGCAAAGAAATAGAAAAACTAAACGGAATACTAGAAGAAATAGAATATAAATAGCTGGTATATTATATTTATTTAACAGACTATGCATTTATAGATGTTAGAACAACTTTTATATTGGCAAGAAATATCATTAGTAAATGTTATTAGTATTGCAGTTTCATATGTGTAATATTTAAATTTTGAATTTATGAATATTAGTGCAATTCAGTGTTATTTAAACATATTTAAATAAATTTTGAAATGAAAATGTCACCAAACGTGCTTTCCTCTTCCTATACTGTGCACGTGGATGATGAGGTTTCATAGCAAAAACCAGTTTCTGAAATATACCTTTATATATATACTGATAAAAACATAAATATTTAAAGCGTGCTATTGTTTTATTATTATCTCGTAAAAATAAACTTTGTATTTCTGCATTTTTAAATACAAATAATATGATTATATAAATGTTATTTAAATGTGTGCGAAACACATTATACCTTCTATTATTAATTTCATAATATTACTACTATTAATATATTTGCTTTGTTTACAAATAATTATTAATATGTATAATAGTAGCAACACATTACATATTGAAAAATTTCTACTAATAAATACTTTAACCATAAATAACACTAAGATATTACAAGCTTCCAAAATAATATTTTACAAGCTTTCTTAATAAAATTATTCTATAAAAAGCATCAATTTAAAGTGCAATAGTAATAAAGCTCTACCTTAACTGGACTTGAGTGTTCTTTACCACCCTTACTTGACTTCTGTAAAATAATAGTTTGAGTTCAATGCAGTAAAATGTATTTAAGAAGACACTTTATCATGTAAATTTACACCTACATGATAGAATATTATGAGTAAAAATAATACATTCAAAATAAGATTAAAAAAATATAAATTTACATATTAATTTAACGAATCATGCAAGACAATATTTTTGTTCAGCAACTTCAGAGTCCAGTTTTTGAAAAATATCATTATCTTTTGTCGAAATATCCTATGATTTCAAGAATATTATTTAAAAAGGAATGCTGTTCTTTTAAAAGATAATTGAATTTATTCTAATATACATGTTTATTTCTACATAGAAAAAGAATTAAAAGTAAAAAAGCCAGCAAGTATAGTTAGTCGATGAATTTGCTTCAATGTCAGTTTAAAGATTAAGATAAAAAGATATGTATAAGAGTTTATATTTTATTTTAAACTTTGTTACTACAAAATATCTGTTTGATTGAATTGTCATATGAAATTTTTTCATGAATTATTCATTCATAAATCATTCATAGATCATTCATAAATCATTCATAAATCATTCATAAATCATTCATAAATCATTCATAAATTAAGAATGAATTATTGAAAAATTTATAATGTATATACAATTTAAAAATTAATAATATAGTATTTAGTAAAAAACATGTTTCCACGCTTACCCTATAAGATAACATTAATCCAGTTTTATTCAACATCCAAAAAGGACAGTAGAGAGCCATTATAATGGAACCATGTTTATATGATGTATGCATTCCTAAATCCATAACAACTTTTTGTGCACTATCAAAAGATTCAAAAGACCAAACTGAAAACTCCGGTGGATTTGCTATTATTTCACCTTTACATGACCAATTTTTTTCTAAATAATTTGGTAGCTGTAAAATTTTTATAATTATATTATATATATATATATATATATATAAACTATTACATTTTTAATATTGACAATATATCTTTACCTTAATAATAATATTTGATTTTGTGTAATCAATTGTTGGAATTTGTAAAGTAGCACTAGCTTCCAAAAGTTTTTCTTCAATAATCCCAGGAAGACAAATAATAATGTCGATTGGCAAAAAGTTCTTTAGATATACAGACGGATATAAATGAACATTATAAACAGTGCTTGCCATTGTATGACGACTAGTATTTTCAAAATAAACTTGCTCTATCTCTCCTACAACCTGCAAATTATTTATATATAATGAATTATTACAAACAACAATATATTTATAGTTCTTCATTTAACAATACTAATTAGACATAAGAATCATGCGAAGAAATGATCGGTAAAAATTTAAATCATAGTTTTACAAGCAACTGATACGAAAGCCACAAAATTAAATAATATTTTCACAATAACATTACTACTTTGAAATAATTTATCTCAATTCTCTCCTGAAAAACTTTACAAAACCCTTTTTTCTTCTTTTTAGATGTAGATTAAGTCCTCGCAGTTTAACCATCTAATTATAAGTTTAAAATATATATATATATATATATATATATATATATATATATATATATATGATATGATGATATATAATATATATGATAATTATATATATATATATTTGTATATGTTCAATTTCATGTAATTAAAACGTAAATGACACTCATCTAATTTGTATATATATATATATATATAATATTCATTTCTATACTAATCATATTCTCAGCAATGGGAAAAATGATAGAAATATTTTTCTAGTTAAAAAATACACATATATAAAAAATATTAATCTCTACATTCACAGTTAACAAAGTTGACAAACAATCTAACTAATAGAGCAATGCAGATCCACTTATTAGTCTCCATAAAGTCATCACTTATATACGAGACTGCAACATATGAACTGAAGAATATGATAGTACCTGAATAGGTGTTTCCACATATTTTGGGTGCTCTGAATTAAAACAATTCAAGCAGAAACGTTTCACGTGATCAATAAAATGACACAATTTGTATTGCCAGTCAATGGTATTTAAGAATAAACTGATTGTGTTGTTATTATAGAGAATACTACCAACCACAATCATCATGAAAAACATCTAAAAGTAAAAAGTCGCTTCTTGTATAAGCATACGAAGCATTCCAACAAAATTTTCAATAAAATTAGAAATAATTATGCAATATATTATCTAATTGTTATCGCGTATTGTACAATTATATTTGTAGTAATAAAAAGTTGACACATTAATATAGTGTAACATACATATTAATTTTAACTAATGTAAGAAATTATTTAAAAAAAAAATTATATAAAAAGGATCTTAAATAGGATGACTTAATTACCTGTACGTAAAACGGTTCTATTATTTCTTGTTTTGATCTTGCTTCGCATTTTAACAGTTTTGTCATGGAAACATTCTTTTGAAGATCTTTCCATACAAATGGTTCTATTGAAACCATATAGCTGTAATAAAGTTTTAAATTTAAATCTAATAATATACGAGAGAGAAACTGATAATGTAATATATATGTATATAGTATAAAGAATGAACTAACCCGTTAACGCTAAAGAATAACCAATAAATATTTGTTGGTGTATATACAGCATCCAATGGAAGGTTCAATCGATCATTAGGAGCTACTGTACCTACACATTCAACTTCGTTTCCTCGTTTCGTCATATAATATACTGATATAGGTTCAGTGAAATGATTATGTACCTACAATAATTATTGTTAATATTAAATTTTCGCTGTTGATTTTCTTTTCTCAATTTCTAAGTATATTACGTAATAAAAAAAATTCTATTATAATCATGTAAAAAAATTTACCTGAAGGATACTTCTAAGCGTAACAATAGTACTTCCTTCATCAACAACAACATCAGAAACAATGCCCCATTCTTCTGAATTATCCTTACGATATTTCAATGAAAAGAATCTTTTATCTGCTCGAAGAACTGGTATTGTTAATCTATCATAAATTCCTTTGAACTAAAAAATGCATTAACATATATCAGCGAACATGTATTATATATATATATTATATTAAAAAATTAAATGTATTACCGAAACGACAAATTTATTGTCTCCTCTGTCTTTAACAGAGCTAGCTTTTAATTGTTCAAGAAGCTGCGTTTCTATTTTGATAAACTTTGGTGCGAGTTCTATGGACGCTCCAGATTCGAGAATTACTTCAGTATATGAATCTGCATTATTACTTGATCTTGAACCACTGTCAAATATCTAAAATATGTATTAATGTATTTCGTTATTATGTATACATTCTTATATGTATAATATAAGAACATAAACTAAGGAATTTATAATATACTACTATTACCTTAAAATGACTAAGTTCTAAATCAAGTATCATTGGCAAGCCTGTTTCATTTTTCAATACATATGGTGCGAATTTTTGGGTAGCCGTTTTCCCGCCAACTACCATAGCAGAAGAGAATGCATTACCTAATTGTTTTAATACATCGAGACATGTTTTGGTCACTGTAATCTCTAAATTTTCCTTCATTTAAAAATAAAAAATAAAATTGTTAAATTGAAATAATTTACTTCCTTAAAAATTATTATAATTAATTCTCTTACAGAAGATGTTACGTCAATAGACATTTTAGCAACTTGATGTAAATCTTCTGGTTCACTTTCTACACTTGGACTGACAGCACTAGCTCCTCTAGAGTTCACTGCTAAATCATTAAATTGTACCTGGTAATAAAAAAAAAAAAAAAAAAAGAAAAAAAAGAATATAATTTAAATGTGGTTTAATAAAATAATTTTCACACTTTAAATTATTTTCAAGAATTTACTTTCGTTTTCAATTCCCAAGGAGTTGAAGTACGTTTTCCAGTTTGAATGCCTTCCTTTGGTTCTATTAATGGTTCCCATAAAGCCAAACGACTATTATAGTATGCCATTATAAGTGAAATTGTACATTCCACGGACATCTACAAAATATAAATTGTATAATAGTAAAAAATATTTGTTTTTTAAATTTATATAGATACATGTAGAAAATCATACGGATTTAGTACTCCAATCATTGACATTGCTCTGAAATCCAATATGCATCAAAAGCATTGGTAATGTTTTATTACCAACGCCTGCTTCTAATGTTAACAAAATTGTTGGTGCAGAAATTATAGCTAATTCAGGTTTATAAATCGCATCATTGTCGTAATCAGGATAAGTAAAATCTTCTAATGCCTCTACTGCAATCTCTATAAACAAATATTGCAAAATTATCAGAAAATGTCGATATGTAAAAAATAGATTGTTTTAAACAAAAATTATGAAGCGCATTAAACCTGTTTTCAAAAACCAATAATTTTGCTCTTCATATGGTGTAATAAGCCAAAGTCCTTCGTAATTAGGTTCATGCTTTACCACTTCGCTATCTTCCACTTCTGCTTTAGTAACAGTATGAATGACTTTGTTCAAAATTTCAATTACACCTATAAGATATAATTTATTTATTGTTAATGACGAATCCTTACTAATATTTGCTTATAAATACCTGGCGAAACAGAAATGTGAATGTCTGTACAGCATACATCTATGTGCAGACCTTTTTCTTCAGGTGTAGAGCCTGCTACACTAACACTACATGGTCTTAAAACCTTATAGATAGATTAAATAAAAAATATAAGTTTTTTAAATAAATTTCTGGTGGTAAATAATATAATTATATAATTGTTTCATACTTGATATATCCAATCAGCCCTTTTTGCAGGATTATATATACCAGTTAGAAGAGAAAGATCTTTAATAGAACCTGTTATTACTTGATGTTCACCCATAATGCGCATTTTTAAAAGTAGTTCAGTCTATAAGAATATAAGAATATCAATCTATAAGAATTTTAACATATGATAACAATACATTAGTATTAATAATATTAATAAATAGAAAGATAGTTATTTATATTACAAACATTTAATAATATGCAATTTGAATTTATATCATCCATATCTTCAAGAAGAATGATATCTGGCTTTTCAACGTGTAAATTCACAGTTAACATTTGAGTAACATTTCCTGAAGTTTGAACTGACTTTTTCTTAGTTACTGCATCACTATAACCCTTTTGTGAAGATTGATGTACATTTCTACTTGCTGTAGAAGATTCAATGTTAAAGAAATCTTTTATTTTCATTAGATAATCAAGTGACACGATAATGCTGAATGAGAACACTCTGACATCAACTGAAAATTTACATATACACATTAAACATTAAAAATATAATATATTTATTCCACAATTATATATAGTATATATATGTATTATATTCACCAAACATGTCATTAGGGCCTTGCCTAACTGTTACATCCAACATACTTCTCACAGGTTTTGTATCTTTTTCTGTATCATGTACAGTCGATAAGGCTGTTGTTCTTTCCATAAGTCTTGTTAAAGTACTTTCTCTATTAGGTCGAATATCGTCCAAAGTACAATTCATAAGAAGTATAGAGGTTGCTAATAAACCATCAGCGAATATTCGTCCTTTAACTCCAAAATGTGTTAAGGAAAACTTTGCCAAACCACTTTCCGGAAGATGTAGAGGTGACGTTTGAGTCTGTAACTGCAATAAACCATAATCCTATAATGCTTAAAGCAGGAAAATGTGTTTATTTACATATACATAAATAGGGGTGGGGGTAGGGGGTTTATATTGTATATTTGAAATATAATGTATAATGTGTAATATGTAATATATAATTTATAATAACCCCTAAATATATATATGCTTTACCATTTTGGAGCCGCCTGTGAACAAATTAATGACAAGGCTATCCATAATAAATTCAAATTTAATAAACGTGTGCACATGCTTTTGCTCTTGCAAATTTGTAGTTTCTTTTTCTGTATTAATATCCACTTTAATTGGTTCTACTGTAAATTAAAATTAAATTAAATTAAATTAAATTAAATTAAATATAAATATAAATATACAAGAAATAATTTAAAGTTAACAAAATTATTACATTTACTTACTTGCTCTTTGTTTATTCTGATGATCTAATAAAGACTTTTTATCAAAATGTTCTGGAATTTGTGTAGATTTAGGTTCTTCCACTGATTCTCTTAAATTTTCTTCTAAAACTTTCATTACAGTTGCATAGTCTTCCTGACTTAATAGCATATTAATTTTGTTTAATCGGCCGTACATATCAATATCTGGTATAGAAGTAAACCATGCAGTTGACAAATTGCGTTTCATCAATAATGTAAAACTAACTGGTTCTAGCAATAGGACTTCGTTTTCAATCGTAAGTTCAATTTTGTTCAGTCTTATCCTATAAAAAAATAAAAAATTAAAAATATAAAGGCACGTAAAAATATAAACATTTAAAAGATTCAACTCTATTCAATGAATTATACCTTGAGAGTTTTAAATTTTGTAATTCGATCTTCATTTCATCAACTACAGGATATTCTCCAGATTCAGTTTCAGTTTCTAATTTTTTGAAAATGTTACAAACTGTAAGGTTACCCATATCTAACATTAAACAATGCTCGCTTTTTGAATTTCTAGGTACATATATAATAGGAGCCTAAAATGTTACAATATATAAATTAGAATATATAAATCGCATAGAGTATACTTCTTGAAATATAATTCGTATAATTCGTATAATTTGTATCATTCGTGTAATTTTTATATACCTTTATGTTAACATTCAGCTCCACTCGCGTTGCACTTTCTTGCACATCTTTAATATTAGTTTTCGCTGCTTCTGCGGCAGCTGCAGATGCTTCTTTAATTGCTTGTTGAGCTACTTGGAAATTATTGAGAAAATTCTAAACATAAGAAAATAAATTATTTTACTTTTATACTCACGTTATTATTATTATTATTATTATTATTATTATAAGAAATTTACATTCCTGTCTCTTACCATAATATTTGTAACAAAGGCATTTAAAAATATAATACGATGACAGCCCATAATAATTTTAATAGACATATTGTTTTTATCAAACTCTTGTGGTTCAATATTGTATATTACTGCTTCAATCTTTAAAGATTCTTCGCCGTCTACTGATATAATCTATAAAATTAATGAAGACAGAATTTGTATAATTAAAATGAAGAAAAAAGAAAAAAAAAGAAAAGAATTTGTCAACGTAACAAAAAAATATTTAAAATCTTACATTTTTATAAATTGATGTAGTATTGAGATCTTGGATATTAATGGAAGTAAGATTAATATTTGCTTGCGAGTAAGAAGCCTTCATTATAAAACCAGCAATAATGCCTTCGATAAAAAACGCACTAATGTCTCTCACGTCACTAATCATTTTCATGCTAATGGTACCAACTTTAGCTTTTACTTTTAAATCTATAAACTCCATCACTTCTCTTTTACGTCCTGCATATAAATAACATAGTTTCTAAAAGTGGTAACTCTACTTGGACCGTTTTTTAAGATTAAATTTTAAGCATTATACAATTGTAAGGAAAAATTACTATTATTAAAACAAGCATACTTACGTGAAATGGAAGGTTTAATTCTCTGCTTTTGAATTTGATCTTTGATAAATACAGAAGTTTCTTCTTGTATGAGAGGTAAATGAGTAGGCCGAAATGGTACTATATCTTCTTGCAATTTTTCTTTTAAAGCTGCAGACATGGATTGTATCTTGTCCTAAAAACGAGAAAAAAAAAATAGAAAAGTAAGCAAAGATTGTTCAAATTGCGGATAACGCATGTTATATTACTTGTATATCTGTCACGAATTTTAAAAGATTTATAAGCGCTTCCTGATGAAGTAATACATCTAATGTAGTAAATTCTAGTTGTAACAATTTTACTACTGATCCATGTCGAGTAGTAAACTCTGGTGACCGTTTATTCACCTATAAAAATAGAAAATATATAATTAGCGTTTTCATTACGAGAATAAGAATTATAAACTATAAAACTAGACTTACATTAACATATTGCACTATAATAAGATACTCATTCTTTCCAGTTGACATGGGAGTATTTATCATAAAAATTTCTCCATTATTATGGTACTGCTTCATTTGAGTACCGCCTAATTTTAATATTATTTCTTGATCATAAGAACGTTGCAACATTTCAACTTCTAATTGTAAAATTTCAAATCTTACAAATGGCACGACTGTTTCATCTTCTTGCTTAGAGATTGATAAAGTGAATTCTGACAAATATATAAATATTATATGTCATTAATATAAATATAATAATTATCATATCTATTACATCAGAAAGTAATTACCTTTCATTTCAAACTTCATTTCTAAATCTGTTGTTTGTTTAAGAGGTTTATCTTCCTGTTTCTTTTTACCGTTGGGAGAAGAAATTGTAGTCAATTCCTTGAATAAAGACAATTGGGAAACGGATTTGCTCTAAAACAAAAGAAAGATAAGTACCTATAAGAAAATATAGTGTAGCAATGAAAGAAAGCAATATTAGTTTATTTATAGATTTCTTACAAGTGATGACTTTGTAAGTTGTGCTGAAGTTTCTTCCTCGGGGAATGGAATACTTTGAACAATACTGAGAGCTTCTAGCAAACGTATGTCTACAATATGAAAAATCTTATATTTTTATATTTGTTAAAAAAATTAATTAGTACAAATATTGGATCATAAAAAATATATAATAACCTGTTATATTAATAGCAAGAGATGGTAATTGTCCTACTAATCTCATTTTGGGTAATAAAGGGTCATCTGTTATTAAACATTTATGAAATTGAATTTCTAATGTAGTTGGACACAGTAATGTCATTGAACCGTGTTTCATTAAAGCTTCTCGCCAATTTTCATTTCCTAATGAAACAAGAATCTATAAAGATAAAAAAAAAAAAGATCAAATTTTTATACTTTACTTTTCAAAGATATATAAATAAAAAATAAATACCTGAAAATTAACTATATTCAGAGCAAATTTATCATAACTATGTTCCCTTAAGTGTAACAAAATATCTTCTTCACTTTTACCCATACTAGCAAGCTGTTTAACAGTTGCTTTGGATTTATCACTTTTGGGCTTTTCAAGAGAATGCATCTTCAAACTACCCAAATTTATTATAAATAATGATTTGGTATTATCGTATAATCCACCAAGTGGTATAATTAATTGGGATGCCTGCATGTCTACCTGTAATTGAAAAGTATTAATATAATATCTTTTTTTATCTGTATATTATATTTTTAAGAATCTTTTTATTCCCGATATGTATTTATAAAACATTATACCTGAATATCTAATATTGAATGCTTTTCAATAGCATACTCCAAACCTAAGGCAGACTTTTCTTTTAAGCCTTCTAATTGTTCTGCAGCAGCTGCTTGAATTCTATAAAAAATAAAATTCTTCTGTGTAAAACATCGTGTTATTGATTATGTTCAAAAATTCATATGAAGAAGATATAACTCACTGATTTAAAGCTGAAGAATTTGGAACTTTAAATAATTTAACTAATTCTATTATTGTTTGAGCATCGTATATAATATCAACCGACTTTGACTTTATAATAATACGATCTCCACATAATTTATCAAGAGGATTTTTTTCGTAAGCAATAGATAATAAAACATTATCCGCGCTTTCATGTTCAGAATTAAAAAGCGAAGGAATATAATCATTTTGTTTTACTCCAAAAAGTTTCATATCACTTATTGATGTCGTTATTCTGAAAAAAAAAAAAAAAAAAAAAAGAAAAAAAAATTATATTATTACTTATAATTTATTATATTGCAAGCAACAATGCAATAATCTTTATAAATATTTGTATTGCAGAAAATATAAATATTATTTCATTCCATACACAATATATATCTTTTTAAATGTATAAACTTACAAAATAGCATTGGCAGAAGGTCGTGACTTAAAACCAGCCTGAACACTATTTAATTGTAAATCCAAGATACTTGGATGTTCTTTATCTGTATCTAAAAGAAGTAATTGAAGTCCGTGTAAGAAGAAATTAGTATCAATCATTTCATATGTTTCAGGATAATGAGCTGGTGCAGTGTTCTCTTGATAATCAATTGCACGATACAATTTTTCCTTCTCTTGTGGTGTCATGGCTTCCTCGAATTTACGCACTAGAATAATTAACAATACGTAAGATAACGATTTTTAAATTATTAAGCATTACTTGAATCATATTACTTTATATGAGAAAGTTTAAATAACCAGAGTTCACAATGTTATTTAAAATAGAGATAGAAAGTAAAAGCAAATAATTACTAATAGCTGCAGCAGAATTCAACTCTTGAGTTTCTTCTGTTTGAGGAGAGCCCCATAAAAATCCAAACCATCCTCTTTTTGCTTTAAGATTCTTTTCTTTCTCTGCTAATCTTTCGACCTATCACAAAATAATAAGCTATTAAACATAATTCAACACAAATCCAGTTAAATAATACGTATAATACTTACTTCCATTTCAATTTGTTGTCTGATAATAACTAAATTGAAAAGATCTAACTTTTTCTCGTAAGTCTTCAGACGTTCTTCTATATCTTGCGTTACTTTCTTAGTTGTTAATTTAGTTTGATATACTTGTGCATATTCGCGACACATATCTCTATGTGTTTTCATATGATTCCAATCCCAATTTCTACGATGTCTTCTTACAGTTTCTTCTAATATACAAGTATATGCAAATAACCACCTATTAATTATAAAATGAGTTATAATGAATATACTTTATATGTTTATATAAGCATTTAAACAAATAAGTTTTTTCTATTTACCATTCTTTGTAATGGCCTCTATATGACGTTAAATTTGGTCTATATCTTCTGTATGGAGCAGCTTTTTGAGCTTGATCCAGACCTTCTCCTAACTGCACTAAAGTTTGGTATTGATGTTTAGTCAATGCTATTCGTAATTTAAGCATTTCCAAATTGAGCCATATTTTTGGAATGGTATAATTACTACCATCTGTTTCAGGCTTTGGATTAAGCTTTAATTTTGCATTAACATTTATTGGACCCAATACTATAATAGTATAAAAAGCACAATAATCGTTTATCAAAAGATTTTTAAATGATTACAACATCTTACAATATGCAATAAAATATAACTTACAATATAAATAACCAATAGGCGTATAATCTATCGTTGCGATACCATCACAGAATAATTTGGAATACATAGATTGTGAATTTTTACTAAATTGTTCAACACCAGTATTAAGATATACAGCTAGGCCATCTAGTGTACACAACTGTAAAAATATTAACAAATTAATATAGATGACAATGGCTTTTTAAATAATGTCAATTCATATAAATTATACCTGTTTATTTCTATTGTAAAAATAACTGTTAGTTAAACCTATTATTTACCTTATAAATTTGAGGAATTGCATACATATCTTTCATGTTACCAGTTGTACTCCAAGTATCTGTACAACTTTCTATGACAAATGTATTTAATGTGAATCCAACCGAAAATGGATGATCTTTAAATGTAACATGATCTTCATAACGTACATGAATTCGCTTTATCTCAATGTGTATATTTTTTATCATACGAGCAATTAACTTTTCAACCATTGAATCATTTAGCTTTTCTTGTGCTATGAATAAATAAATATGTCATTTATTATGCTTAAATTTATATCTTTCTTTTTCCCTCATTTCAAAAAATATATTAATAATATTAATAATTTGCAAATGTTTTACGTTTAGTTTCTGCCAATTGTTTATTTTTCTCTATTCTTGCAAGCTCAGCTCTTTTGGTCTCTAATTGTTGTCTTGTTTCTTTTTCAGAATCATAAGAAACTTGGCTTGAAGGTACAACAAGTATGAATAATTCCTCGACTATGGCATCTACTTGAGCATTCCATATGTCTTTATATGGAATTTTTAATATTAATTTACCTGAATATAATATATAGGACAATATTAAACATTCATTCTTATTTCGTATAAAATGCCTTTAGACATAAAATATATAATACATTCACGAACCTAATCGACCATATTCTAATCTTACAGGTAAATCCAGTACATCTAGCGCTGTTTCTTTTATTAATAAATCTGTCAATACTACATCACCTAAAATAAGAAACATTTATTTAATGATAATACTAAATAATATTAGGTTATATCATATTGTGTTGAATAAATAAATATATGAATAAATTAAATGAAAATATAGAGAGAAAGTATGTGAAAATCAGTTTTCTATTAAAATTATATTAGTGTAATACAATCAATATTAAAGGATAAATGGCTTGTTTAGATTAATTGGAATTTTTATATAGCTATTTTTATATCAACTACTATTATAGTTAAGTTGAAAAATATGTTGATATAGCGTCTGATAAAATGCTCGTGAAATGACATCAGAAATAGAAGCTGATGTCACATCGCACACCCAATAACATCTTGTTATATTTAATACATTTCAAGCATACATGTGATATTATATCAGCTTTCAATTTTTTTTTTCCCCTATTTAATCAGAACTTCTTTTACGATTTTACAATTTTACAATTTAAATAAAAATATTACATGAAGGACAGTGTAATATTTGATAAAAGATATATGCAAAAATATCCAAATTATACTCACCTCCCCATAAACTAAGTTTTAATTGCGTATAATCCAAATTTTGTATATACTCTCCTAAAACTTTATTGAGGAGCTCTGCTATAATCGACTCAAAAACCATATTTGCAATTTATTTGGAAACCACAAACGTAGAAGAAAAGTATATACACTTTATTGAACACTTGTTAACATGACGTTCGTTGATTGTCCTAGTAACTGTTCCTGAATATAAATATAATCGAAGATATAATAAAGTGAACTACATGCCGCAGTCATAACCTTAAACTTACGGCTCAGATCGATCAACACGTAGAATGAACGATTTAAGCGCTCAATAGAACCATTTCCGCTCTTCTATTTAGTTCTAAGCAGATGCCGTTAGATTTCATCTCTTCTGCATTATGACGACATACTAATTCTTACGCAACGTTCAATTTTCAACAACATTATAACAACCTGTCAATACATAATGAATACTACTTTACAAATGTTAAGCCAAAGATTAAATAAGAATACAAGTAGCCTGATAGGTGGTAGTATTTTGCTTTTTTAAATGAAAATTTCTTTAGCCACACCGCGTATACACTTTGTGCAAGGTAGTGAATGAATCTGATCTGTCACGCTTATTCGGATAACTAGGCCACCAGATTGGGAGGGGAGAGGTGACTCATACATTTAACGCGTAATATGTTTGATTTCCGTGTAAGAATTTATTCCTACGTAATTAAAATATATTTTAAAATATACAATTTTATATTTAATTCAATCTCATTTGATTTACAAGCTTATACAGTCATAATCGATGCTGTATTTATAGTAATAAGTGTCGCGTATAGTAATAAAAGATATATATATATATATATATATATATATATATATATATATATATACAAAAAAGAAAGAATCGTCAAATCTTTGATTCGAATATTCAAGGCATTTAAATTCATATATATAGGTATAATTAATGTATTGATAGATTTATTAATAATTTTGTTCCTCAACAAATCGATATTTCTTATCAACTTTTATAGTCTTACATTATTTCTAAGAGTCTATTAAAAAAGGTCGAGAATCTAATAATAAGTGATAATAATTTCTTACTAAAAAGTAAAAAAGAATAATATTTTTCATCCCTCATCTTGTGCAATTAGAATATTTCTTTAATCTCTTTTTTGGAGGGCGAAATTACTCAGTAGATCAATAAAGAAATATAAATCATTAGCTAGTTCCACTATCCCATGCAAAGTTTAAAAACTTACAGTGTATTCCCGGAGGTGTATTTTCAAAAAAGTAGCTTTTTGAAAAAAAAAGAGCTAAAAAAAGCTAGCTTTTCTATCAATGTACCTTCAATATAGTGAATGATCTTTATTAAAAATGATGACAGCAGTAGAGTTGAATCATAAGAAACAAGTGAAAAACTTTGATGCCCAGTTGAGTTTAATTGTCTGTTAATTTTATTCTCTTACTCTCTATTATTGTGCAAGTGAGACATGAAAAAAAGTAGACTCTTGTGCATTATTTAATGTCAGTCAATGCATAATAATGTTTTCAATTACTGAGTGTAATGCTTGGCAATACATTTTGTTGTACACGTTAAGAATTTCTTATTAAAATGGATTTCTTATTTATGTTATTTAACTTCGTAATAATTAGGATGCATTCAAACTTTTGGTTTTTTTTATAGGATATTTATATGTCTGGTTTCTTTGCAGTGTAAGTAAAGTTTTAAAGCGTCTCACCAAATCTTTTACGATGACTGTATTGTCTGTTCCTATTTATCGTTGTTGAAAGTAATGCACACTCTATTCCAGTAAAATTATTTTACATCTCTGCTAAAAGAATAGCTTTATTATTGCTATGAATAAATATCTCTTAAAAGTATTATCATATATCTTTTCTACTCATGCAAGATTATTGTCTTTACCTTTTAACAGATTCTGTCTCAAATTATTTCTTGTCATTGAAGTCACATCGGATTCGCATAACATTTCACTTAGAATCACATTGAAGGAAAAATTAGTCTATACAAATGTTTGTATCATTAGCCTCAGGAAATTGAAATTTCTATTTATTGATCCCATGCTGTAGTGATGCCTTCTTCTTCGCTGAGTAATGGTCTTCGATTGGAATGGAGATTGTAGAGCCTTGTATTTATGTGTAAATTATTTAGGAAAAAAATTTATATATGAATCGTAACAAATTTTCAAAGAGAAGAGGATGATGAATTGAATTAAAAAACAAAATAAAAAATATATATTTTACTAATTAAAGGAATTCAAAAAATCAAATTATAGATATTTACCTCACTATTGTCTGGTATAATAACTGGATGAAGAGAATGATTGAATTCATCCGTATTGTCAAATACAAATCAAAATGTTGTCATTGTTGAGTTAGAACATAACAGAGTCGCAAAGTAATTTAACTAATTTTACTATTTTCATCCTGAATTGCAGATAACTATAATGAGTAAAAGAAACAAATTAAAACTAATAAGGGATCCTAGGCACTTGTATACTGCATAACTTAAAATATATACACTAAATAGAATACACTTTATATAACCTATAAAATTAACTGATGTGGTCATTTTTAATTTGACATAGTGGTAATTTTCAACAGTAATATTTAAAAAATTATAATTTTTATTATTTTATTTCTAAATTCTGTATATAATATGTGTGTGTGTTATCTGTATAATATGTAAAGTAATATAATATTCCTTTCTTACTTATACAAGATTGTTGCTTTTACCTTCTAAAAGTTTCCACTTTGATC